>NW_024039463.1:2880000-3480000 GCF_016077235.1 Cyprinodon tularosa
TTCAAATTTGTTTCAAATTTAAACAGATCAATACTTTAAGCAGTTATTTAATAAATGGTAGCACTTTTGGACCTCCATATTAGCAAACTAAATATAATGCATGGATGAATGCACAACAAATCTACATGAATTGCTGCTTTGAAAAGTGTGCTTTGTCTTTGCATTGGCTGCATAATTAGATGGGAATAAAAAAAAGACTTGTGGTGCTAGTACAGCTCTGTCTGTTTAGTATAATGTTGCCTGCACCAGTGATTACCACTAGTGAAAGATACTGAGCTACAGGAGTGGATCCAGCCACAACGCCAAAGAGCATGCTACCCCCTCCCATCAGGACCACAACTTCCCCAGGGACTGATAGGCTTGGATTAAATCAGGGTAGACAGAAACGTAGCACCATCAGGCCTTCAGAGGAGCTGCTGGATTAAGAATGAGCAGTCTGCCTTGTCCAATCGTTACACAAACAGAAAAGAGCTAAATGACTTCTAACACCAAACTGTGGTTCCAATCATTCATAATAATTTTATTTTTTTCATTTTCTTATGTCTAATTTGTTTCAATTTCCTGCCCTTCACATGAGTAAAAAACGGCTGGTCTTTAACCACCATTCAGCTGCCATGATGCCTCCTCTGATGCAGGACAGCAAACAGATCGACTCAAATACTGAGGATTCCTTATTCTATGTTTAATACCAATTAAACAAAATACTGGAACCGGATTGGATAAACTTGGGCATATTTGTAAAAACAACTCGTAATTTATAATATTTTAAATGAACAATTATGTAATTATATCAGTCCCAGTTTTGTCAAACATATTGATGCAGAAATATTAGTGAGTTAGGTTTATATTGCTCTGCTGATGCAGTGAAGCACTCTGGATCTTAGGTAAAGATGCGTAAGAGACCCTTGAAGATGTGAGTTCAGTGGAAAAGAAAGACAGTTCAGGAAAATGCCAGGTGCTTCACTTATTGTAATCAAAACCCATCAATTATTTATTTATCTAGGGTATAAATATAACAAAAGAGCTTACTTTTTAATTAAGACTCTCATGACATTTAAAAAACAGAACCCTGGCACCACATGTCTCCTGTTAATTATACCTGTGCTCCTGTTGCTCTATATTCTCTTTCAAAGGCTAGAGGAACCTAATGAACATATGGCTACATAAGCTTTTTATCTAAAAATAAAATTTTCTCTGCAAGACAGCTGAAAATAAGATTTCATAAGACATTTTTAGCAAAAACATAATCCAACTCATTACAGAATAAAAACAGGAATAGTTTAGATCAGGGGTCTTCAAAGTTTTCCAGGCCAAGGACCCCCCAAACTGATGGTGAGATGGATCGGGGGACCCCTTAACTAAGTATGAAATTGTATTTTATTAAACTGGTCCTAAAGCCAGTCTATTACAGATGGAGTAATGTAATAAAAGTAATTTAGTCCTGGGATTATTAAAGTATTTCTGATTCTGATTCCTGGTTGATGGGACAGGTGTTGTGAATGAAATGGTGCCCAGCTTGAGAAAGCTCCTGTGTGTCGCTGAATGTGTGCATTGTTGACTGAAAGACATCTTCTGCCTCCATTTATCTGCTTACTTCAGTGTGTTGAATTCATGTGAATGTGTATTTAAAAAAAATTCAATTAGTGGAAAAAATTGCAGGGGGGCAATATAAAAACAAAGTCTAATAAACCAAAACTTTCACGACCCCCATGCAGTACCTCCATGGACCCCCTGTTGAAGACCTCTGGTTTAGATAACATGATTATAACCTTCTTTGTCTGTTTCAAAATGTGCATAAATACCGTAAGTGTCCATTGCAATAAAAGACTAATCAAATTCAAAGCCTTTTCCACTTCTTTACCAGAGATCCCAGTTAGTGTTTCGAGCACGGCATCTCTTCTTTCAAAGTAAAATAACTAAAGGTAAAGTTACAACAGCTGAAATCAGATTTTGTGGATGATTTGCACCACTTTTGAGGATTAATCCAAATTGCATTTGATGAAAAATAAAATACTAATTAATTAACACTGCAGATAATTTGCAAGCTTTAGACCTACTCTTGCTAAAACAAAGGCTGGTGTAATTACTGGTGAGTGAATCTGGCTGAAAGTCCTGTTTCATTTATTCCCCCACCTTCTGTCCATAAATGCATCCGGCCTCACTTGAAGTGCAGCACTAGAAAAAGGTATCATTTAATCTTCAATAACAAAATAATATTTCAGTTCTGGCAAAATATACATGGAAAAAAAACTGTAGATATATATATATATATATATATATATAATAGGAAACAAACTATTTTGTACAAAAATGTACATCATTGCTCTTATTCTAGCAGTTATATTAATATAGCATAATACAGAAACTGAAGAGCAAGGCTGAAACCAGAATAAATCAAACTCTTCATGAAAAGAAAAGCAAATGAAATTCATTGAATTTCAATAGGATGAATAAAATAAAATAAAACTGAAGAAATGAGCACATTCAAAGTATTTCGTTATTAAAACCACATCGGCATTGCACATCTATCTATCTATATCTAGACTAGTATCTACTTGTGCATCTGTCCACATTGTGAGGGTTTCTCTATTTCAGACTCTACTAGGACACATGGAACTACGGCTTTATTTCACGGGATTCTTAGAAAATATTAGAAAAAAAACTACCTTCATCCCCATCTGCTGATCTTGTGTAACACTGCATATGGATGCTTGACAAGACTAGATTCCCCAAAAACCTAAATAGTCATAAATACGTATTCAAAAAAGGCATTAAGTAATCCCCCTGTCTGTCATCTTTTTCTTACTTTTTACACATTAGTCTCTTGTGAAGAGGTTAAGCCACTCCTTGTCTTCTTATAATAACACACTAATATCAAAAGACCATGACTCCATCATCCCAGTTGGCATTTTCAGACTCTTGTCTCACTCGCGTCTCTTAAAGACGAATCAGCCTTCTTAACTAACATTCATTACCTTCTCTTATTCTCTACATTACGTACAGCAGTTTGCAGACTTCTACAGACCCTTGATAAAATGATTCTTGGATAATACAAAAGCCAAAACATTTTTGCAATGCTTAGTTTCAGAGATGTGTGCAACTTGAAAACCTTTCAGAAGCAACTTTTGAGACTTTTCAGAAGCAACTTCCGCCTGTAAGTTTCTAGCAGATGCCTGAAGGTTTTGAAGGAAAAATTTAATTATTTGGAAATGCTTCCAAAACCCAAGTTCCCCATGAAGAAAAGCAACCACAGACCATGATGCTGCTGCCATCCTGTATAACTGCTGGTAGGATTCTCTTTCAGAAATGCATAGGGATGTTTTTGTTTTGTTTTTTGAGGCAAATGTCTTTTAAAATGTAAAAGTATTGACAATCAATTTGTTATAATCGGAATCTATACAGAACTACTGCAGTTTCTTCGGAGTTACCGCCAGCCTTCCTAATAATTACCATTTAATTCATTGCTGATGCATGTCGTTTTATTTTCTTTGTGCTGAAACTAAGACTAAAGTTGCTTGAACAAATAAATAGTTTAAAAGTGGGCACACTTTTGCAGAAAGTTAATTGTACCTTTTCAAATTTTTGTCCCTTACAGATTTGCTCACTTGTCAGTTGAGGAATACAGGATATAAATCACAATACATATGGAAAAAGTCTTGAAATGATTTTTCATGGTTTAACTTTTTTGTTTTTTTTCTGATCACATAAAAATTAATTCAAACCAGAAAATTTAGGCCTTTGTGTGTTTCTTAGAAATATTGAATTAAAGTAAAACCTTAAACTCCTAAAGAAACCAGCATGTTCCATTATACGGAAAAATCCGCTTCTGGTTCTGCAGTTGATGATTTTGTTTTTTTCAAAATTTTATGTTATTTGTAAAAATAAAGTTCCTGAAATGACTTTAAAATTTCAAACAAACAAACAAACAGTCTTCAGGCTTTGATAAATAAAATTGTAGCAGGATGGGGAGTTAAGGTGGGGGGAGAGAGATCCTGGCGTAGCGTTAGGAGGGCAAGTCTGACTTGTTTTAATGCAGGAGGAAGTGGAAAGATGCTTGTTCTTGGTTTAAATCAGATTGTCCTTCATCACTCCAGACTCCCAACAATCTTCTCACGCCCCCTGAATGGGTTTTTTTGAAGTTACCACCGCTTCCTCAGTTGTTAATGAGCAACCCGCCCACCCAGCGGAGCTTGCAGGCGAACCACCGCCTGAGAGGACAAAAGTACTCGTAATGGAACTGTTCAAACTCGGGGGTCTGACGGATGTCGCTTAAAAACGCGATGTCAAGGTCAGACTCGGTGAGGATGATGAGGAGGAGGAGCAAGACAAAAAGGAGTCCGATGGTGACCAGAAGCAAGCGGAGGACACTTAGAACAAACTTATTCACCTGTTCGACCTCGCTCAGTGCCGAGTCTTCCCCTGCACCTTCTTTCGCAGCTCTACTGTCCAGACCAAATTCCCCCCCTTCCCCACGCATCGGGGTGCCTGCCTCCGACTCCTTTTCCTCCTCGATGCTGCAGGGTGCACCGTTGATTTGGCGTGAGGAGGCTGTGTCTGTGCTGTGCTCAGTCACCGGGGTGGGAAGGATGCTGTCAGAGGGACTGTAGGCATCGTCTGAGATGACTGCCATCCCCTCGCTGGAATCTGCAGCGTGGCTGCGGGACCGGGTGATGAAAGACTCTCCGTGGGACACAGAGCGCACCGGTGTAGAGTGGGCACTGTCACGCAAAGACTCCAGACCTGGGGAGAGGTGTGAAAAAGGCAGTTAGAAAAAAAGTTGTTTTTTTTTTTACCATTCTATCCATCAAACACTCTTCAATCAATCAACCTCGTCAAAGACGTCCCTCTGTTACATGAATACATCCAACAAATGAGTGAAATGCTAAATAAAGTTCATCAGAATGTATTCCATTTAAACAGGATCAGCTTCTAAGGTTATGTTTCTTACTTCTCATCTCAGATATCTCTCTATTTAATTCCTCGTCCAATAGACTATTAATCAGAAAAGCAAAATCAAACATCATGTATCCTTTTTCTTTCTCTTCCAAATTATGCAAAGCTTTGTGTAAGTTTACCAGTAAAGGTTCTATAAAATATTTTGCTTTAAAGTACCCAAACACAGGCAAGACGCAGGCAGAAACAAAATAAGAAAAGCATAGGAAGGAAAGATAAGAGAGACAATATAATATGGAACAAACTGAAAAGGGGCATGTACAGTAAATGCCGAACAAACATTAATGGAACTGAAGTATGGCCTATGCGTGAAAAGCCTGATGGGAGGAACGGAGCTCAAATCAGTGTTAAACACAGGAATACAGATGGGAATCAGAGAAGCCTAACTAAGCACTGAAACCAAATGAAACATGACAAAACCGGATGATTTACACTGAATTAAATCACAGTCCATCAGATAATGACAGAGGTTTGTGACTAACGTGGCTGCAAGAAACTGCATCCAAATCCACAATTACTATTACCTTGCCTTCGATAATTACACAATTATTACTCAATAAAAAATTCTTTAACTTCACATAAATTTTTATTACCTCTTTCTTTTCTTTGAGCACATTAATTAATATAAGCAACTCCGGGGAAGCTTGGAAATCAGAGTACTATGTTAGTATGCTATTTTAAGGTTTAAAATATACTTGAAATCCTGGGATACATAAAAAATGTATATATATTTCCAGTATTTATATCCACACAGTGTCAATAAACATAATCTCAAGGTACTTTACAAGGGGTTGAAGGTTTCTGAGTTTTATATAAATGTATGCTGGTGAGGATTCTCAGTCATCCAGGTCATTGTCATTCCGTAAAAGTTTAAAAAACAATGCACTGGACTTTGTTTCCAAGGTTTGAAGACGTTTTGCTTCCCCTCCAGGAAGCTTTCTCAATTAAAAATTTTGACTTCCCCTCCAAGAGATTACCACGCCCCCTTTGCCCAGCATCTCAACAAAACCTTTTCATTCCTTAACGAAAACTTAATGACATCCAGCTTTTTCAGCGTTTGTCAATTATTTATCATCTTTCAGAGATCAATGTGGCCTTTCACTACCCACTGATGGATCAGCCTTCTGGAGATCCAGATTTTTCTTTTTGACATCTGCCTATTTCATTTGATTCCTCTATGATGTAACACAGCTTTCCCATATTATTTAAAGGCATAGAAATTCATTTTAAGACACTCATATCAAAAGGATCTTCCTTTATTCCAGCAACGGGTTGGAAAAGCTATGAAGTAGCTCACAGTGAGATTCTTCAAGGCTGTTGATTCAGCAGAGGTTTGTTACTGAAACATCATTGGTTCAACTTTTTTATTTTCTTTATTCCAACCTTTTTAAACCTTCTTTTTTTGTTTCTGTATTTTTTATTTATTCATTTTTTCCCTACTTGCTTTGATTCTATTTTATTTTCCTATATTTTAATTATGTAAAGCACTTTGCCTTGCCTTGCCTTGAATGGAGACGTATCGTCACATCCAGAATCTGATCATCTTTTTCTTACAGTCCAACCCTGATCATACACCAGGGATTCCTAACTAAGGTAGTAAGAAAAAATTAAATAGTTTAAATAATTTGTTATACAGTTTCATAGCATTTCTGAAATCACAGGGGTGCTTCATTTCATAGAAAATACTTAAAAAGCTTCATTAGTCACCAAGAAGCTTTTACCTAAAATAAAAACCAAGATCATGTGAACATTTTTTACTCTATTTATTCTACTTAAGTAAACTATCATGCAGTTGGCAAAATCTTTTTAAAATCCTAAATAAGCAGAAAAGAGTCACAGAAAGTTTTATAAATATGCTGAATGTCACGCATCTTATGCTGGAATACTTTTCTCAGCTTTTCCTAGGTTACACCAAGTCCCCAACAACCGAGATTCACCAACAGGGCTTCAAAAGAGTCGGATTTATAGATGAAGTATCTATTCTGCACTAAAGGAAACCGGTACAGTAACAGAGACGCTCTACAGTAAGGATGAGCTATGGCAGAGTACTTTGCTGACGGAGTCACATTCTCAGGGGGGGTCAAAGCAGCAACATTATACCTTCACTGCAAAATGAAGGGAAACCAAATGTGAGCTTACGTTGACGAGATCATTAAAAGAAAAAGCAGGAAGGATTATACCTAATTTCTAAACCTCTGCTAACATTAACAAGAAAAAAGTTGTTTTTTTCCTGTGTTTTGCTTCAAACCTATTAAAACAAATCACAAATATGTGGAAAACGTGACAACAGATAAAGTCTCCAAATCCTTTCATTTGCAGCCCACTTTACCTGGAGGGCCACTGGCCTGAGGGTAGGGCAGCGGGGTACCTGGATGAGGACGGATTCTGCTGGGCTCCTGCTGCCCCATCAGGGCAGGGTAAAGGGGCAGGACGCCCAGGGCCTTTCCCAGCATACGAGGCCCCAGGCTCAGCACACGGACCTTCACATCCCGGTAACAGTGGTTGATCATCCGCAGGTGAACGTTCACCCGGGTGGTGATGCGGATCAGACACTTCACCATTGCTGCAGTGCTGTTCTGTCCTGATGTCCCCTGCCCCAAATCCAGGCCTCGAGTCAATGGCTTTGTTGCCTCTGAAGACGAAACAGTGGCTTTCTGCAAGCACTGCTACAATCGGCAGCATTAGCCTCCCAGCTTGGCCCCACCCAGGCCAGTGACATACATGGAGTAGAAGACCCTGGTTATTTTCAGCCGAAGTATTTATACACCACCAAGACATCAAGTCAGCACAGACAGAGGGTAGGAAACTCCTACTGCTCTTCTTAACATACACAACATACCAACTTCTTATCTCTATTTATCTCACTGTACAAAGAGCAGATAGCTAAACAAGTGTCACCAGGACGGATTCTGGACAGGTTGGCCTTATGTGACTTTAGCTGGCATTACACAGACATGCACATATATCTTTAAGGCTCTGCTGAACTGAGTTAAAGGGACTGAGTGACGCTTACACCAGCAGTAGGCCACTCAGCCAAATGGCTTCAGTTTCAGGCTGAACATGAGAGGTTAAGATGGTAAACTAGGAAAAAAAGGGGAGGGGGGGGTCTGTCTCTCACCCAAAGGATCTTTATTTCAGTTTAAATGCACAGCCTTAGACATGACTTATCAGCTATGCACAATTTTTTGATTTAAGATGCTTTCTTAATTCCAAAGGGAAATTAAATGTTACAGTTATTCATATCATTTTTATCCAGTTGATTTAAGGTGTCTATAGCTGTAGGCAGGAACGATCTTCTGTATCGGTCTGTCTCAACCCAGACAAAGGTACGTTTCTGCTTTGTTTTAGTATCCATAGCCCTTGAACTGTCCCAACATGCAAGGATTTTCTGTGACAGCTGTAGCTTCATTTCGATCTGCCAAAGGAGAAAACAAAAGCATCCCCTCATCGCCACCATGTTTCATACTGAGGATTAGATGAGCCACGTATGAGGAAAAAAAGCTCAGTCTTTCTGTCATCTACCTCGGCCATCTTTTTCTGCTGTCTCCTTCATGGTTTATGGTAAAATACAAACTTCCGGTTCTTTTTTTTTTGTTTGTTTTTCAAAAGAGGCTTTAAATGAAGTCCACAAAATGCTTCGACTGCAATGAGCTTCTGGTTGCTCATCATATAAATGTTCTGCCTGGAGTCACTTAAGGTGGATAACCATGCTTTATCAGGTATGTAATTCCTCCCAGCAAACTGTCAGATGTGATTCTTCATCATATCGATATGGTTTAATCACTGACTTTCTGTAACAAACCTGTGAGGTCTTCATAGAACAGCTACACAGGTTTTTATTCATCAAGTAGGTGAGTTTCTGCTTTGGTTGCATTGGATTTTATTTGGAAGCTTTAGAGACATTTTTCCACCATAGAGATGATTGTTTTATTAACATTTTAAAAACATTTCCTTTCTAGTTCATACCCATACACAACTTTGTGTTTATTTCTGAACTAAAGACACATTGAAATGTTTGATTGTGCAAAACAAAAATAAAAACAGGTTTAAGAGGTAGGAATATGTTTATAAGTTAACTCTGCTGATTGCTTCCTATGAATCTACATACAGGTTTTTTTGTCTTACCCTCCATGATTGATATGTGCACAGCTCTCCGACGCGTGCGGGGAACACTGCTGAGGCGAGGCCCGTGGGTGATGGATGGACAACTTCTACTGGGCACAAGGCCAGCCCTGTTATCAAAATAGACAAATGCATTAAAAGAAGTTACAGATTGTAACAAATGTCTGATATCAAACCTACGTCTACCTGTGTATTTCAGGAGGTTCCCGTTTGATTCTGGCACTTTGCTCCATCACCTCTTTCGCCACTCTTCCACTGTTGTAAGATAAATTGACAGTGACAGGGGAATTAGTAAAGACATTAAAATATAAAAGGTATGTATGCACTATAGGCTTTAAGTGCAGGAAGTTATCAGCCACACAAACACATTTGTATCAAAACATACACTGCAAAAAATTGAAATCTAAATAAGCCATTTTTTCTTAAAATAAATCAATTTTTGTTGAACTGAGGAGATGTGTGAGAAACATTGCTAATGGAACATGACTATTAACATTTAAAAAAAAAATGCATTGTTTTATATCAAGTGAATATTATCTAATTATTCAAGAGTAAAACTATGCATTCATTTTTTTAAATTTAAAATTAAAATTGAACTATATTGATCTCACATTGCACCTTGGTACTTGCATCCTTCTTAGAGCACAAGTCCACTGCTCTAACCACTAGGCCAACACTCCCGATTCCAACACTCCATTGGCCAATCATGTTCTTTTTCCAGGTGGATCATAAAAATAAGTGGTCCTCATAATTGTCAATCATTGTGCTGATATGTTTATGTAAGATCGTCCTACGTTCTCATCCCCATTTTCACTTACCGGTGGTTATTCTGACATAGTAGAAAAATTGGGAATCTTCTTTTGGAAAGTAATCTTGTATGAGCGATGAAAACTGCAACTTTTAAACAAAGCGTGCATGAGGAGAAATGGGCTCGTGCACGCTCTCAAACATGTTTAATAGGAGTTTCCTCTAGGAAGTGGGTACAGGGTTGTGCATGTGGATTTCTTTTTTTTAAAATGGAGAAAATTATCCACTATACCTTTAAGGGTAAATGCACTTATTTTTGTAGTGAAATAGTGCGATTATGCTAACAAACCTTTCATCAAAAAGGCTGATTTATATATTTTTTTTTAATCAAATTAGAATATATCAATTTGCAATAATGTCCACAGAGCAAAACATATTTCCAGCAGAATCAAAGTGTGATCAGCTCCCCTTCATTTTCTTCTCTCCACTTACTCATCCTCAGAGACAAAGCTCTGCAAAAGGCCAGGAGGCCACGTCCTCTAGGGATAATTATATTCACCCCCGACTGTTATTTTTTTCAGTGTCCTTTCTGCCCTGTCATCACAGGATACTCTACCTGTAGCGGAACCGGCTGCCCTTGAAGAACAAGTTGCTGCTGGAGACTGTACGTACTTGACTGGACTTTTCAAGCCTGGCAGGAGTGAGGGGAAAAAAATTTAGTTAAAAAAAAAAGGACAGGGGAAAAGAAGTCAGTGAGCAAAATACCCAGAATTCTTTAGAAATATTTTCAAGGACCTTTTCAGAAACGCTTTAGCTGCCAAGCATATTTGCACAAGCTGTACATTTTCATAGGACACATTACTTTCTGAACGTATTCATATCCTACAATTCAAATGACAACAAAAACCCAAAAAGAAAATACAAAAAAAAAGACAAATATATTGCAATAAAGCACTGTGAAAGAATGCACGGAAAGAAATCTGATGCCTGATGAGGCCACAGTTGAAAAAACGATACATGTCCAGCTTACAGTTTAAATGAATAATATGAATTGACCAATTCAGATGTTTTTAAAATGCTAGTTAGATATATTTTACTAATGATATTTATTGCTCGTTTGATAAAAAGAAGTAGAAGTATTAAGAGGTATAACTATTATGTACTCCTTAGAGGTACTTCTCTGAAGGGATGTAGCAGCAGTAAGAGCTTAGAATAATGATATTTTGAATATGTTTTATTTTTTTGCGTACTTTGGTAACTAATTTTGTTCTTTCTTTATCTAATCCCTGTTTCTGATCATGCCAGCATTCTGGGCAGAACATGCTTCAAAAATAGAAGAGTAGACTTTAAAAGTAAAGCAGTCAACTACCTCCCATTGACAAAGAGGAGAAGGATCAGTAGGGATTTAACAGAGGATGATGAGGCATCATCATCTAAGGTTCTCTGTCTTTGGCATGTTTACAATCTGTGACACTTAGGCAGCCATTAGTGGCTGAGTACCTGTTTTAAATCAGCTAAACCTAAATGCCAAGCTAATTTACTTATATGGACTGAACTTCAATGCGAAGCTTAATAGCAGATGAAAAATAGAAAGATGTCTGCCTAAAGTATGATTTTTACTCTAAATGGAAACAAATAACTTTGCCATTTTAAACTCAACTGAACAGTATTTTTTCTTATGCTGTGAATTTACCATTACTGTAAAGCTCTTATTTATATTTTGTTTGTACATTTTTTCCTTAATGTGTATCTGCATGTTGCTTATACATGGGGGGGTTTCCAAACGTTTCCTCTCTGAGAGACAATAGAAGATAATTGTACTGGTTTATTCTATTTCTCTATTAATACAAAGGAGAACGCTTATACTATTCCCTGAGAAATTTTAGCAGGAAATAATAAACTAAAAACAAGTGCTAATTGCTTTTTCGAGATCAACAAAGGGTTATTTTAAATGCTTTAAATTTATATTTGTTATTTCAGGACAAAGAGAGAGCTGCAATACCGACTGTGGAAACATCTGCAGTTTTTGCTGACATGACCAGACACCTAAAGGTAAAGCTTTTTCTTTTTTTGTAGTTGTTAAGTTGTCTGTTATGAGTAGACAAATACTATTTAGAGTGGCTCCTCAATGCCTACAAGCTTTATCGGTCACAGAAAGATCATTTAAACCATTAGTCCTTTAAGTCATCTACACATTTCATTAGCAGAGCTTCTGTTGCTACTGCCCTTTAAGCCACCAAGATCAAACTTTTTGAATAGTAATCTGTTTCCCTCAGCTAGAGAACATGGGAGTTCCTCATCTGCAACTCAGAAGAAGCACTGAAGTGCCTGAGCTCATTCAGGTGCCAAATGTCACATAAACCCATAGCTCACTTTCCAGGTGGGGTTTTTAGGACACCATAGGGATGTTACCCTAGCCTCTCAGTGCATAGGAAGGAAGACATAGAAATAACTAGACTAGGAAGAAAAAAGAGTGTAATAAAATACAGAAGTGACAGACTCACTTGTAAAATGCTTGATTCTCCACACCACACTTCCAAAGGTGCTTGCATGCCTCTGGCGTGGGCGCAAAGTATGTTAAAATTATTTTTCTGTCCTGCACTCAGAAATAAGAAGATGTGCAGGTCAAATTAAAAAAGCTGTAGAAAAAAAAGAGCCACATTTCAGAGTAAGCTGCATGCACCAAATTCTCGTTCTCACCTCTTTTTGATTTGCATATATGTGGAAAGTCTTGGCTTCAAACTTGAGCTTCGTTACTTCGTTCCTGTCCGAGAGAACAAGCCATCATAGATAGACATTCGAGCAAGCAGAGACAGAAAGCTTCATCCTCTTTAAATATTCATGACGACTACTTTGAGATCACATAAACAGTCATGGCGCTCAACGTTTAGCTGACAAAACAAATTAGTGATTATTGTCCCTGGAGATGGATAAACAGAGCATAGAGAATACATGAGAACTGATCTGAAGAGCAACGGAAGCCCAACAAAGAGAAGACTTAGAATCCACCAGACTGCAGATTAGCCTATGTCTGATCTTATATTATTAAGAGCATTTAAAAAAAGCACCAAGTCAATATGTTAATAGTGTTTATAAATATCTAAGAAAATCTTTTTCAAGTACAAACTGTCAGTATGAATCACTTCTTCACCTCTACTAATATATACAACATATTTAGCCACAGTAATTAACCTCATGACACATGTAGAGGCAGGTGGACAGACTCTATTGACCACGTACAACCAGTCATAGTACAGATCATATCGTTAAGGAAAAAATATATATCAGCGCAGATCAAATTGCCTCCCTGTCTCTTTTAATATCTTATGCTTTCTGCAGCCAAAACAGCACACTATTAAGCAAAGATTGCAGATGACAAAATCAGAAGTAATTAGAGGAATATTACTTTCTTAAAGAATAACAACAGATGTTTCTATTAGTAAAATGTCATCCAAATTACTTAAATTTACTTTTGGTGTAAAATGGGGTTCTGTCCTTAGTTCTAATATTAATAAAACACATATGAAGGTCATGTGGCCCAGTGGGTAGAATATTTGTCTTTCTAATGGGAGGTTGTATATAAGATACCAGCTTCCACATGTCAGACTATTAGTGAATGAAAGAGTAAGCGCTATCAAATCATGTTGAATATATGTATGTATTTACATGTTTTATCTCACCATTTAAGAAAATGAACTCTCCTGTTTCCCTGCAGAACCACAAAGCCAAATGGTGTGAAAGCGAGAAAAGCAGGGCTCCCCGCCACATCCTGAAATGCATATTTTAGATGCACACAATCAGATTTAGATCCCCTCAATAAAAATTAAAGCATGCAGAAACAGACCAGTTTACTGAACTCAAGTAAAATGTACTTTAAATAAACAAATCTCATCCATTTGTTGTTTTCTGATATAGCTTAATCAAAAGACTCGTATAATTTTTATTTAATAAAGTCACACACCCCCAACAGCATTTTTGGAATAAAAAGAGGCCCATAGTATAATAGATCCTCCACTATTCTGTTTGAAGTGTGTGGCTCTAGTTAAATTACTGTTGAGTTTTGTAAATACCATGTTTAATATTTGTGAAGGTACAACACTAAAGGTTTTTCTCCAGGATAACTTTCAACCAGTTAAGAGTAAAAAATAGCTAATGGTTGATAATACATTTGATTATTTAAAAATAGTAATTACACACTTTAATAAATCTTGGCGAATAAAGTATGGTTTAAAAAATGCCTCAAAGATTCATTAATTAAATGATAATGGTGGAAAAAAAATTTAGCACTTTTTTTTTACCCACCTAATAAATAGTAAAATTAAGAGTGTGATTCAACAACTGTAAAATGAGATTAATTTATTTTAGAGCATCTAATACAGACAAGGACTAATCTATCCGACTTTTATCAAAGATGTGTGTCTCAGCAAGTTCTGCTCTTTCTGTGGCAACATTTTGACAAAGGAGTTTGAAATGAAATGGCAATAACGGCAGTGGAAAAATGCCCCTCACCTTACACGGATGTGGATCAATGCCATATGTCTCCAGCATTTGGGCTTTCTGCAGGAAATTTCTCTCTGATGTTTCAGGAGTCTGTCCTCTGAGGAAAAGCAATGGTCCAGATGTCAGTTCATTATAAGCTCTAAAAACAGCTGCAGAGGAAAGAAATGACCACAGGTGGGCAGCAAAATGCTATGCAGCATTCATCACTTATAACATCTGACTTGGTTGAGGTAGTAATATTCCTGTTGTGTCTCACCACCATGGGTTATTTTCTCATTCATCCTCGCTGCAGCTTGCATTAAAATGTATTATTTAAAAAATCCTTAGAAAAATATGAACCCATTGTTGTTTGAACTCTGAAAAAATTAATTCACGCTTAATGTGATTGAATAATTATTCAAAATTCAGCTGTCTGACAAAAAACTCAATGCATTTTATGCCTTTGTGAGTTTTTATGCCCTCCCAACGTCATATTACAGCTTTCCCACTGATACGTTATTGGAACAAAACCATTCTAAAAAAGATTATTCTAGTATCTCTGCTATACTGTATCTAATGGGTAAATCTTATTCAGTTTTCCATCTTCTAGATAACTAATACATAAGTTCTGTTTAAACTCTAGTCAAGTGAATATTTGTCAGGTGAAATTTAGAAATCTTAACAAAAAAAAAGATTTACAGGAATGTAAAACAGACATCAGTTTGTCTGTTATCTCTTACATTAGCTCAGTTTTGTGTATCTCAGCGATTCTGCGCTCTAGCTTCTCCGAGTGCTTGGGAAAGAACTGGAATTTGGAGCTGTAACCTTCAGGATGTTTCCCAGGGTCGTAATCACCAATCTCAGCTAGAAGGGGCATAAGACAAAGTAAAAGAGAAAGGGTTAACTCATTCACACATCAGCGCAGGGCTGGCTAAACATGGCCGGAATTATCGGCGGTCCTTCATGCCACATTACACTCCCTTAGCTGAGCCTGAAGCTGATTTCTCTCTGCCAGGAGGAGCTGACTAGGCAAGCCATCTTTAATTTATCAGCACGTTTCCCTGCCCTCCTCTCCAATCTGGTGTTTTTAAGTGAAGCTTGCTGTGCCAGACTTTCTGTCAACTATGTGATATTTGCTTCTGCAGCTGTGTGTGTTTGACGAGGTCCCAGATGTGTGAAAAATTTAACCAGCTGAAAACAATTTCACCTTACACAAATCCCAACCTGCATATTCATATCAAGAATAAAAGACAAATTGAGAGTGAAAAGATGATTACATGCCTTACATGAAAACATCAGTGGGTATTTCCTTTAATTATGTTTTAAGGCTACTAGAAATGCCCCAGGAAATTAGCTTCCTTGGCTTAGATAAACGGCATTCATCATTAAAACAATCTACAGAACATAATAAAGCAAAGAGCAGCAAAGAATGGAGCAACTCATTTCCATCTGTCTCCTTCTCTTACCTTGAAGGATGTAGGCAGCCAGCATGGCTGCATCTGAGGTTTTGCACAGAAGACGGCCGTGGTAGAGGTCTCTCTTCAGTTGCAGGAAGACCAGATATCTAAAGAAGACAATCATATATCAAAAACACATTTTTCACAGATTTATTGGAAAAAAATTAGAAGTGGAGGAGAAATGCAACAAACTCAGTTTATTTCAAATCCCTATAGTTGATTCACCCTTCTCAAGGATGATTTTATTGTTTCCCTTGGTGTTAAACTGATTTTTTTAATGTGTTTTTCTTTTAAGAGAAAGATTGGAAACAGCCTGGAGTCATAGTGCTCTTTCTCGTCTTTTCTGCAGCCTCCAGACCTAGTTTCTAACTGATCCAACCGCATGGCTCCTCAAGCATGAACGTTAATGAGAAAACATTTGTACCAGAGATTATGATAATGACGAGTGGTGCTGACTATTACTTCCTGCCATCATCGTTCTTTGTATTTTTAGAGGCAAGGACACTGCAGTGGAATTACTGAACATCTGCTTTTAGGCAATAAACAGTCAGGCAGACCTACTTTCTTCGCTGTTCCAGCACCTCCACAAAGGCTGATAATATCTATTTCAGTAGCTGCTGAAAAGAATCAATTTAAAACGGTGTCTTTTTGTTAAACACATGTGTTAACCTTTGCATAATAATACAAATTCATGAGAAAGTGTTACTGCTGCTACCTTGCCTTGCAACGGTTTTCATATCCCTTTAACAATTGCACTTTTTGCTAGCCTGATAAACCAGACTAAATGTGAACTTAAATGTGTAATTTAGTCTGGCCCTGATGAATGAGACATCGGAAGATTGTTGATAAAAACAACCCGTTGTTTTTCAAACCATGTCTTTGCCTATTGACCAATGAGCGCAACTGATTGTGACGTAGGAAGCACGACAAAAAGCTGGTGGGGGAGTGTAAGCAAACAGCCTGTCGTTAAAACAGCGAATACGTCCTTCTTGAAATTGAATAAGCATAGAGCCTCTTCCTGCTCACGTTTTAACGATAACCCCAAGTCTAATCCTTCCAAAACTGATTCCAAAGCTGAGTCAAACGAGAACTGTTCAATAGTTGTTGCCATCTTCCTTGTTGTGCCTTCTCCAGCATCACACAGCTTTGTCGTCCCACCCTCAAAACCCAACCTGCTTTGCGTCCAAAAATTCAAAACACGTCTGCGTTGTGATTGGCCCGCCAATTCTAGAGCCTGGGGCATTGATCGAGGCTAGACCAAACTCGCAGCCAAAAATGATTTTGGCCGCTGGCGGGTGGGGCTAGTTTACTAGGTTAACTTTTTGCTGCAATTGAAACTTTCTTTTTTTTACATTTTGATGCAAAGTCTAGTCACTTTTACTCTTACAGACCTAAGTAAAAATTCATTTTTACCAACTGCCTTCAGGAGTCACCCAATTACCAGAGTCCACCTGTGTGTAAGGGGTTTTAATCTTAGAATAAATCCAGATGTTCTGTGAAAGCCTTGGAGGTAGAGAACATTAGCGGAGAAACTGTATCATCAAGACCAAGGAACACAACAGGAAGTTGGAGAGCAAGTTTCAGATTGGTTTAGAGAAGATTAGATCCCAATCTTAGGATATTTCATTGAGTTTTTATCAACCCATTTGTCCAAAAAGATAAAAGAAAAGAGGAATCAGCCAAACTATGAAGACATGGCTGACCACCTAAATTGTTAAGCAAGAGTTTAAAAAAAAAAAAAGCTTTCAAGAGGGATGTTATTCTGGAGGACCTGCAGAAACACACGGCTCAGGTGGGAAAATCTATTAAGAGAACTGTGTCTATCATCAACCTAACAAGTCAGGCATTAGATTAGAGTAGGGAGATGCTGAATGGCACAACATCTGCAAAACACTTAATACCAGGTCAGAGGGTTAATCCAGCAGGGTCATGACCCCAAACGTACAACAGAGCTACAATAACATTAAATTCTGGCCTGGTAAAAGCCCAGACATAGGTCTGATTAAGGATCTGATCCTAAAAGAAACATTTAAAGGCATTTTCCAATCAGTTTGTAGATCGTACAGAGATATCCTGTATCATTTTATTTATTTGTTTCAATAGCTAAAATACTGGTTACATTTTATAGCATGTTTAAAGACTTCCCTCAGAAATAATGCACAGTGTTCTATTATATTAAATACTGCTGAAACTGGTGGTGATTATAAAACAGAAAAAGGAAAAAAAAATCCTGGAAAAAAAATACATTTGGAAGACTTTATGTATTCAGTCCTATCTGAAATAATCTACAATTTCTTTAAGTGGAATAAAGGGATTTTCTTAATGTCTGTAAAAGCAGCTTTTTTTTGCGTGTATGATTTTAGATCCGCAGCACACGCGACAGAATGACCAAATCATGTGTACTGCTGATTATTTTGCCTCTTCCACCCTCTGTGCACTGACCTCTCCACTGCCATAATCATGTATCATACTGTCCTCCTTCCCTCCCACTCCTCTTTACGCTTCACACTTTAAATCAGCCCTCCTTGCCCCTTTATCTCCTCTATCCACTCTATTCATTATATACGCTCTATGTTGTGCACACTGCATCTCATTACGCCTCAGAGTGGACTCTTCTCTTTTCAGTCTGGTAATGAAAACATGTGGACACTAGACACACATTCGCCAGCTGGATGTGCTCAGCATCATCTGGACCAAATCTGCTCTCTATTTATGTTTCCTATTTTTGCATCATAATTTGAATATTAAATGCCGTTACAAAACTACACCTAAAAGCCTTTTACAAACTAGAGAAAAAAATCTAGCCTGATTTAGATTTTAATGTGCTATCCATTATCACAGCGAGCTACTAGGAAAGGCTTTTACATTCCTTTCGACCCTACAGCCTGTAAAAACTGTGTATGTGTAAAATGTATCATAGTCTTTTACAAGTACATAATTATTTTAATTATGAAATGCTTATAAATAATGTTCTTTTTAAAAAGAATGACATATGATTTGTCCAGAGATTTCATTACAACCATCTCCTCTACAATAAAATGTGAAAATATCCTCTCGGTGAAAATCTCTTGAAAATCTCACTGAAGCAGATGCAAACGACCTCTTTAGAAGAAAATTAGTGCAAGACGGTTTTATTAACTCCTTTAGCCAAATGCAATCATGTGTCATACCGGGTAATTTCCTCCTTGAGAGCAGAGGGATCAGGCGGGTAGAACTTGACTCTCAGACACATGGTGAATGGAGGCTGAGCTACAGGAGACAAACAGAAAACATTTAGAGGTGGAACATATGTGGGAAAATGGCGGGTCGGACGATTTAGCTCTCATACAGAGAAGATTTTTGTTCAAATGTTCAATACACATATATTACTAACAAGGTAAAGAAAATAGAAACAAAATTAATGGAATAATAAAAAAAAATGATTTAACATCTGTTGGTACTCTTTAAGGGCAACTCTAAAACTAGATAATTAGTAGTAGTGAAGCAGGCCTGACTTTTCTGGGTGTACTGTATGTAGCTTTGACCCTCACAAAACCTGAGGTTGGTCTTTTTCTCACCTCGTGCTGATGCCTATCCTGTCCTAAACACAGCAACCTTAACTTTCAGCAGAGCTATAACCTCAGCATTCAGACAGGGTTTATGGTTCTGATACCAGGTTACTGTCCTGATGGTAGTGACATCATCAGCACACTTGGAGTTGAAGCCAAGGAGAGGTCCAAGTCCACCTGTCCCCCATTTTTAACCTCCTCTCTAAAGACCTGCCAATATGTGCACTGAAAACAGTCCGGTAGCACAGTGGGTACCTCCCTGGGTCACAGACACTTTTTTTTCTTTTGGCCCAATTCATCCCATCAACAGTCAATATGTTTGTGCCACTAGGATGAAGAGGTGATTTTAGATGGCAACAAGCAAACACGGAATAGCTCTCTATGCGTCATGAATATTACACACACCAGAGGGCCGTCTACTGCATGGAAAAGATGACGCCATGGTAAAAGCTGGGTGTCATTTCTTTTCTAGGAAACAAAGTTCCTGCAACCACGTAAAATAGTTCTTTATCTGCAGTGATCTAATGGTGTCATACAGTCGATACTGCATCATGAACGCAGCAGTAAATTCTCTTGGCAGATTATTCATTAATGTACATACAGAGTCCCCTTCCCTGGGTTTTATGAACTGGTGGTCAAGATCTGCTCATTGATCTGTTAGTTTAGATCTTGCATGTTTTCATAAAGCCAGGTTTCTGTTAGGCAAAAAACAGCACAAATTTTCAACTCTGTAGAAACAATTAGAAGCAGGCTGTAAAAAATCCACTTGGTTATCCACAGACTGGACATTTGCCAGAAAGAGAGTTGGAATCAGTGTCCTCCTAGCCCGGGGGTCGGCAACCCGCGGCTCCGGAGCCACGTGTGGCTCTTTATGAAAATCTGTTTTTTTTTTTTGTTTTTTTTTTGTTTTAATATGGTGTGAAGGAGGTCAAAGAAAAAATATGTTTTCTAATGCTGTAATCATTTGTATCATAAATAAATTTAAACAATAATTTGTCAAAACTTGGACCATGGATCCCAAAGGGAAAAAAGGAAGATATAGTTTGGTTGCAAGGATGGAAAACCGTCCACAGATCAAACAGGTAGCGCCCGGATGCAGGGATGGGAACTTTCTTCAATTTTTTCCCCAAATCCTGAAAATATAAATCACACCAAGGAACGATGATGAAGGAAGATGTGGAATTTCAGGGTAAGAGATCTCTGCTCTGATGGATTTCAGTTCCTGCTTGGTTCCTCATGACTCAATCAACTCCTCCCAACAGAAACACATAGAAACACCATAGAAAGATTTATTTATTGTGTTTCTATAATTTCATCAATGCAACAAAAACCTAAACCGCGCAGTGAAGGGCGGTGAAGCGGCGCGCGGTGGGAGCGTTCACTGCTCCTCCCTCACCTCATGCTACTATGTGACATTTGCTCCAGGATAAACATTTAATCATGAATGCTTATTATATATTTAAGCCCACATAGTCCTTTTCTATAGTGGGTAATACACTTAAAGCCCATGTTGCCATACGAGTCATATATAAGACTTTTACATTTTTGTGGCTCTAGACAGATTTTTTTTTTTGGCTCTTTGAGCATTTTGGGTTGCCGACCCCTGTCCTAGCCTTTAGCTGTTTTCAGGTGCATTTCCTCTTGAACGTTGCTCCTCACAATTTGCTGTGCTAGTCTGTTGTTTTAAGGAGCCGCTGTCTACCTGGTACTGATTTCAGTTTCTGTGATATTTTAATACAGAATTGTCTCTGATCGCTGTCAGTCCGGTTAAGCTGTACGTCTGTTGTGAGAACTAGTGCCTAAATCAGGCTCATATGAGACTTAATTCCAGGAGCTGCACCATCATAACCAATATGGCATAATTTGATGCTGCTGCTAGTCAATGATGGGGTTAATGGGGTGACAAGTTGTAATGAGGATCTAGCCTTTGCATTGGGTCAGCATGATGACTGATATTGCTATCGTGCATCAGATTTTTACTCGGATACTGCTTGGTGTATATCAGCTAAGTGTCATGGATACGCTGCCACTGCTGTTACAAGGCTCTAGCACACTACAAAATGTAGCTAGATTTGCTACCAACGTAATCATCCTAAATTTCACCTTGCAAGATTGATGGATGTTCAAAATAACTGAGATAATATCATAATGTGTAATAGAAATTACAAAGCATTCTTGATGCATTATAGAAGATCCCTTTAAGATCCTGCAGAGACAGTTCATATTTTTGCTCATTTCCATCTCTGGTCTTGCTTTAGTCCATATGAAGCAGGTCCAGGTAAAACTCCATCAAAAATGCAGAAAACCTAGTTAACTTATAGACTACCTTAGAGCCCTCAGTGTCAAAAAAGATTTTAAAGGAATAGTACACCCAAAACATGATTAGCCTTCATTTTCTACTCACCCCCATGCTGAACAACACTCTGGAGTACTTTTTTGATATCTCAAATGCATCTGGAGATCTGGGAGGCTTCTTGCTGTCTGCTGACATTCAAATAATGGAGGTCTATGGCGCCCGAGACAGAAAGGTCCATAAAAGTCCATAAAAACGTGTCAATATTCCTCCATACTGCTCGTCCAATGTATTCCAAGTGTCCTGAGTGGGTAGCGTCCATAATTTACTCGAAACGAAGTCATTTAGAATGTTTTTAGAGCATAAACAGTAGTGTATAGGATTTCCTAATAGCGCCCCCATGCGCGCTCACGGCGCTACGGAAGCCGGCAGACCAAACCAGCGCATTCAGCTCGGCAAAGAACTCATGCTCTTCCTCAACACTGAAGTCCTCAGACATTTTTCTTTCGTTGTTTCTTTCTTTGCACAGGTAAACAGCACATTTCTTCTTCTACGCTTGCATTATCGGCAGAGCAGACGCTGAATGCGCACTTCCTTCCGGTTTGGTCTGCCGGCTTCCGTAGAATCGTGAGCGCGCATGGGGGCGCTATTAGGAAATCCTATACACTACTGTTTAGGCTCTAAAACGTTCTAAATGACTTCGTTTCGAGTAAATTCTGGATGCTACCCACTCAGGACACTTGGATTACATTGGACGAGCAGTATGGAGGAATATTGACACGTTTTTGTGGACTTTTGTGGACCTTTCTGTCTCGGGCACAATAGACCTCCATTATTTGAATGTCAGCAGACAGCAAGAAGCCTCCCAGATCTCCAGATGCATTTGAGATATCAAAAAAGTACTCCAGAGTTTTGTTCAGCATGGGGGTGAGTAGAAAATGAAGGCTAATCATGTTTTGGGTGTACTATTCCTTTAAGAATCGTATCTACTTCGTCTGTAGGTGGAGCTTAAATATACCTGTTTAAACTAACACAGACTGAACCACAAAGCATTTATTTCTTACATTTAGAAAGTATTTCTGTTGTTAATTAAAAGGCAGGAAACCTAAAGTGATGGTACTTACATTTCATCTGCTTTGAAATTGACTTGGTAAACTCCAACCAGTGCTGCAATAAAAATAAGAAATGAGAAACACATGGAAATAATTACATTTCCCAAACCTGAGCAGTGGCAAATTCTCACATTGTGCTAACACTTTCAATCTCAAGTGCCTGAACATTCAGCTGTTACTACTGACTGCTTTTTTTTTTTTTGACAAACCCATTCATAGCACGCATGAAATAGCACAACTGACAGTGAAGTGTGGTAACAAAATTGTTCAATCTACAGATGCTATAGCAGATGTATACTGTCGTATAAATTTCCTTATATCTAAGAGAAACATACATTTTTATAAGGGTTTAAAGTTTGGGGTTGGAAAAAATGATTAAGAAAGTCACTCTTCAGACAGAGTTCCTAGGGAAGTGTAATTACGCCTCCCATAAGGCTGCTTTGTATCAATGCTTAGTAGATAATAGCTTCATTAAAAACAGTTTATTTGCTCTTTAACAGTTTGCATCTCATATTTAGAACCTCCTTTAGAGAACATGTAGCTAAGGTTGTAGATAAAGTTGGCTTGTGTTTCTAATAACAAGTCACTGACTAAAGCTGTTAGGAAGTATGCTGGTATTCAAATATGAAACAACATTGTTAAGATATGTCACTTGATGTCAGTCCCAGAAGCAACTTTAGTTTTCAAAATTTCCACCAGTTCTGCTTGAAAGATTTTTGACAAAGCTAAGGTCAAAGAGCTAAGACTCCTTTTTAGCTCTTTATTATCACATATTTCATTGAGTCCTGTTTAACTTTTAAGTATTCCGTTGCAAAAATCACATGATTTTTGCACAATAAATCCCAAGTGCCTTTAAGACCACAGCTTAGGAACGAATGACTAAATGGATTCCAAAACTATGTAATGCTTAAAAACATAAAAAAGAAAATGGGTACTGGCTAGTGATGTTTAGGTTATTCACCTTGAATTATATATTATTGAACAATATTTCTCCAGCAATATATTTACTGGAGATTTTAAAAGTATCTTACCAGGAACTATATCCTAAAGCCTCTCCCATGTACACACCCACCCAATTACTCACCCGTTGCTTGTCAGGATCCACATATCTGATGCCAAAGTAATCTTTCTCCAGTAGATTCAAGTGGTGGCATATAAGGTCAAACAGATACTGTCCTTTTGCATCCCGCTGTAACAGAGAACAGGAAAAGAAAACAAAGGTTTGACTGTAATGTCAACATGAAATCTCTGAAAGATTCAACAACAATAAGCTTAAATTCCTAAAACAACACCTTTTTGTCACATTTCTGTGGAAATAATCCACAGCTCGAATCATATGTGTCTGAAATAAATCCTTACTCAAAGCTGAAAGAGAAGAGACAAGAAAGAAGATGGAGTAAATCTGCCGCACTAGGGGGTATTGCTAATATGACAAATTCTGAATCTTCAAAGAGGAGCCGTGTCTAAGGGAATACTCGAGGATCTTCAACTGCATCCAATCAAGTACATCCTTTAAGCCTTTCTATCTGTCTATGGCAATGTAGTCTAAATGTATTTGAAAAACACTGTAAGACAAACCAGTTTTATGCACTGAACACAATAGTTATTTAGTAATAAAACAGAACACATCACTGCACTGATGGAAAACATTTGGTTGAAAATATGAAATTAATAAAATAAATTCTAAAATTAAGGCTGATTTTTAAAAACATCTTTTTTTTTTCATTATATAAATTTTTTACCAAACAAATTTTATAAGTTCATCATGCATTAGACTCCTTTTTTTCAGGAAACCAAATCAATTGTTCTAGATTTACCCTTTTCTTTTACCATTTTACAGATTTCACCAAAATGTGTTAAAAAAAAAAAAAAACATGACAACTTTGATATGGGTTTTTTCATATATTATCAACAAACATAAACTTATTTACAACTGATCGTTCAATTCAAATGCTTATCTTTGTAAACAGTGTTTAAGTTAAACATGCATTTATTTTTTTGGATGCATTCTCACTAAAATGGTTTTGTTTGTTTTGTTTTTGATAGCATTATTTTTTTCAGAATTATACTTTCTTGTCTGAGATGTTATTTAGTAATTGAATCAAAGTTTATATAACTTAGAAAGCCATCACTCCACCTGTCTCTCTGTCCTGCTCCTCTGCTTCTCACTCAGTGTTAGTTTAAACTGATGGATGGTGAAATGCCCCTGGCTGCACTTTCCTCCCTGCTGTATCTCATGCTGCAGATAACAGGCACTTTATTAGGACAAAGGGCTGTCAATACTGGGCATGCTGTTTAACTAGCCTGACTATATGTGACCAAACGATGAGTGCAGAGCAGTGGCCGGGGGTAGCTGACCTTTCTGAAGAGCGACCGAGGGGGCTTCATTGGCGCTTGCTGTTGTCACTTCAAGACTATTACTCAAATGTAATAACTCTAACTAAGCTGACATGCCTCTCGCTGACCAGACCTTAAATACCTAAAGTTCAAGCCTTCTAAGAAGCAGAGATTAGGTAATACATTTATTACTTTTGATTGCATAACATAGGAAAATCAGAAATATACACAAAAAGTCAGATCTTCAGAAGGTTTGCATGTAAGAAAAGTTTATGTTTGCAATTCAGCAGACCGCGTGTGCAATGCAAACCATTTTTTGCTTGTGTACCTTCATCCATATGCAGATCATGATCCAATGACCAGGCCGCACAAATTCATGGGTGGAGGATACGCAAATGTAAACATTTATCCTGTGAAAAGCGATTTTCCAAGCAGGAGCCTCAGCTACAGTTTTGTGTATTTTTAAGTAGCTCTAAAAGTCAGAATAAAATCTCATTGTTACCTCAAAGGAGGCATTGGTACAAAGCCTGACGATGGAAAGAGATTCTGTGTGCATGTAAGCATATTTGGACCGTCAGAAATAACAGTAAAATTAAATGAAGAAAGAAAAAACAGCTATGGTGGACAGAAAATAATACAGTGGGACGGTAGACAATCTGAAGCAAATTAGATAACTGAATTATAATCGTGGCATGTTTATATAAAAAACATATGCATATGTTTATACATTTGCAACTTTTTTTTGGTTTTATATTTCATTTTTTTATCTTGAAGTGTAGTTATTTTACTTATTTCATCTTAAATTTTGTTCACATTACTTAGAACGAGGCTACCTGTGTAAAGTGCTCAATAAATAGTGATATTAAAGCTATTATTTTTAAAATTATTATTATTATCATTATTACCTCCAACTAAGAGGACAGATCAGTTCTAGTTTTGAGAGACGACATTTCTAAGAAACCTACTGAAATCTGCTATGAGAAGTTTTGTTTTTGAGGAGACAGACTACCTTATGTTTATGATTATTTAATATAGAGTTTCTGAAGGTTTTTCTTTTTACAATGGATGCCTTTTCACTCAGTTTCCATCTTGTACCTGACCATTTCTTTGTCTCATTAATTATTTGAATCTATGTCTTTCTTTCACGCTTTCTCTCTTTCGTATCTTTACACAAAGACAAAAGGGCAAATTCCTGGGGCTAATGTGTGCAAACCTGACTTTGCATGTCCTTCTAATTCAAGAACAAACCCCAAAGTCAGACCTTCTCTTTATATAGCTTTACTGAGCAAAGAACATCTTTATACCTTGAGGCAGTTAACTATTTTTTCATGATTAATTATGCATGCATTTAGATGAAGATCACAGATTTGTTTTTGTATAGGAAAGGGAGAGGAAATAGCTTTGCAAGTTTAAAGAATAAATGTTTTTGCATTGCACTGGCTGCATTTAAAATTATACCATCTGCTGAAAGCGTGTGGTAATTATAGTGCAGGATACAATAGAATAAAAAAAAAAACATGCCCTGGTGATTTTACAAAATCTTACAAAACCACCTCTAGGGACTTTAACCTTATACTTTGTAAATGTCTTTTTTTATTTAGGTTATTTAGATGGTGTAAGTTACTCAACCCATGAGTTGTGGTTACTCAAAAGCAATAAATCTACATAAATTGAAAGCATTCTGTGACAGAGGACATACTGATCATGGAAAGGGCATCTGTTTCTTTGTTAGAAAGAAAGCCCAAGCTTTGTTAGTATTCAGCATCACTCCAATCAACCTCCCTGCTTTTACCCCTCCTCTCTGGTGGTTCCCCGTTGCGTCCTCGGCAGCCCAGCTGCATTACTCACCACTATTTTCTCTAATTACCGTGTTAAAGTGATTGCAAAAGAGAAAAGATGCCCTGATATTTGTAATTCGTTTTAATCAACCGTTTCCCGTCTGAATTGTTGTTCTCTCAGCGCCAGGAGACTCAGTGGTTCTATAAAAATAGTATGTTGATTTTTAGGAACTTAGGTTTAACACCAAGTCTTCTTGTTCTCTTTTTTTTATTAATTAATAAGTGATTTTAATCTCAAAGAACTTTTAATTTACACAAGTTTAAGACAAAATGTTCAAAAAGTTTTTTTAATCTCGACCAGATGTCTCTGAAACAAGAAGGATTATGAAAACAATAGGTAGCCACAGCTAACGGGAAAACATTACATAATATTTTCCTTCTTTACCTTATCTAAAAGCATTAAGCTTTTTATGTTTAGGAAGGAGGATCTGTCTCGATACACAGCCTCATATATCTTCAACAAAGCCAAATTTCCTGATTGTCTTTGCATAGGATGACATTTGCTGTAGTGATACTTTGCTTTGCAACATATCAATAGAAGTTATTAATATAATTTATAATATTTAATATAATTAATCATGTGTAGATGCAACTTTGAGAAAAAGTTGTTCTCCTGTTTCATAATCTAAGCACTTTACTTTGGTTGTAGGAAATATTGATTTTTATTGATTACCTCAAACTTAGATGTACCTCATAAAAATTTTTAAAGCTTTATTACGACATTATGACACAAATTTTGTTTTTGTCCCATTTTGTTCTTTTGAATATCTCAGTTTTTGACCATATTAAGATGTTTGCTTATGTTGACTATATCTCACAGCCTTTTCACATGTAACTGTGATCTCATACATTCTTAAAGGATTAAATTATTATTTCATATATAGATATATCATATAGTCCCTTGGTATTTTAATGTTCTTACTAATGAATGAATAAGATTTTTCAAATGAAGATCATTTTGACATCTGTGTGAAAAAAGCAAAGATTTCAAAGCTTACAATGGGCACTTTCCTCTGAGATTAATCATTAAAATGGTCTCCATGTCGACACAGCAGCCCAGACCATTAATAAAAGATTGTATCATTTTATAGTGAGACGAGCAGAAACATGATGCCTTTGACTTGGGCGCATGGCTGTGAGTTGAGTGTGATTCTAAGACTAAAGGTACTTTAGGTCCTTAGGGGATTTCTTTGGTTTCATGAGCAGATTCCTTTCCTTTGTTCAAAGAGATTGAGTGATTATCTTGTTTAATATGCCAAAGTCATTCAGGAGCAGCTAAGGTTCAAATCTCTACGGCACTTCAGTTCCAGCTTAAAGAGCTGAAACTGTTACCACTTACAGCTAATATGAACCCCTCTCAGAGCCCCAAAATTGGTTCAAACTGATATGTATAACAATAAAGCTGGATGTTTCTACACCAAAATGTTCTCTGGATGCTTAATACTACTTAGGGTGACTGGCAGAGAGATTTTATCTGTAGAAATCAGAGAAGCATATATGTGGAGAATTAACTCCTCAAGACACATATGGTAAAGGAAAGGAGTTAAGAGTCAGATTTTAAAGGCAGGACTAACAAAGTCATTAGAATAAGTCTAGAACCAATCAGACATTCATTATGTGATTCTCTTACAGCAGCCAGTGTTGAAATGTTAACATAATAAAACGCTCTTTCAGGACATTATAAAAGGCATTAGAATGTCCCTCCATTTAAGCATCAATCTTTACTGTTATATTTGCAAAAGTAACATCTTTGCTGCATTGGGCTCTCCTCCAGTGCTTTGATTGGTTCAGTCTGTCACCAATACTCCTACGCCGTTTGTTGGTCAGTCTGGCTGGCCAGGCTAGCAGGGCATATGAGAATGACACACACTCATTTTGGCACACTCTTCTAAAACCTGACATCTTTTTTTTTTTTACTGAGAGAGTAAAACAGGGTACCTCAAAAAACCTGCCATTAATGCAAGAGGAGATCATCAGAAGGGCACCCAGAAAAAGCCAGGACAGGATTGGAACGGAGGACATTTTTTTGCTGGTAAACACCTAAGCGAACACTGATTGTTCCATTGGCAACAAAGCAATTAAATGCCAGAGAAAGTATCTATTGTACATGTGGGCAACTATTCTACTCCAATCATTGGTTTCATTACATTCAAGTACAACTTCTTCCTATTTGAAAGCGTAACTCCTATCTCAAAGAAATGTTTAAAAATACCACCAAAGACGATGGAGCCAAGAGAGCCTAAGGAGCAGAACTAATTGTTGGAGTGAGTGGTGGGAGTTTAGCAGTGGTTTGGTCAGGATGAGGGAAATTAGCAGCCCAGTCTGATTGAAATACTGAGAGTGGGCAGAGGGTTGCTGGGGGATAGATATTTTGAGGTTGAGGATTTTTCACTTCCCTCAATGTTCAAATATAATTGTTGGAGCTGCAATATATATGGAAACTAGCTTGCTTAGATAGTAATACAACATAAATGTTCACAATATCTCCCTAAACTGGAGGTTGAGTGAGACATTGTGGAGCCCAATGAGACAAGGCTCGTCAGTTGGAGCCGTTTGCTTTACTGACGCCCAAAGCATTTGTTGCCAAATCAGTGGAGGACAGGATGACCAACTACGGAGGTGTAAGTCTGATGCAGCTGCACTTATAGCTGAACATGGGACTATGATGATGTACCATTTAAACCATTTGGTAAATTCAACTGCAAAAGTCACTATTCAACCGCTCAGGGTGGCACTGAGATATATCACAGAAAATGAATATATATATATATATATATATATATATATATATATATATATATATATATATATATATATATTTTTTTTTTTTTTTTATTATTTATTTATTTTTTTAACCTTCATCTAACCAGGAAAAAAAATCCCATTGAGATTAAAAACTTATTTTTCAAGGGAGTTCTGGCCAAGAGGCAGCAAAGTTAAACAATAAACAGAGATACATTACATTAAATATAAATAGTATAAAAGAATGATAACAGCATTAAAATAGCCCTCATAGGCCCAGTTTATATAGTTCAATTGGAAAAAAAAGTTGATTGTGATTTTAGCGCAGAAAAAGGTTTTTCCAACAAAATACTTCAGCTTGCTGCGAAAATTTTCTTCCCAACAGCAGCACAAAATATATATATTTTTTGCAAATTAGTCTGTAAAAACTCTTAAGAGACTTTTTAAAGGGTATGGGGTCAGGTTTTAAGAGCTTTTATGCCTTTTCTGGAAGGTTTATTAGCCAATAAGAGTTTACTTACAAAAATTCTGGTATTAATGGTAAAGTCGGATTAGCCCATTTATTAAGAAAACGCTGCGGTTAGAATAAATTAAAAACACTACAGTGAACAAATGAAAATTAAAAAAATTTACCCCCTGCTGTATGGAAACAAGTAATTAGCACACGGTTGAATTTTGATGTCATATTAACTTAACAGCAGCTGTTACACAGAGTTATTAGCCCATAATATGCAGCCTTCAGCAAAAGAGGGACAAATAAAACATGTCAAAGGAATCTTCCCCAAGAGAGATCTAAATATTTTACATGGGATATCTTAAACATTTAATATAAAAAGCTAAAATAATAAAATGGTGAGACACGTATATCCACGTATATAGAAAAGTGACCTAAAAATAGAAAAGCAAAAGTAGCACTCTTTACAGAGGCTACAAAGCAGACATCTTGCACTGGAATAGACTCATAAAAGAGGATTATTAGTTTTTTCAGTGTTTTTCTATTATATTAAGTTCAATTATCATTTTCTTTAATTGGAGAATATGTAAACTAAAGTACAACTGTATATATATATATATATATATATATATATATATATATATATATATATATATATATATATATATATTTTAAGATCTGATCTCCCCTGATTTGAAATTACCCCTTTCTTGTGGCACTAGAAAAAATAAATTTTCTTTCTCTTGTGTTGAGTTTGTGATGGTGATTAAGGTGCATTTGTGACTGGTCTTTTATGATCTATCATCAGATGCAGCAGCCAGTATTCCCTCAGTCAGGCTTTAAAGGCGGCAGAGACTCTACAAAGTAGCCAGGAGAACAAGACCGTGCAACATGCACAACCCAAACCACTCACTCATAAACAAACTAAAGAAAATGGAGGAAAACTCATTGTGTACATTAGGCAATTGTAAGGGCATGTATGAGAAAGACAAGGTTACTCTATTCAACTTTTAAACTATCTCACTTGGGTCAGAGCACCTACAGAACTGAGCCTCTAACAGGTGTTCCAGGTCTGCATTGGTTATTTCAAATTAAAAATGGTCCAAGGGAAAAATAAAATAAATAAAACAGAAACATTGAAATGAGAAGGAAGGCTTACCTCTGCAAATATGGATCTAAGAATGGCACTCTGATACAACAGAGGAGTAGCTGTAGCCAAAAAAACGGTTTCACAGTTTGTGGGGTTAGAATCTGCCCGTTTGCAGACAATTTTTAATATTCACAGACTTTCATAATATTGTACTGCTGAAATAAAAAGTCAATGCGGATTCTTCTCAATATTGCAAAAGTGTTTTTCATCACAGAACCTTAATGATTTGCTAAGAATTGAAAGGCATCAGTAACCATACTGACTATAAGAGTCAGTTACTGAAAACTAAATCTAGAAGCTTTACATGGTTTCCAGTTTCCAAAGAGATGTAACTTGGCCAATGAAAAGTGTCGCTGTAGATGCAGTTTTATTGCAAAGGTGTTTGTGGCATCTGTGCCCAACTGATTCTTCCTGCAGGCGTGCAGAAATAAATGTTTCTCAATGAGGATTTCTGAGTCATCCAGCCCACCACTGATGGATTTCATTGCCTCTTTCACTCTAATAGCTTTTCTGTCACATCTCTTGGTTTACTGTGGGAAATATGGGGTCCCCTCACATTACACCACTGGTTTAAAACTTTGAAATAAATAATATAAGACAAACATATAATCAGATTACTCTATTTATTATTGCAAGCTAATTACTTTTTATATTTAGGTAATTCTTAATTTTCTTGCCAACAGTACAACATAAAACTAAAAAGTGTGACAAATATCCCCAGAACAAAATAAGCAGCACAATGGGTGTCATTCCAAGGATTAGCATTTAAACAATGCTTGATATTTTCTTCTTTCTGGGCGTTTTACACAGTTTGAGCACGATTATGCTGCTCCCATCTCCCCAAGTGTAGAGCAAGCCCTTTTTTTAAAATGACTCAGCATGGCTAATTCATCCTGTAATTTAGTGTCATGTATAATTTATAATTCTCAGCCCCTGAGACATAACATTTTTTTTTTCCCTCACGCACTGGTACTGCGCTGCAGATGCTGCATAACAACATCTAGTTTTAGCTCACAGCCATGATGCATTATAGCAGACATGCACATTGGATTTGTTGGCAAGCATTTGTTCACACATATAAGAATGACTGTTGTTCAGTAGCAACACAGCCAGAAGCATTGGTCTATGGATTACCCAGTCGAGATTTTGTGCCTGTGAGCTTTTAAGGTTTCACATCTATAAATTGCATTTAAAAACATTAGAACTTAAGTTAAAAAAATAAAAAATAAATTTTTTTAAAGTATATTTAGCTGAAAGGGTTACTCCTTAAAAGAAATCCAACAAGATCTATAATTTTGCTTTGCAAAGTATTCCCATAACCAGACCTTTTTTAATCTTAAATTTGTTTACTAGGATTTTATGTGACAGATTATCAAAAGGTAGTACATAGCTGTAAATCAGAAGGAAAACAGGTTTAACAAGACACCAAAGAACCTGGTTGTTTAGTGAACAACAGCAGGCAAACAGCCTCCACAAGACCAAGGAACAGAATAGACAGGATAAAGATGAAGACATTTTTAAGAAAGGGTAAAGTTACAAAACCATAAAATGCTTTATAAATTAGAAGAAAAAAAAGACAGTAATCTGCTGCTGCAAACCTACGAAGATATGATCGTCTTTGTAATAAGAAAGGCAGTGTAAGGAAAGCTGCATGCAGAGAAGTAGAAAAATCTATGGAGGAGCTGCAGAGATCCACAGCTCAACTCTAAGACATTGCGATCTAATCTCCAGTATAACACCAACCAAAACCCTGCACTCTTCTTCCAACTTTTAGTCTCAAATGACCGATACAACCACTTCTAGAAAATTTGGTCTTTGCAAAAAGCTGCTTGATATGTAAAATCAGAGCAGTGTCCAAGAAACAGAGTAAAGGCTATGTAAACAGGCATTTTTTTAACCTTCAATCTAATTTTTCATTTTCACAAAAAGATTTTATCCCAGAGACCGATTAAAATAATCTACTAATTTTATTCAACCTCAAGACTCCTGATGTCTATTACTGACATCCGCATACACAAATATACACATACTGTACACATAACTTTGATGTAACAATGAGATATATAAATGTGCAAGCGAGACCAAGGACTACCGAGACAAGACCAAGACATTTAGAGGCAGAAACCAAGACGGTCTTGACTAAAACACTACATAAACAACAAAAGATACATTGATGCTATGAAACCCTTTGAAAAGGTTAGAGGGTTGTAAAAAGCATATGCATTAAAACTGATCTAATTGCCTTCAATAAAGAACTGGCTGCATTTTACTCAATAATAATCTAGTTACCGATGAACATCAGACTGTTTGACTTTAAATGTCTACATAAAACTAATTTCTTTGCCTTGGCCTTTGACACCATGTGACATGTTGATGTTAGCCTCTTACTTTATTAGTCTTTTATTGATGTATTTTAGCTTTACTACATTTCTGTATTGTATGTTTGTTTTCTTAAAATGGGATGAAAGAAAAGTGAAATGGCATGCTCAGAGATGACCCTGCACATTTTGAGTATGTTTGGCTCAACCTACTGCTGTGAAGCAGGGTTCCCCACCATGACCATAATCAAAAATAAATATCGATCCAGGTTCACGAATGAGCACCTTGATATGTGCTTGAGAATGGCTTTGTCACCTTTCAAACCCAGATTTAAAAATCTTGCAGGCCAGCATAAAGCCCACTGCAGACCCAAATGCAGAGGCAGAGGAGGCAGAGGTGAGTCTTTGTAGCTTTAATGAAATAAACACAGGTAACAGAGGCGGGAATCCAAAAATCCAAAATCCAACATAAATAAATATAAAACAAACCAGAACCATGGATACATCAGGAGAAAACAATCATGAGGAGCCAGGGTAAGACAAGGTAAGGTGAAGTAAGATGAGGAACCGCACAAGGAGTGTATTTATGGGAGACTGAACAAAGACAGGACTAACGAGCACATTGGGAGCAGGTGTGAACAGAGCAGCAAAGAAAAGGAGCTAGGGAAAAGGAGACTAACACAAAAAGACAAAGAGCGAAACAAATAAAAACCTTAGAACTCAGAAAGACAAAATAGGAATTAAACCAATAAAAATAGAAAACATGGAGCAAAGTAAAATATAACAGAATCAAGACCGGGACTATGTTTTTTTATTATTATTTAAAAAATCAATGTATAAGATGGATGCATAAAAACCTCATTTTATTTCAATGTTAAATTCTTTTTAAAGTAACGGATTATAATTAATAAATGTCACCTACTGTTACTGGTTGATGATTTTCTTTATTCGGACCCCGCTGATTTTTAATTAGTTACCCCTGCCCCAGGGATTCAAACTCAGGAGCTTTTTTGCTGCAAAGCAACAGGGCTATAAACTGTCTCATTGTGCAGCCTGACCAGTAGAATCAAGAATTCACTTAGATAGAGCCATTCAGAAAACCAAAAAAAAAAAAAAAAAAAAAAGAAAATAGTCTAAAGTAATTTATTGGAGAGTTGAAAAAGTCTCCCTCTGGATTTAAAACGAACTAAAATGTCATTTTTAGGGGCTTGTGACTCAAAAGGACCAAAGATCTATTATTCAGAAATGGAGAATAATACATATAAGTGGCAATCTTCCCAGAAGTGGCCAGCCTCCTAAAATTACTTCAAGAGTTAATGACTCATCCAGCAAGTCACAAGCCCAGAAAAACACATTCAAAGCAAAGCTTCTTTCGCCATCACTAAAACTTATGTCCTTTAAATAGATCTATAATGTAAAGCTAACTTTGGATCACTAAAGAATATTAGTGTTCTCACAAGTTAGTTAGTGGTAAGTGTTCCCTACTACACTATCATCAATCATAAAAACCCTTTTTTTCAGTTTGAGAGACAGGTTTTCAGATAATCACATAAAAATGAACTGATTTTAAGTATCAGCAAGTGCAGCTATTTTTACTGTAGATCTTTTTTTTTCATATTTATAGAGAATTTGTGTTACACAAAAGTTGTATATCATAAGAAATAGTATGCGTGAAATAAATTCTGAAAAATAAAGATAAGCTTACATACCTTTTCTCAACAGTAAATACAAAGGATGAGAAAATTAGAAGCAAAATCATAAATTTTTCAAGACAGCGTAGAATCCCAGTCTTTTTTTCTTTTAGGGTTGTTACTGTGAAAAACTCCTAGCAAAAAGAGGGTTATTCACTTTAAAAAGCCTTAATTTGAAAATATCCTGTATATAAAGAGGCATAAATATTTAACATAAAATGCCCATAGGGAAAATATTTTGTTTCACTCAAAAAAATAAAATAAAACCAGTAATTCTGCATTAATGGCAACCCCTCCATTGTATTTACAATTAATGGATGGATGAATGGCATTGCTCCAATATTACATTCAGCTACTTTAATGCATTACAAGAACATGTTTTACAAAACAGTTGCTGAATACTGATGAACAGAAAGACAAGAAGTCATTTTGGGACAGGAAATAAATAGCTTGAGAAACCTTGGATTAAAAAAGCACCACTTACCATTTGTTTTATGTTTTAACAATAATGAACCATAAAGATCTAATAACCACTGAGACAGCTGGCTCTTTGCCTGTGGTGATCTGAACTGGCCAACACAACATTTTAAAACAAGGATGTCAGAAGTTGATGCCAACCAAACACTTTGGAGAAAAAAATAATCCAAATTTAGCTGAAATGCGTAATTTACGTCAGGCTGCTAGAAGGATCCGACTATACCATGCAGCAACCTAGCTTTGATTTCCAACAATGCCTAAAATAATCTAAAACACATATTTGTATCTGGGTCTATTCTCTGAAAGGAGAAATCAGTGAGAACCAATGCTAGTGGGAAAAAAAAAGAATTCTACTTGGAAGAAATAAGACCCTAGAGCTGTTTTAAACACCTTATTCTGAGCAGAGCAGCCCACCAGAAACTACTTCACCCTTCTTGATTGTTCCCAAAGCTCTAGGAAAGATCACTGTCTAGTGAGGAATCCAGCCATGAAAATGGAAAGAGCTGTTATGGCTGTGGAGAAAGGGCTGTCTGTGCACACAGGCGTGAAAAGCTCACCGCTGCCCTTATGTGCCAAAGCTCTAATGGATGCCCAAGGGAGATGCAATGCTCTCAATAAATTATCCACATAAACACATTTTTGTATAATCCAGCTTTTTTTATGTGGTTAAATTTAGCAAAGAATGGGTCAAACCTCCTCAGAAAAGGAGAAATGAACCAGTGAGTCTTAGCTCAGCTTTTATGATGAGAAACGGCAGAAAGCAGAGAACTTTCATAGATTCATAAAGCTGGATTATTTCCTGTCTTGTTGAATGCATTAAGCTGCCCTTTGTACATTTACATATTTTACATTTAAAGCGTCAGATTATAAATGAAAAGATCTGAATTCTAATATTTTTTACATCTGAAAACCCTGAGAACTAAACAGGGCTATGCCTGTATAGGTTGATCTGAGCTATTTATAGCATGTGGGCTAAAAGAGGCCAGCAGCTTTAATATTCCAATTATAAAATGCAGTGCTGAGTTAAAAGCTCCTTTGAATATCTTATGCTCTAATAAAAGTTCAGAAATATCAGACACCACTATAATGGGAGATATTATCTTATTGGTCACACATGTGGTTGACCTACAATAAAACAAAGGGCAGTTTTTAATACCACTAAACCCTACAGTGTCCCATAAAACTAAACACTTAGAGGCCACTTTAGCACTTCTTACCCTTAAAGACTGCAGGAAGCCTACTTAAATAGAAGTTTTATATTTTCATAAAGTGTATTTTTGAGGAACAAAAATGTTTTCTTTAATTATTCATTATTTTCCTGTTTTATTGTTTGCTCACACCTTAAAGCTATTTCTTCTACAGGTCAACATAGAGGATCTAGACTGAGGGCATGGTAGAGATGGTCTTTTGCCACCTCATGAAATACAAACAGTGAGCAGAGCTTAACTTGTGTTATTTTCCAGTATTATTTTGTGTGACAGCCATGGAGGATTTGTACTGCTGCCACTGCTGCTGCTAGTTTGCATGATTTGCCAACCAAACAGTGAGCAGGATGAGCTGAAGAGAGCTGCTGATATGCTGGCTTTGGATATTTCCTGTGACAGCTTATTTCAGAAATTTTCTGTGGTGTCACTTCTACTTCCTTAGTGAGACGCCCCATATTAACATAATCCTTTACAACACAGCTGATTTCTTTTATTAGCTTTACACTACAATGTCACCAGGTGACTATGAACCCATTCAGGCGCTGGGTAAAATGCATAGAGGAAATCAATACATAGATGAGCCAATATTTTCTTCCACTAAATCAAAACAAAGCTAAAGTGTTCCTATATAAATTCTAAGTCCTATGTATTGATACAATTACTTGGTCTTTGGCGCTCAGACCTCGGCAGGAAACATAGCGCTGAGTTTTGATTGATATGCATGAACAGGAGTAAAGAATAGGGCTGTTTCCCCCCCATGGCTGAAACTGGTGGTGGAGTGGAGATAGATGAAGTTGGTCAGTCTGCAGATAGACGGTATGCTAAGCTTTATGGGGAGATTCAGTGGACTGCGTGAGCTGATACTAGAGCTTCACTCAGGGACCTGCAAGATGGAAGTCCAGTTTGGATAACACAGGTTGAGAGAACCTGTCCATGATGAGCAAGCATGAAGCGACAGTGGAGAACCTGGCAGAACCAGGCTCAACATGGCGGTCTTCTGCCGGACCGGTTAAGATGAGGCAGGGAACGCAGTAAGAGTCCAGCAGGAATGAAACTCTGATTAAGTTTTAGCTACGATGGAGGAGGGGCTGGAGGTGGGTTGAACCGGGGTCATCTGAATGAAGTCACACAGCGGAACCACCGCCTGCGCACTAGGTAGCAGATGAGTTGCGGATCGGAGGCCTTTTAAGATGAACTTTGGATGCTGATTGGCTTTCGTGAAGGTGTGGCTCAAAGCTGATTGGCTGTGTTGTAGGCGAGCAATCAGTCTCTTCAGGTGAACTTCCTCCTAGGCTCCATTTCAAATAACTTTTGATCAAAGGAAGAGCATTTATAAGTTTGCTCACAGCCTCAGTTATTACAGCTAGAAATCATCAATCATCTGCAGCATTAAAGGAATAATGCCAAGCTGAACATTGGAAAAACAAATTAATGTGCTCATCTTTGGTGGAATCAATTACTGCAACAGTCTCCTTACAGGTCAGTAAAAAGCTGATCAGAGAGAAGTAGTTGATCCAGAATATTGTCGCCCACATTCTCACTAAAACTAAGAATGTGCAGAACAGCAACCCAGTCCTGCAAATGTTACAGTCCTCTTAACTCAGAAAATAGACGTCAAAATAAGCCTGTTTTATAAAAATCACTGCATGGTTTAGCACCATAATACTTTACAGGTTCTGGCTCTAGTCTAATTTGCAAACCTAGAACCAGAACCAAACATGGATAATCAGCTTTTAATTTTATGCTCCACTAATCTGGAATAAATTTTCCAAAAAATGTAAAAGTGCTGAAACACTGTTGCTTTAAATTGTTTTAAATTAAGATTAAATAACAAATCTACTGTTTAGAGAGGCCTTCAACTGTGCTATTTAGACATAGTTAAGCTTACAGTCCAACAATATTTTAGTTTGTATTAATCATGTTTAAATTCAATCATTTTATTTTAATTATTTGTTTTTATTCATTTTGAATTGTCTTTCCAATGAAATGCGCTACATAAACTTCCCTTGTGTTTTGAGGGGTTCCAATACACATTGCAGAAATGTTTTAAATCTCACTCTCTTAAAGATGTGAATTGAGGATTTCTGCATCTATAGAAGTTTACTTAATGTGTTTGCAACGGTTATGCGTTTGTTTAGTTATTCCTCACAAAATTAATTTAATATTCCTACAACATTTTTATGTGAGACATACAAAAAAATGTGGCTGAAACGGATGAAGGCAGAAGTAAAAATGTGTTAGATACACCCTTCCTTTCATATGTATTTTAATCTCTATATTTAAGAAAACAATAACTGAATTATACACACGGCAACACTATTCCTTTTTAAAACAGCAAAATAAGATGACTAAACGTATTTTTTATCCATTAAGAAATCTGTAAATTATGTTTCAACAAATAATTTATTTAGAATCCAAAAAACAAAACAACTCCTTTGTTTAGGGTTGTGGTTAATAGTCTAAAATGATCTACTCTTATTTCTCATTCTAAGCAGAGCAGACACAAAAAAACTATCTTTGGCTAAATGTTAAAAGGTTTTAGGATGTTTAATAAATACAATAATAAACATAGTTAAATGTGCTTTTTTGTTCAGGCAATTACAAAAAATGGGGCTCATATAGTCACTTAGAATATCTTAATTACGGCTGAAATGATTAAACGTGATTAATCGATTACTGAAATAATCGTCAACTAATTTGGTAATCGATTAATCGTTAACAAGAGTATAGAAACATGCCTTTAGCTGACAGAGCAACCCACCTTGAACAGAAATTATACCAAAATTGTAATAAAAAAAAAATTATTATCTATCACTATGCTCTATCCAGAACTCCTCAAGTGGAAAAGTTTAAGATTCACCTGGTTTAATTTCATTAAAAAAAAGTATTCTTTAAGGAATTGATTATTATTATTATTATGATTATTAACGTAGTAGGGAAACAATAATAGAAAGATTAATCGATATGTAAAATAATCGTTAGTTGAGCCCTAATCTTAGTACATGTGCTTTGTAGTTATGAGTCTAACACTTACATATAAAAGTTAACTATAGATAAAAATAAAAGCACTTCCTGTAATATTTTGTCAGTCATTTTCCGAGTTGCTGGAGATAATTATATTAAACTAGTTTAAATGTTAATATATTGCTTCAAGAAACATAGGGATCTAAAATGGTCTCACTTTTCCTAATTTAAAGTTATAATGGGACGTCTAAGAGCCTGATGCTCTACAGTTTAGTGTCTTGGAACGTCCACAGGGAAAAGAAGTAGAACCTAACATAATTGGTCTGCATGTCTCATTAAAACATGGTATTTTAGGAGCAATTTGACCCAACAGCTAATTTAAAACAAGCCTCTAAGGATAAAATACCAAAAACGGAGCACAGAAGTAGTCCTTTGAAAGAGAGCTTTGAGAATACCTGACTTCATTTCAGCACCAGTGAAATACACTTTGTACTATTCCCCCAAAAAGGACAGATGGTGATGCTTGTCTGATGGGCCACAAGTAAAAATATCAATATCAAGTAAAAATATCAATGCAAAATAAAAAAATAAAAAAAATATCAATGCATATATATATATATATATATATATATATATATATATATATATATATATATATATATATATATATATATATATATATATATATATATATATATATATATATATATATATATATATATATATACACATAAATATATGCAATGCATGCTCTCTCTCTGAGTAAAATCTTTCTCATGTGCTCTTAGGTTTTAAAATATACCAGCCAGGGCTTTAGATGGTGCAAATATTTCAACTTTTATCCGAATAGGTTTGTGCTCAAACACGTTAATTGTTTCATAGCAACAGTGGTCTCCATGAGTGCCGCTTTATACAAAGCTTTCTAACTCATTGCAGGGCTCAGTTTGAATGAAGGTGGGCATCTTCTTGCAAAACATTCAAAATGTAAAGATAGCACTGAGTCTTCTAGGTAACGGAGTCTTAGATTTGTCCTCAGCACTCACCCACACTGCTTACATAATGCATGGATCAGATAATGCCTGATGGAAAAAATAGTAAGAAGAAACTCCAAATACCACAGCAGGTAAATTCTATTAAGAGAGAAAATATGCATAACAACAGCTAATGTATACATGAGGTAACAAACTTAGAAGAGGCCATCAGAATTAGTTAAAGAAGGTAGGGCACTGATATAGGCTGATTTAGTATGCAGAGTTATGGCAAAGCTCCTCAGTCCTTCGCTGAGCAGTGGCTATGTGTGAGACCTGCTATATCTCCAAGGCCAGGCTTCAGATAAGCTTAAAATGAAAAGTGGTGACATGCTGGATGTGATTGATATTTATAGGGAATGGCAGGTCACAAGAGGCTCGTAACAGACTGTATTTTAATGCTCCTGTAATGCTTCACCCCTCCCTTTTTTCTAATTAATATTTAGAGGAAAGATTATTCTCCTTTCTAACTGTTAACATGTGCAAAGCAAGTTGTTATAGAGCAGCTTTGAATGTGTATTATTTCTGTTTTTTCACACTTTTATTTTTTTGCATCAAAAAATGTTTTATTTACTTAATAATTATAACTTTAGAGGAAAATAGAACAGAAGGTGTTATTTTGATTGCCAATCTTGAAAACAGTTTTTAAAATTGCTAAATAATTAACAGGAGGGGATCGTTTAGAAGAGATAAATAAATCATTAAACACATATTGAAGCGAAGGCATTGTGGATGTATTTTGAATGGTTATAAACTGAAGCATAAGGCATAACAAAACCTAGAGTCCTTTTGTTTATCGTCTCCTAACCCAAAAAAGTTATTCTACCTTCAGACCACTTCAGCCTTTAAAAAATTCAGCGTAGTCAGAAGTTTTAACCTCAGGGGTGGAGCTGGGGAGATGGGGTGGCACTGACCCCTACCACTACTGAGATTTTATTTGTTTAGTAATTATTTCATAGTTAATTACCCAAATTTGCAATATAACTTAAATTTAAAAGCATTGCACAGGCACTTTATTTTGGTCATACTATGTTTAACAAGTCAGAAGCTGTCTCTCACTCTAGCTCTTTAGGTGGCGGTAATAAGCCTAAAGAGAGATTGCCGCTACACATAATGAGGGAGAGAGAGAGAGTTGTAGATACCACACAGATCCAATCATAGAAGTACCGTAAGCACTTTTCCACACAATAATAAAAATAAATTCCTGTAACAACTGACTCTGGACAAAAAGGCTTTCAAGGTCATGAAAACAATAAAACCGTGGGGTGAGACATCTACATGCTTGTGGTTAGTGCAAAGCAAAATAGGAATAAAATCTCCATCACAATATTGGCTGAAAAAAAACTACAATTTTGATTCTTTGAAAAATCATTCAGCCCTTATATACAAGTACAACCATCATGGAGCCCACTGTATAACAGATGGTGGCCATAGCACACACCCTCAGATTTTTTTTACCCTTACCCTCAAGAACGAGGGAATAAAGTAGAAGAGAGCCATGAAGACAAGAGAGTGGAATGCAGCCAATTTAGTTAGGATAACCTGCCAATTAGATGCACAAATCTGATTTTCTTAGCGTCCGATGTGTATCTAAATATATTTTAAATTAAGCAACTTCCCTTTTAAACGATTGTTTGAAAGACAAATACACCTTCAAAGCCCATGGACACTCCTGAGATAGCATTGGCCACCTTCCCAACAATAAAAGTCAATCTCTGCCACTGTTCATTCTGTATGATAAAAAGTGTGGTTACTTTTTTTTTTTATATAAAGAGAAAAGATAGAGTCTCGGTTTTGCTGGTTCACATCATTGAACTACACACCAAATTGCAACGATAAAAAAAAGGGTAAACCTGTAGTTACAATAGCTATAAATGAAAAGTAAACAAAAAGTAAAAATCACAAATATTCAATGAATGTAGCTTAAGAAATAATAAAAGAAATTAAAAAAGAGGCTTTACTTTCAAATCTAAAATGACAAATTATCTCTTATCAATTATTTCGCTGAAATTGTATCACTCTGAGATGGAATAAAGCTTTTTTGCTCTGAATAAATTAACCTAGCAGAGAGAAGCACTATTTGGTGCCCATCTGTGACAACCATGTTTGCAGTAACAGCAAACATCCTGTCAGTTCAGCTTCTGTCACAGTTAAAGTAATGTCACAGCAGTTTGACTCAGCTCAGTTAACCTGCAGCATGTAAGCTGTGCTTTTGAATGACTGCCTTATATTTGCACAGCAATACAGACTTTTATTTGATCATGAAAATCAATTGAAAGCCCACTAAAATAAAAATAATTGGTCGAGCCCAATATGAGGTATTTGGACTGGCCCCTTGGCTTACAAGTATTCAAACTTAAATGAAGAAAAGGAAACATCTTCAGAACTGAGAATCAGAGTTTTTTGTTTGTTTGTTTTTCTGAGATTTTCCTTTAAAATCAGTTGAAAAACTACTACCAATCTGGAAAAATTGCCTGTTTTTCTACTGGAGAAAAAAAATAAAATAAAAAATACAGGCTTTGCAGATTTCAGCAACATGCTGGTGGAATTTGGTGAGTGGGAAAAATGTGAAGATTTATCAAATAAGGAAAAAATATTCTCAACTTATTTGATCATTTGAAAAGTTCTCAAATGACTTAAGATCATTGAAAACTGAAGATATTCTTTATTACACTTCATAAAGAGATTAAAACAAAACATCTACTTTTTTCTTTTACATTTTTAGTCGCAAGATAAGACGTTAACCACATGCTATATTTACATACATGTAATAACAGGAAAAAACTGGAGTCCTGGAATAAAATTGATGATACATCATGATTTTTCTTACTGAATAATGCTAAACATTGAATGCATTCAAGGATTTTTTGTGAGTGGTTGAGGTTTCTTAGATACCTTGACAAGCACACAGTGTGACTGATTGAGGGCAGAGGATTGGTGCTGGAAGAAGAAAAAAGCACATGGTAGAAATATGACATATTGCCAGTGGGCTGATGGGAGTGCAGATGCATTCTAGTCCACTTAGACAGGTATGAACCTTGTCAGTGAAACGGAAAGTACCGTAAGCCTTGAGCATCATTGTCCATCAGCATAGGAGTGATGTAAGTTTAGGTGAGTCACTCCATATCCACAAGATACCTTAAGCCACTGTACTTTTTCACAAAAATAAATCCCTTTAAGAAAAGCTCCTAGCATGTCTTTATTCAGAAACATGCTCGATATTTTAAGTTAGGGCTATTATCTATGGTAATAGTACCAGTATCAGTGTTTCTCCTAAACGTGTGCACCTGCAATGTTGTTTATACAATAACACATGATTAATTATGCAATGAGACAAAAAAGTGACACCAAAACAACAGAGCAGACTCCCAGCCATGAATAAGGTTAGCTACTTGGGAACAATTATGGTTTTAATGCAGCGAGAGTGGAAAAGAATTGTGAACCAAATGAAAACTTTGTTTCATTATATCATCATCCTGATGATACCTGTAGACAATGTAGAATTTTGTATGCTCTAGCTAATACCCTTGCTTGTAAATTTGGTGCATGCACTCATGTAGTAAAAGGGGGACTCTTTAATGCATATTGTACCTTTCTGTACACTGCTTACCAGGGGTTTACATATACAAAATCCAGCCTGCAAAGGCTACAGGTGGCCTATATTGATGCTTTGAGGGTACTTTTGAAATGGGCAAGATCGACTATTCCGAGTGAGATGTTTGTCAACGCAAGAGTCAATACCTTACACATAATTTTAAGAAAGTTAATGTATAGTTTTATCTGTAGGACAAATGCATCTGGCAATCAAATTATCTTGTCACTTACTGACACCATTCATAGTGCAATCTGATACCAGTCTAAGCTGTGGAGACACTGGTATTCCTGTCTCCTTAAAGCTCCTATATAATTGATAATTTTTTTTCATTTTATTTTGTCTTTTTTAATTGCATTGTTTTATTTTTTTTATAAATTTATTGGACCATGAGTCTGGAATAAAGTCTATCTGTCTGTCTATCTATCTAGATGGAGATATAATTCAAAGAGTATTTGAGAACAAATTCCTGGTCATAACAGTCGATGATGAATTACTGTATATGCATATGTGATACACTTTTGTACATATTGCATGCACAAAAGAAAAATATTTATAGTGTATTTCTAAAATAAAGCAAAATATGTGTTAAAGCATGATGTACTGTATGGGATAGAGGTCTGGGGTCTTGATAAGCCTTTCATCTGAAGGTATAGGTTATAAACTTATTCAGTATAACTGCTCGTTTAATTTGTAATCTTTATATCACAAATAAAATTCCAGATACATATCCACAGACAGCTGACATATTGGTTAACATCAACCTCCGGACCTTTTTAAAGACCAACAGGTCCACATGAAAATCAAAAATCAAAAAGCACAACTAATCCGGCTGGTTGAGCAAGGCAAAGAGCGGTTCAGTTCACAGTCACAGTCCAGAGGAACAGATTGCTTCTGCTCCATATGATCTCAGTAAGGACCCGCCTGAAAGGGGTCTTTGTTTGCCCAGTGGTGGGAGCTACAATGGCATGGCCTGGCCACACAGGCATGCAGGGTGGCATGTGTTTGGTGTAAGTGGGTTTGAGGATGGCTGCACATTTTGCGGCATGCCCTTTCTCGCCCCATCTTTCCAACATCTGCTCAATCATGTTGATCTGAAAGAAACTATGTCAGCCTGCAGGAAGAGGGCAACCTTTGTGGGTCTCGCTTTTAGTTTATTTGCTCTCTAATTAGAATTAGAAGAAAACAAAGAAGCAGCTATCACAAACAATATATTGCAGCATTAGCTCTGTAAGCCCTTCATTCATTATGCACTCTGTGTTGCTGCATAGACATATTTGCTGTCCATGAGTCTAAAAACTAAGCATCATGCACACACCAATTACAAGGTAATACGTTTACTATGTTGTACACCCATCACCTTATAATGAAGCACCAAGGGTGCTGAAGTTCCAAACAATGTGCCCTGTCACTGTCAACAACAGACTGCTGCTCCTGTTTTATCTCTAAATGGATGAGCTGGTACGTGGTAAAATTTTCAACACATCGAAGATGAGTACCTCCATAGTCAGCACAGTAAAACTGCACAAGAAAATGTGCAGAGAGAGGTGTCAGCAGAGTCTACATCTCTTAGGGGAATCAGGGTTTCAACTATGAAAATAACAAGGCTGAAGGACAAGGAATATGGATTTCCTGTAGTATTAACATATGTAAACAATGAACAACCAGAAGTTGAACATCTTACTGTTGTATCACACAATAAAATACATTATTCACGTAAACTTGACACTTTGTAGAAGCTGTAGTCTGAGTTTAAAAAATCCACCTGCATAACTTTTCTCACTTCTGCATACAGAACTAAATCACAGAATCAATGGTACTCCTGCCATATGACTATTGTTTTTGTTTTTTCTGCATCCTATTTATCAATGCCACCAATCAGTTTCACATCAATGCCAATTACTTGATGTATAGAAAATTTAATATATATATATATATATATATATATATATATATATATATATATATATATATATATATATATTAGGGATGGGACGATTTATGAAAACCGTCAGAACCGTTCGGTTCGACTGTCTCGGATCGGTTCGCGTGTGTTTCGTTCGGTTCATGCGCTGCTCCTTTTTCTCATAGGTGAAGCGATTACACTCCAGAGCAGAAGGTGGCGCTACTGCGACCAAAGCCAACTACCAGTAGTAAACAAGAAGAAGAAGAAGCGAAGCAGCTTAGCCGGGTGTAGCAGGGAAAAAAATCAGTTGTTGTGGAGAATTGTGTCGGAATGGCGAGTGGGAAAGAACAGGAGTTGGAAGACGCGCCAGCAGCACTTTATAGGTCTGCTGTATGGGATCGCTTTGCATTTAGAGTGACCTACGATGACGGCGGAAAGAAAGTTGTGGATAAAAGTGCAACAATGTGCAAGCATTGTGCAACACGTTTTGTTTATGCTAACAGCAACATGACCAACATCATGCTAACCCCGAAATCCCTCATACTCCGTCAGCAACCCCCGCTGCACTCCAGACCGGCTGCTCAAAGCAAAGCCTACAGCCTACACTGTGGCTTCGTCCGCTCCCCTCTGAGTCCCTTGGAGATGGTAGAGAGCATGCGCGAGATGATTAAATTCAAAGCAGCAAAACATACGGAAATGATCCAGGGTCTCCGAGGATCATTTAAAATAATTACAATCCATTATTTTTTGGGGGATTTTTTCAAAAATTCCATAAATTGTTATGGGATTTCGGTGTAACAATCAACATGTATCGAACCAAACCGAAAACCGTGACCAAAAACTGTGAATCGAACCGAACTGTGAATCGTTCCACCCCTAATATATATATATATATATATATATATATATATATATATATATATATATATATATATATATAGTACTTTTCGCAACTGTAAATGTCCAATCCAATGTTTTACAAAGCAATAGCTTTGGGTTTGCCTGGTCTAAAAGCACTAACTGCTACCAGTGACCAGACCTAAAAAGCAAAAGTTTTCATGATCTGCTGTGATAGCTGGCCATAATTACTCATGCCTTTCGCCTGCTTAACCCTTTCCAGCTCCTAATTATCACTCATCTCATCCACCTGCATGTTTCACTTTTATTGGGCCAAGTTCCAGCTATCATGGCCAGATCATTGATTGCTTTCGGTTTGTTCCCCGCTTGATTCCTGTTAGTGTCCTGTCAGTTTTGTTAGTTTTAGGTTTATTTCTATCCGAATCCCTGTCCTGGACCGGAGTCCATCCTGCTCACTGGAGTTGCTGCATCGGGGATGCTCTGGATGGGTCAAGGCTGCCTCTCGTTGGCAGTGCATCGGCTTATCCTGCCTATGATTGAGAGGATGGACTGAACTGTTAAACCAGAGTGTCAGTGATTGGGCGATGCCCTGCCCCCTACTGCAGTCGCTACAGGTCCGCAGATCCTCAGCAGCCCGCTTCAGTTCTGTCAATGTGTTTGTTTTAATAAACGTTTTGAACTTTCCTACTGGCTTTCTCACCTTGAATACTGGGTCCATCAGTCCTGTTTTATGACAAAAGGAAACATTCTTCCAAGGCAAAAGAAAAGAAAAGAATTAGATAATGCAAAGCAAAATACTAGATATCTACAGACAATCTACCTGTGTCAGGATCTGAGTGTGTAAATGTGGTTTGTTCTTTTGTGAGTGGTCTGTGCAGGATATCCTGTTGGAGGCGTTACTAGCAAACAACAGCTGGCACACCTGTTCCCTGATTTCACCTCTGCTGGGAGTTTAAAGAGCTGTCAGGTGACCCTCCTCTGTCTGATGATTAACCTAAGCTGCAAAGTTGAGCTGTGCCGCCCCCTGTGCAACGTCGCTTTAAGATCTTCTCACGCTCTTTTTTTTTTTCGGTTACAGCCTGTTACTGCTCCATTTGCCCCAAAGTCAGCTCCCTTTTCTGTCTGCCTACCTGCTCTTTATCACTCAGTTGACTTCAGCTAAATATTTTGTGTCTAGCATTTGGATACTGTTCACTACACACTCAATGTTCTAAAATTGTATTACTAATAGTATTATTCAAACAGGGGGTGAGTATTGGCTTAGGTGTTTCGATACGATATCCGTCATGACACTTGGGTCACAATACGATATTATCATGATATTACAATATCACTATATTTTGCGATATTTTTCCCAGCTATCAAAATTAAATATATAAAATATTTATATAAACTTATAATTATATATAAGTATATATATAAAAGGAAGTGCTTTTTTATATATACATATATTTTATCATTGTCTCCCTTTTATCTCCTCTTTCTTTTATCTTTTCTCCTTTTTCATTTTTTTCTTTTCCTGTTCTACTTACATTGCAGTGTTCATATAATCTGTAATACTCCCTGCATGAATTATAATAAAGCTATTTATGTGCAGAAATCAAGCGGAACACTATGGTGATTATCGTACTGCTTCACTTGCGAAAGTTGGGCTCTTTTTGGCACAAAGACAATTATTCTTATTACGACATTGCCAGACAGGACACTGTTTAAAAACAAAAACAAAAAAACAAGTGCTGTATATGTTCATCAGAGGATATTAATCATTCAGTTACTTTGGTACCCATGTTATTTGCGGTTATATGGTGCTACGCCGCACAGCAAAAGGGCCCAACAGCAGTATCTGTCAGAGTGACGGTGCAGAGGTAGCCCATTTTTTCTCATTGTTTTAAGAAAAAAACATTTTATCTAATTTTTTTTTTTTATTATTCTTTAAAAATCGATACTAAGAACTAAAAGATCGATATTGTATTGGGCAGCTGAAACTCAAGATATATATCCAAATCGATTTTTTTGCTACAGTATCACCCTGCAGTCATTTTCTATTGCAGAAGCATGGATGAAGGGGGAAGAAAAAAACGGCTGATTGATCAAACTAGCAAGTGTGGGGATTTCATTCTGAGATTCTAATTAAACTACTTCTATCACAAGCTGTGATGGGGTGGACTGACTGCTTTTGCATCTGCAATCCTTGAATTTAAAATAATTGAAAATACCTTTTTCTAGAAAAAAAAAAAACAAAAAACAGTAGAGCCTTGAGAAAACCAACTCTTCAGCAAACCAACAACCTTGAGCTCAAACTGCTGATCTAATTAGCACATGAAGTCAGTTTTTTAATGTTTAGGGGGTGGGCTTTCAGCCCCCTCCCGCATCACGTCATCCATCTGTTCCACTGGGATTCAGTCCTACTCTTTAAAATGTGAGCCCACTGGATAATCATGGCTGGATTAGCAGAATGTGCTTATCCTGCAACCTTCAGGCACTAATTACTGCACTAGAACAAGCAGATTTTCGGCCGCAGGCTATAGTACTCGCTGTAATGGACCAAGACTCTATATTTTTTTCCAGTCCTTAATAGTCTGATACATTCAGGAAAAAAATAATGGGGAATTAAGGCAATTCATAAAATAAACACATGCATGAGTATAAAGAATAGAAAAAATTTCTTTCTCGATCAACAGTAATTATTTTGAAATAATGGTTGGATAAATATTCAATATAAAGAAAAAGAGATGGAGAAATAAGTGGCTGCCAAGGTGATTATGTGCGAAACAGCTAAAGTGCATTCTTCCCATCCCAGACTAAATCACACTCCTCCCAACATAAAACATGACAGACAGCATGGTTGCATCTTCTTGGTTCACTGGAATGGCTTCTAAAAGCAGAATATTTTCCTATAATCCTCTCAGGCTTGCAGTTACATAAAATATCTTGGTTGAGAGAAATAATCCACTACTGGATACGAGAACAAGGTCACGGTGGGGAAAAAAACAACTAAATAAAACTGCAGAGTGGGTTTCTGTCATAACATGGCAGACTGTGGAGAAGAAAGTGGAGAATATAGTAGACACTGAATATTCTATAAACCAGCTAAATTACTGTATTACTCTATGATCCTAATTTCATATACAAAAGCTTTAATAGATGCTAACGTTGCATTTTCTGTGGATTTAGTTTTGGCTGCCATATTTGAGCCTATTCTCCTAAAGACACGCTCCATCAGTCTGTCTCAGGTGCTGCTAAAGTGAAATATTTGTGACTGAGCTTAAGCAGTACTATATTGTTCATCTGACAAGCTGCTGTGCCCCCTCTCACTGCCTCCCTACCGTGACTCATCAGGCAATAACCTTGACAAACAACCTTCAACACCCACACGCCGCATAGCAACACTGATAAGATTTACAAAGTAATTTACAGCTGACTCTCATCCATCTGTTACCTTTGCAGTTATATAAGATTCCCAGCATTTATGTGCGGCCATAATTTACTCAGGACTGTTTGCAATATAGAGTTATTTCTGACTTAATGCAATTGACGTTGGTTGCATCCTTATATCCAGCTCGTTGCTGCCAGATAATGCTAACCTTGAGTTTGACACAAGAAAAAGTTAGGATTTATTTTTGTATCAGAACTAAAATAAAAACAACGATGTGATTGCAACTACTACTACCTCTTTTTTAATCATTATGCAAGATAAGAGAAGTGCGGTAAGAAGTGCAGAGGACTATTTTTGTAGGATCCAGTATCTAAATTCACCACCAACAATCAATCAGCTAATCATTCCTAATTAGGTGGATTAAGGTATTTTGAATAATGGATTCTGAATATGGTTCAATACCTACTGCAACTTGTAAGAAGCTCAGTCACCTTTCTGACTTCTCTGTTAAGACGGAGGAATTCAGAACATTATGATACAGGAATTTAAACTTTTCTCAATTATTCTTATACATCCATCCTTTATCTGTACCAATTTATCCTTCCAGAATCACAGGAGGGCTGGTGCCTATATCAAACAGTCACTGGGTGGAGGCAAAGTATGCCTCAACTCATTAACTGGCCTATAGACATTATCTTAATAAATATTATTTAGCCACTTTTATGTTTGACCATCCAAATTTGTTTACATACAAACAGAATATCTCTCTATCCTCTGGTATTATACTAATGACACCATTGTGGCAACAATGACTTCAGATACCTTTGGGTGTCAGTTTAAACCTGACTTTCAGGTCAAAAACTGACCTGATTTGGAAAATAGCTTTACATGTGGTAAATGTTCTCATTTGCATGTCCTCCACCCATGAATTTGCATTGTTTTATCAATAGAATATTATCTGCATATGGATAAAGGCAAACACTGAAGTATTTGCACATGCTGTCTACTGAAGTGCAAACTCAAATAACTTCAAACCTTATTTGAAGATCTTCTGTGCACGTGCAAACACATTTGCACCTGTTTTAAGACACGTAACCCTCTGAAACTCAGGCCTTATTAACAATCTACAAGTCCATACTTTGCACAACTTAACAGACACATTGGTAAAAATTTTAACTGAATTAGCAGGTCATCTCTTCTTCTTCCCAGCTGAAATCTCAGTTGCCTGTGGTTCTTATATATTTACAGTAGGTAAGAGACCAGAGCCAGATGGGGACACTGACAACAGAATAAAAAGACACTTTGATCCTCGGTTAATTTTCAATGCCTGCAGAAGACTAAGGGGAGCAGGTCCGGTGAATGGCAAAGATCAGATCAACCAAAGCATATGAGCAGGTTGCAGTGTTGCACCTTATACAGGGCTAAATTTAGACAAATTTAGGCCACAAAGGGGACCTGTATTTTTTTTTTTTTTTTTTTTTTTATCCAGGTGTTAATGATTAAGAAAGAAAAGTCTAAGTTCTACCGGTAAATCAAATACAGAAATAAATGTGAGAGGGCAGGGAAATACAGACAACAGAATAAGACAGGAGGAAGCAGGCCAGATGTCTCAGACATACTTTCTGCTCCAGTCTCACCAAGTAAAAGAAAAAGAAAAAAATCACAATCTTTCTCTCTCATTATTTCAGAAAGAGGAATCTTTAAAAGTTAGCTTCAGTATAATATGCTGACTTCTGCTGCATTATTAGAAATTGGCTCTGGAAACTTCCAAGCATCATGCAGATCATGATCTGACTGTCTAGAAATATCTTAATATTTGAAATCTTCACTTGGTTATACATGAATTATTCATATAGTCTACCATCTATTATTTAGCTGCTTGGGACTTTAAAGCACAGTTTGCTTGATGTGGTGATGCAACTACTGTCAAAAATAAAATACAAGAGGTGACCCATCATGAGTTTTGTAAACTTCCAATATGCTCCTCGGGCACCGCAGAACAGCAGCCCACGGCTTTCCAATGGGATGGGTCAAACGCAGAGGTAAATCTCTCCAGTGTTAGATCAATAAAATTTCAATTATTATTAAAGGGGGCAATAACTGCAAAGCAGCAAAATAACGGAGGATTTTAAAAAAGTATCACCTCAGTTACTCATTCATGCCATATTAACAAAGTCAATCTTGCCTTGATTTTAACACCTACAGGTCAGGGCGATTCCCTGCTTTCACTGACAAGATTGACAGGCTGTTAATACCCACAGGTAGAAAGATGCAAGGATGTCATGAAGGCCATTCCTGGAGGCTTTTCCCTTAAGCTCTGCTGTCACTCATCAAATATCAGCCATCATAAATATACAGGACAGTTAATACCCAACGCGTAGGAAGCCTTGAGATAAAAATCAGAGGAAGCAGAAGGCAGGTTATTGGTTGTTGTGGATAGCGAATGAAATGTTATGATCAACCCCAGAATCGAGATTACATATAAAACTATATCCTATAACAATAAGATTTTTAAACGAAAAGGTTAGTCACACAAGCAGCAATTTCACTTTGACAACTACCATGTGAATAAATCATCATCACTGATAAAAGAATGTACCTGGATTTTACCAACATCTAATCAATTCCTGGTAATTAGTCCTGAACAGTAAATGCAAAAAACAAAAAAGGAGAAAAAATGACAATAAAAACAGTAAAGACATGTTTTAAAATGTCAACAGATCTTACATGTGGGGCCAGCAGTATTAAATGCTTCCTTTTGTTTTACACTCATCATTGTCACAAACTGTTTAGAGCCGCTACTAAATGCATATTGTTACGTTTAACCTTTGGCACAGGTAAAAGACACACTGCTACACACTACACAAAACAGAAATAAAATGCTGTAAATTATAAGCATTAGAATTTATTTTTTTTTGACATCCATCATTTATAATTCTTTGATGTAAAAAGGGTGGTCAAACCTTCTCTGTCACTGCATCTGCAATGAGAAATGAGGACTTCTAAGAATAGTAAAGCTAACCACAATCCTGACCGCAACATCATCGCCAGTTTTCCCAGAGGTTCACCTCCTTGTCTCAGTATCGATTGTGTTGATTGTACCTTAACTGCATATGGATTACGATTGTCCTGTGTTACACAGACTGTTGTTACATAGATACCCGTAAATGTACATATTCATGCTTGGAGCAAAGTCACAATAAAAACTTTGGCAGGCCAGTGGATATAATGATATCATTAAGGTTTTCTTTTGTTGTTTTTTTGCAGAATAGATCATGCTAAATATTTACATTCTTCTAAACATAAGAAATAGACAAAGGGTTTTTGGTCCCCCATTGAAATACTGAACATAAATTACACCACGGTGCTGAACAGAGAGCTCCTCTATCATAGAGGCCAGAAGCAAACAATCAGCCAGGCTTTCCAAGCAGAACTGTAAGAATGGCGTGTTGAGCTGCAGCGCAAATAGTCCTTTTATTACCATCAGTGGCACCTGTCACCCACCCTAAGGGCAGCGGGATGCTCCTTGAACACCATTTCTAGAGAGAGGGGAGCACCTCTGGGAAAACAGTTCCCTCCTGAGTTTCATTCAGCTGCCATATGGTCAAACTCTGTCTGTGTACCATTTGAATGAGGAAGAAAAGAGCAATATCAGCTTCAAGAATTGGCCTTAAAAAAAAAACAACTGTATTAGTTGATTTTTAATATAGAGCTAGAAGAAATATAAGGAAAGGTATAACTGATCCACATTTTTAAAAAAAGGAGCAATTGTTGAATCCAAAGCACATAGTAATTGCAATCTATAAATATAGAGCAGTGTTGTCATGGACATTTTTGGGTTGGTTTTGCCACAAAACTACAGATACATTTATAACTGTAGTTTAGATGAACATATATAAAAATCCATGAAGTAGTTAAATTCAGTGATGTAAGTGAATTTGAGTTTATACTTTTAAAATAATGCAAGAAAATTATGTGAACACGTTTATATTTTAAAATATTAATTTGTGAAATTAAATAAATAAAAAAGATTTAGTCACTCTAAAGCTCATACTCATCTCATTAAAAGGACTTTGTCTGTATGCTTGCAGTCTACAAGCCAAGACGTTTAAAATGTTGTTACACCTTAATAGCAATGGTCTGTTCTGAGCCTATTAGAAACATTGTGTTGTCCGTCTTATTTGGAAAAATGTCAATCTCACCCTTCGACTAAAAGACCACAATCCATCCGTGTCAAAATTGCTAGTGGTGTCTTCATTTGGTAGAAAAGCTGGTATGCATCGTAAAGGGAATAAAGACATCATTGTTGATGTTTTCCAAAAAGTGGGAAGCCAAGGATTTTTTTATTTTTATTTAAATAGCAACCTTATCAGTTATCAAACACTTAGAGCTACCCATCAAATAAAGATGCAGGCTAGTTGCACTGAACACTATCGCATTACTATTATTGCAAATATTTTCAATTACTATAAACACTGTGAAGCTGAAGGAGTCCTAACAAACCTGGATGGTTTATGGGACTCCTGAGGCAGGGAGCAGGTATCGTGAGGCCAAGTGTGTCACTACCTGGACCATGGCAGTGACACTCTACTCCCATCACTATCATTTCTATGTAGAATATGTGATCATTTAACCTGCTACTAATTCTTTCCTTCTTTACAAACTGGAATAAGCTGCTCACTTTGCATCTTCTCAATCTTGGTAAAACCTGACCAGACTGCAGCTATGTGACTATATAGCTCTTCTTAGCGGAGCTATATAATGCCCCAAACAATTTTTAAAATCACTGCAACCAGCAGGGGTCCGTTTGAATAAGCAAGTTTAACAAACTCAGATTCAAATGATCAACTCTAAATTGGTCTAGCCTAATGTTGGGAACTCAAATCAACTCTAAGTAGCTCCACTCAGAGTTAATCACATTTTTAACAAGTATGAAAAGCTGTTAAAAAGCCATCTTTGATGTGAAGGCTGAGTTCACATCAAAGAAATTAGCATCTGGCAGCATAAGTGGCTGTTTGCTGCTACTTCTGATGTCATCATCCCAATAAATGGTCATTGTTAGTGGTTATCAGTCCCATAGAATGACTTCAGATTGATCCAGTAGGCCCAGTAGATTGTTATCAATGAGTTAATCTTAAAAGAATAGTACACCCAAAACATGATTAGCCTTCATTTTCTATTCACCCCCATGCTGAACAACACTCTGGAGTACTTTTTTGATATCTCAAATGCATCTGGAGATCTGGGAAGCTTCTTGCTGTCTGCTGACATTCAAATAATGGAGGTCTATGGTGCCCGAGGCAGAAAGGTCCATAAAAGTCCACAAAAAACGTGTCAATATTCCTCCATACTGCTCGTCCAATGTATTCCAAGTGTCCTGAGTGGGTAGCATCCAGAATTTACTCAAAGCGAAGTCATTTAGAATGGTTTTAGAGCATAAACAGTAGTGTATAGGATTTCCTGAAAGCGCGCACCTGCGCGTTCATGACGCTACGAAAGCCGGCAGACAAAATCAGAGTTTCCCATATTTCAGGTTTAAAAAACTTTGATTTTCCATTAAACCTGCTTCCTGAAAGGTAACCCACACGTTTCGGCATGAAACAAACTTCCAGCCAGGAATCCCCCCAAACATTTATGATTTTGGCCACCCTGCTCCTCATCACAAATTTATAACTTTTTTTCAAGGCACTCATGTAGCTGCTAACAATGTAGTAGATTCTTTCAATGAAGTTTAATTGAACTTTTTTCTTACCTTTCTAGATAAAAAAAATTAATTGTGCTCTATTTTGTTTTGTTTTCACTCTGTCTTTTATTTACAGTGTAGTCCTGTTTCTCTGACTGTGACTGGTTGGATGTGCTCTCTTCATCCTCTGACATGGGAGTTGGCTCAGAGCTTGTCTGCTTGGCTGTGTGTTTCCTGGACAGGGCCTCTTTTTACAGTTGCTTTTTGTATCTCTGCTTCTGTCTCCTTGTCGGCCTCGGCAGATTGCCACTCACACTGAGCCTGGTTCTGCTAGAGGTTTCTTCCTGTTAAAAGGGTGTTTTTCCTCTCCACTATCACCACAAGCATGCTTAGTGTGAGGGATTGCATTTGAGTCAATGAGTCGATGCAATCAACTGGTTTTCCTTAGATAGAAACCTTTGAATCAATTTGACTGTATGATCTGGTGAACTGTAAAGTGCCTTGAGATGACGTGTTGTGAATTGGCACTGTATAAATAAACTGAACTGAATTGAAATTGAATTGAATTCATATGAATATTAAAAAGAATGACTGATATTAAGACTTTAAAATTCAAAAAGTTGCAAAAGCAGCCTAATGCGTAACTGTGTTCCATTTGTCAGGATGATTTTTTAAAAATTGTTTCAAAGTAAGATGTGTTCATATGCTTTGACAATAAAGTGTTGCAGTAATGTCACTAAAGAAACTTGTATGTGCGTCTGTGAGCTGTGTGCTTTCAGAGAAACAACAACAGAAAATACCTCTGTGTAACACTTAAATAAAACAACACACTCATAGAATTTGCATGCTAAATGCAATCTGGTTGAAAATGAATAGATAATACTCTCATGTCTCATTCTCCTGGGTGTAACAGCTCCTGTTGAGAAACACTACACTAGAGAATGTTTATTTACAACCACAAAACCAGAAAACCATCTACTAAAACTAGCGATGGAAGTTATTAATTACTGAGTTAATCTAAAGTATATTGAGCTTATTGATCGAGTTACAATTCATTCATAAATGGCCCTTTTCTTAACAATCTGACTTTTTCTTTTACCAAGAGGATCTTTCCATAACTAAATGCATTTTAAAATATGTTAAATTTAAAAAATAGTACATCATTACATGTTACCTATTTATTGTACCAGCTGAACAAAATTATTGACTAAAAACAAAGTAATATTTTCTTATACAATATTAAAGATAGAAATATTTATAAAATATAACAAAACAGGAACAGACAAGGAAGTTAAATCCTATTAACATTGTAGGAGAAGAAGTGACGGTGGTTGGAAGATCATCGATCCCTTGGTGTTCAAATAAACAATGAACTCGACTGAAACGCAACTTTGAGCTCATCAACAAGAAGGAACAGAGCAGACTGTGTTTCTTAAGGAAGCTTAGATCCTTTAGTGTTTGCAGAAAAATACTGCGTATCTGAGTATGTTTGTAAGTTTGTTGTGGAGAAAGTGCTTTGTTCTGCTTTCATCTGCTGAGGTAAAGCATCTGGGCAAATTATGTAAAAAAGCTAAACAAGCTGATAATGCTGACTGCTGAACACAAATAGAGCCTTCAGTCACAGACTTCTCTAGATGAGGTCCAAGACAGACCATAAAGCTGCCTAAAGGTATTAAATTGTACAATAACTTGTTGAAAAAAAGCTACTAAGTTACATTTAGTTTAATTTCCCTTTGGAATTGAATTGAGATGAACCTATTAGGTCCCTGAATAGAACAGATAGAGTGAATAGTGAATAAATGAATAAAATATGCAAAACTTATAACCTCCCATGTACATGCAAGTATAAAGCAAGGGTCTGTCTGACATGTAGTCCGACTATTTACTGCTTTATTTTGATTAAGCGGACCATTACTGTGATTTATCTCTCCTTTTCAGTCATCTAAAAATCAGTTGTGGGAGAAACTATGTGCTGTTAGCAGTGCTTTTAAATGGGTGATTCTGGCTGCTGTTAGAGGAATGTTAAAACTTGGCACCATGAAGAGCATTAACTCAATAAACTTTCCCCTGTACGTTTTAATAATGCCCTCCACTTTTCTATCTTCACATCCTGGCTTTCTGAACAAAGTACAGAAGTTGATGCTTCTCCCCCCCTGCAGCACAGCCATATGGGCTCTATTTAGGTGATAGTTAAAGGAGTTTAGAAAAGAAACACTCTAGGAACAAACACTTGTGTTTGTTGTTAACAACAAACTGTATATCTGTACATCTAACACCTTGGACAAGGTTAGATGTACAGTCATGCACAGACAGATTTCCACCCAAGGACAATTTAGAGATGCCAGTTAACCTAAAACTTATGTTTTTGGACCGTTGGATGAAGCCAGAGTACCCAGAAAGAACCCACGCATTCACAGAGAGAATATGCAAACTCAACGCAGAAAGACCCTGGGTCGGGAATCAAACCCAGAACCTTCTTGATGCAAGGGACCACTGTGCAGCACAGATTAATCATGGCTTTTTTTTATTTATTTTTTTATTGTAAGAATTTATGAGATCCTAATTTCATTTGTTCCATAAAAGTCAGAAAGAAAGTAATAGCAATACCTCCTTAGAGGTAGAGACTCTAAGGATCATAAATTAGACTGCTCAATCTGGAACGTAAGTCAGCATTTGGCCTAAAAACCTAATTTCACTAAAGCACCAGCTTTCTGCTGTACCAACATGATTCCATGTGATTTGAAAATAGTCTGTAATAATATCTAAAGATATTACACTGCACAAAAGAGAACTTTTAAGACTTAAATTAATAGACTGTCTTTAAATTTAGTAAAGCAAGCAGAAAAAATGATTAATGAGGAAAGGAAAAAAATCCTAAGATATTTTCCTAAATTGTTGGACACAAAACTCCAGCTTTTCCCTGATTTTAGCTGCTGTAACAGCAAAACGATGATGAAACCAAAAACAAACATCCATTTTCCATCTGGCTGATCGAAGCTAACTGAAATATGAAGAGTGATTCAGAATAGAGATGAGAAATAAAATATATTTCAACTAATAAGACTAATATAAATAATAAAAATGTTTTGTTTAGAAATTTAATTATGAAACAAACATTTATTATTACAGATAAACGCCTCACCTACTTAAATGCAGGTGAGACGTTTGTTTTGTTTTTCAAACAAAGATGCAAGGACTTTAAAAATGGTTGCCTAATATTTTCTTATCTATGAAATAGTCTGATTGTCCTGCAGATAAATCAAAAGAGAATATACAAAAATACCCAGAAACTGATTTAGAGATCCCTATATTACTACTGAAAAGATTATAAATTTTAAACAAAAATGCTTATACTTCTTTTAGAAAATGCATTTGTTAAGCAGTACAAATTAATTAAAAAGAGGAGGAAATGTAATAACCATAAAATATTCTGCAGGGAGCAAGAAAAAGTATGATCCATTGACAAAGTAACAATTAAACAAACCTACTTCATCTAGGGAGCTTTAAAGTTGTTGTAGAATAAGACTGTATAAAAACACAGCACTATTCTTACTGCATTAATCAGAGAACATTTGCTGATTGGAGCAGGAACCTGTAGTGGACAGCTCCCTTTGTGTCTCCAGCTTGTTGTGTTTGTATGCAGCTAACCTCTTTGTCTGCTTTGTGTGTTCCTCTATCTCCTCCTCCGGAGACATGCATCTTTTGTGACTGCTGCACTGACACACACATACAAAGGAAAAGTAGACTGACTGCATACATAAATAGCTGTTGGTGTATTCTGACAAATGACACAAACCTAGAGTGATGGGAGATGCCAAGGCTTTTCTGTTTGTTTGTTTTTTATGCTAAGATAGAGCAAAACATATAAAAACCTAATGGAAAAGGATACCCATTTCAACCAAACATTGATTCCAACTTCCCATTGAAAAGTGCTTGTTAAGATATTTATGAAGGTGGGTATGGCAGAAAGGGAAATTACCTTAATTTTGTATTCTATATTTCTTTTGTAAGCACCAAAACACATAATCAAACTGTAATAACATCATATTGTTGCTCTTTTATTTTTCTGAATCCTCATAAGATGATTCCTTTCAAGGCATGTCTAGATACACCTAAAAGGAAACAGCTACCTCCACGTTCTTAGATATATACCCCATTTACACAACCCTTGAAAAACCGATCCATGCCGAGACCCTTCCGAGCTCGGATCAGTTAACCAGGCCGAGCTCGGTTCTGACAACCGTTTACCCATTGCGCTATCTCGGTTCCTCGACTCCTCGCTTCCTAGTGACGATCTGCGGTATTACTGCCAGTATTGAAGGAGGAAATCAAGCAGTTGGTGGCGGTAATGCACCAAAAGTTGTTTGCCAACCGCCATAAAACACAAGAAGAAGAAGACGAAGAAGGAGGGAATCAAGCAAATCAAAATGTTGTGTGGAGAAGATTTCGATTGTCGTTTATAGTTGATGTTCTTCTGTTTTGTGTTTGTTGTCAAGCAACTTCCGGAGGGGCATTACCGCCAACTACTGGAATGAATCGGGATGTGCAGCCAGACGGAGATGTCGCGTTCTGCTCATGCGCTCTTGTTATCAGAGAACCGAGCCAGGGAGAAACCAAGCCGAGCTCACCTCTGGGACTGGTCTGCAGTTATCTCGGTTCGGTTGTGTCTAGCTCGGTTCAGTTCAGTTTGCTTTCCATTTACAGACGATAAGTTATCTCAGTTAATGAGCTCGGACCGGTCTCAGCACGGTTTATCGAGGGTAGTGTAAATGGGGTAATAGATTTAAAAGATATGTAGCGAAAGAAAGAGTGAAACTTGAAAAAAGCTCCTCTCTTTATCTAAAGTGGACCTCTTAACAGGCTACAGGCACATCTGTAAGAAGATGATTGTATCTTGCAGATGACTGGGTTTTAGAATCAACACACTCCTTGCGGAGTGCAAAGATGGGTTCCTTATTACCTCTATTTTTTAAGCTGCTCAACAAGATCATCCACTTTTACTGTTGATAAATTACAGCACAGTCTTCTAGATGTGTTTCTGTGAGCATTACCTATGCTGCAGTCCTGTTTACGAATGATGGGAGAATGGATTGGGAGATCCAGTGAAGGATCAGTGTGGCTGCCACCGTAATGCAGGTGCTGCACTGGTTCGTCATAATAAAGAGAGAGCTGAGCACATGTTTACCCTCACCTCAGGTCATGACTGAAAGAAGTAGCTCTTTAATACAAGCAGCTGAAACAAGCTTTCTCGCAGGGTAGTCAGAAACTTCCTCACCTCTTCTCTTTTCTTTTTCAGATGCCCACTGGAGGCTTCCCTGTTCTAGACTCTTTGCACCAGTAGGAGGCCAGGTAGACGATCAAGGACAAGCTGAACAGACTATAAACACAGCTGGCCTGCAGAGCTGGGGGAGATGATTTTTCTTTTCACAACCACAGGAAGTGTTTTTGCTGCAATGGCTATAAATGAAATGAGAAGTTACTCATAGATTAAGCCAAGGTTAAATAACTTGTCGACAGCTGAAAGCTAATCATCCACACTGTAATGATCAAACAGAAGGCCTGTATCTGTTTGCTAAGTTAAATCCAAATGATCAACTTTATCTTTGGCCAGTCAGTGTATATCCAAATGCTGCCTTTGCCCACTGTGGTAGTTTTAAACAGACTGCGGTCCAGTCCACACAAATTTCTAAATGTTTACTTAGAAAGTAGCCAATATTCACTGACAGCTCACTGTACTCCTTCACCCTTCTATTAAGACCGAAATTACTTTCAAAATCTCTTTCAAAGCTTATAATTAGGATCTGATACAGAAATCTAATCTGTTTGCACATTGGACCCATTTACCTAGTTTTCTGGTTAAAATTTGCCTTCAATTACTGTTGCCCTTGATCAATACCATTTTACTCCAACTTTCCACTGCAACTGTCCCATCAGCTTTCAAATCTGGTGCAGTAACTTCTATACAGAAAAAAACGTCTTGAACAACAATCAAACACCAACTGGTTTCCACAATTTAGAAAGAAGCATTTGCAGCACAAGTTCACGCCCACCTTTTTAATAACAACCGTGATGAAAAGTTCCAATCTGGTTTCCAACCTCACCACAATGCAAGAAATGCCCTTCTAAAGATTTCCCAACAATTCCATGATAATAGCAGATTCTGAGGTTCAAAGCATCATAATGCTTTTTGATTTTAGTGCAGCCTTTTCAAACCAACTGATTTTAAAGGCATAAAGTACTAAATGACCTATTTTAAGTAGTCTCTAGTATTATAAGAATAATGTATATTTTATGGAATATTCTTGCACAGTTTTTTTTTTACTGAAATCAAATTATCTAGAAATCATAATAGAAGTAAAAGCAAAAATAATTAACTTAAAATACAATTGAGCCACAATGCTAGCTGAAATTCACATTGAAGTCCAACATTTCTTGAATTTCTCAAAAATGCACAAAGCAACTCTCATAATGTTGTCCCATAGGGCCTTGGTCAGCAACAAAACAATACAGTCTATTCACAGATAATGAGGCAAATCAACACAGACCAGGTGGTGAAAAGATATGAGCCACTGAGGGAAAGGAAATTAAAGATTCAAAAAGAAAAAGCGAGTGGCATTAATTAGTGGTCTTTTTTTAATCCTGCAGTGAGAACATTTGCAGCTGAGATACAAGATATTTCAAACAAAGACAAAAGGGTTGGTCAAAGAGGGAAATACTGCTGTTGCTTCTTTTTAAAACCTCTTTTTTCAAGCTGTGACAGGCTGCTTGGTCAACAGCAGCTTGTCACGGCTGTCAGACCCCATCTAATATTAGTTCAGTACTTAGTCTATATACTATTTTACATCCATGTCAGTGTTAATTTCCATAGCAATCTTAGTTGCTGCAGAGTGAACCCAAGGATAAAGACACAATTAATAGATTAGTTTGACACACTAAAATATTCCTCAAGGAAAAAATGCAGACTAAAAAGCTAGTGTATGAAGCACTATGTTTAATGTATCTGTTGCACTTCAGTTCACCAGGACTTCCGACTGTTCTTAAGCACCGTAGGACATAGACATCTCTGCTGTTTTGGTTTGAGTGCAGTATGAGCCTTTTCCTGTGCTTCCTCATTAGTCTGCAGAGGCACAGGGGCTCGGAGTACAGAGCACAACAAAGACTGGACTCTCTCAAACAAGAAAGAGAAAGAAAGAGAGGGAGCTCAAAGGCCTGGAAGACAAAAAGAAGCAGAGGGATATGCCTGTGTAAATTCTCAGTCGTACAGGTCATGGCAACCACAAACAAGCTTAAATTGGAAGCAGAGTGATGATCGGCAAACTAAGAAGGAAGGACTACCGGTAATGTAAACAGTTCGAAAAACGTGTTCGGCTTTGGGGAGACCGTCTTTTAAAATCATTCTGTAAAACAAAATGCAAGCCTGGTGGCCAAAACAGTTTGTCATACATATGTCATAAACTATTGTCTTACTGTAATTTAATCTGGGGAGACACACACATTGAAAAGCTGTTGGCTAATTAAAAAAGTTTTACTCAATTCAATATATTTACACAGGCAGCAGTCAGATTGTGCAAAATGTTTCCATCTAAGGAAAACCATCTGATTGCAAAGACTCATTGACTTTCTGCAATCCCTCGAACTGAGGATGGATGTAGTGACAGTGGAGAGGAAAACACCAATTTTACAGTAACAGGAAGAGTGTAATCGGCCATCTGCTGAGGCCAACAGGGGTTTGAGGAGGGGGAACAGATAATGACATAAATGAAATGAAGACTCTGATGGGGCGAATCCGCTTGAATTAGTAACCCAGGAAAAGGATTACAGTAGTTTTTTTTACCTGTGGCCTTGACACTGGTGGTGGAATAAGCCAGAGGATGATGGGGACTGAGAATAGTCTGAGACTGAGGGAGGAGATGGGGTGGAGGTGGGTGAAAGTTTGCTTGAGTGCAGGAGATAGAAGCTGGGCTGGGAGCTAAATAAAGGAATCTGGCTGCAGCTGAACAAAGGACATCGCAATTGGTTCAGGTGAAGCTGATAAGAGTCTTCCAGATTGAATTTTCACTAAAGCTTCATAAATTAAAACTCACAGCTAAACAACTTCTTCATTCAGTGTGTTCATCACTTGGATAATATAAGATAATAATATAATTGGATAAAAGGAATATAAGTCAAGTGGGGTATTCTCAAATATTGCTATTGCATTAAAAGAACAAATATTTTAAATGTTTACTTATATTCTGCAGAATAACTCCTCAACTGGATAACCTTGGGGTAATGAAATAAAACAATACATTTTAGAACTTTAAACTTTGTATTTTTGTAAACTTTAACTAACTTTTGTTATTGCGTCTTTATATCTGCTGAAAATAAAATTCATCTTGGGCTCTTTTTGGTTTAGCTGGATATTGTTTCCGGAATCTTCTATTTTACTGACAGCTAAAAAAAAAAAGAGCAAAAACAAGCCCAAAAAAAGAAAACATTTCAGTGGTTCTGGAGTAACTCATACTGTGACTTTTTTCATTTTCAGTTGTTATGCCGCACAGCAGTTCCGTTAAGACGTAGACTGCGACAAAATATTGCCTTAAATTGCAGAAAAGTAATTAGCTGTGATTCAGATCACAGCTAATAATTTTAAGTTTTTTTAACACATGTGGACCGCATTTGAATCTTTTAGGACAAAATCAAGTAGTTCAGGAGACCCGACTGAGATGATCCCCTTGTGTTTCAAGTGAAAAATACCTTTTTCCTGTTGTTATTCGCCTGCTACGCAGCGTTCTGATGATCAATCATAGAAACTGGAAAGAATTAGCTGAAGCTTTTCTATTGGCTTTTTTTTCATCCTTCCTCAGACCCACTCCTGTTTCAGTAGTTCCCTCCATCTTAGATGTACTGTTTTGACCAGGTTCATAAAGTGTATTCCGTGTGTACTTTTTAAACACTTATCATTGCACTGAGCAGACGCTCTACTTTACTTTTGGACGTCAGTTCCATACTTCTGTAGTTTAAAGATAATTAAGTTTCCGTAGAACAGGGGTCTCAAACCGGTTCCAGAAAGGGCTGTGTGGCTGCAGGTTTTCTTTCCAACCAAGCAACGGCACACCAGACTCCATTCATCTCATCAACTGAGTGCAATCTGAACATGATGACTTGATGAGATGAATGGAGTCTGGTGTGCTATTGCTTGGTTGGAAAGAAAACCTGCAGCCACACGGCCCTTTCTGGAACCGGTTTCAGAACCCTGCCCTAAAAGGACTGCAATTTCAGCAAACCCAAAGCTTATTTGGCTCAACACAGAATTTCTAATGTGCGCTACTTTTATTAAGTTTGTTGGCCAATAAACTCTGTGCTTGAAATTAGCAAACAGCGATTTATGCAGATAGGATCGGATCGAAGGCAGTTCTATCTGTATTTTTTCTTCTGTCCTTAAAATGAAAGATTCAGTGCTCCAACATTGCAGTAATCAGATAGACACAGAATTTTGAATGCGTGCAACTTTTATTAAGTTTGTTGGCCAATAAACTGTGTGCTTTAAGTTAGCTCACGGCTATTTATGCAGATACTGTAGGATCGGATCGAAGGCAGCTCCATCTGCATTTTTCCTCTGTCCTTAAAATGAAAGATCCAGCGCTCCACCGTTGCAGTAATCAGACAGAATCTGAACCTGAGCAATGTGAGGAGACTGAGAGAGAGGAGTAATAGGAAGAAGTTGTATTCCATGAATCTGTGTTTTATACAGTGCTTTAAGTGGGGCAGTAAGTAACAGTAAGAGTAGAATCACTTCTAAATTTCACCCCTCAGTGAAACGTGACTTTTTTCAAGCATGCAGTGCATACTGGGACTTGTACCTGCATCCCCGCCCTGCTGGAAAACCAAAATCTCTACAGTTTACAGCATGCAGCCTATTTATTAACATATTTACAAATAAAAGGTCCAATAAGGCAAGGTGCTAGTCATTTGAGAGCCCTGAGCACTAATACTGTCTGATGCCCCCCACCTAAAAATAAACAATACCGGTAATAAAATATTTGTCAGTTAGTTTCTCTAAAGAACTCTAACTAATCCTACAATTGCTGTTACAATAAAGCCCTATTTGCACTGGATATACATATTTTTGACATCTGTGATCATTTTGTGGAGATAATGTCATCGCAAATCCACTAATAAAAAATTGTAAGGAAATGGATTTAAGAAATCAAATGTATCTTAATAAATGGGAAACATTTGTTTTTTTGTTTTTGGTGCTGCTTTATTTAGTCTCGATAAACAACGACTCTTACACATATAATGGATTTTTTTCCTACTTTATTTATGCTTTCATGCCAACTTGTCACCCCATTTTTGTTCCTGCTCTTCCTGATCTCCATCCCCCAAACTGCTGTGCTTTAGTCTATTGTCCCTTCTTCTCGGTGATTGATTGCTGAAAACAAAAGATGGAATTAAAATGCACAGGAATAACATTTAATCATCATGTTAATTTCAAAACCAAGTTGCGGTCATGATGCAACTTATAGACACAAAAAAATGCACAGATAAAACGTTTAAACAGCTGAAATATTACCTGTTTTCTAAGAAGTTTATTTTTGAAGTTTTTCCCTTCTGAAACATGTTTGTGCAATAACAGACATAATATAGTGCAGTGCTGTAAATTAACTTTACATAGAAAAGTAGTGTCGTTTGTTGATATGAAGCCTCTGCTGTCAAACACTGCTGGGGGAGGTACGGGAGTAAGGCATGCAAATGTATTCAAATTAAACATTTTTGTCCACATCCAGATGGCTTCCAGTATGATTAAAAAAAAAACATTTAAGCCGTTTTCTTTTTAAAATACTTTCCAACATTAAAAGTCATATTTTTTTTCATTATCTTTCATAGCTCCAGGAGGCTTGTTCAACATTGCAAAAATTAAATCTAAGCAAGTCCTTTTTTTTCTTAAAATAAGTGGATTTATTTCTTGAATTTAGCAGGTTGAAACTTTGCCCATATATCAGACAATTATATTAAAAAAAAACAAAAAAAACTGGAGTCTCTTATTTTAATTGCTTCTCTAATTATCTTATTTTGAAGGGTAAAATTTGTCAAATTATGTACCTACCCAAATTAAGGGTAAACTAATTTTGATAAATGTTTACTCATTCTTAACCTGTTTTTGTAGTGTGGGGTCAACCACTGACTGCATTATAATGTATTAGATTCTTACCCCGGGGAGGCTTGTTCATGGTTTTGCCACAGCCAGCAACTTTTTATATATATACTAGTTTTTTTCATATGTTATATAAATAAAAGTTTATGTTTTTTTACTTTGCAGGATAGGTTTAGAGTAATGTTTAGTGTAGATGTATGCCTGGTTGGGTGTGAGCTGATGTGTGATAGCCTTAAAGAAAGTGCCTTGGTGAGCATTTAAAAATTCTTAAAGGAACAAAAAAACTCACTGCATAACTTTCTGTTGGATTAAAGTTTATACATTTCAAAGCTTGAACACAGCTCATATGATTAACTAAGCCACTCCTGCTCAGTAATATTAGGAGTTTTTAACACTGTTCATCATTAACAAGCTTAAGCAGACATTTTTTTTCTCTTTTACAATAGGTGCTAAAATTAATTCAAAGTACTTTTCATTCCATGAGCAGCACTGAGACATGCCAAATAATTTGCAAGGCTGCAGCAGTATGTAAATGTGGCCAACAAGCTGTGCAATCTGTTTGTACTACAATAGCTGCAGGCTTGGCTTTTTCTAAAAAAAAATAAAATAAAAAACTTGCAGTGTGAAGGTAATGGGATTATCAACCTCCTCTATTTTCCACCTTTTCTTATTAGCAGAGTGGTCACAGCCTAGATACATTACTCTGGTAGGGTGTTTAATAGTCATGCTTTGAGGTGAAGCATAATAACCTCAGGCTCCACTTTGTTTCTCTTTGTCACACAATGCATCTCAGAAAGGACAATAGAGGGCTCAGCAGACTGCTCCCAACACGCTGACAGACTGCCTCAACCCTGCCCACACACTTACACACACACATTCATCCAAAAACAAGACACACAGGGGAATATAGAGGGGCTCTTTGGTCAGAGAGACCCGACAACGACATGCACCCCCATTTAATAGTCTGGATATGCTTTAAACAAATCTGCAAAATACACAGAGATGTACAAAGTAACTTGCATTTTTATTTTTGTAAGAGTGCAGCAATTTTCTTTTCTTTTTTTGACATCTTTTCTTTTAATCCAAATGAACGAAAGCAGGTGGTGCAGTGCTTATTTCTTATGAAATCTTCTGCTGTAAAACAGAACGGTGTGAGAGGCATCAGTAAAAAAAAGGGTGACGATTAAACACTGACTCCATCTGCAGCCCTGATACCATGCTTGTTTTTTTTTGCCATCAACAAGTAGAGACTGGCAGAGCACAACTGGCCAAATGTGCTGCTAATTTTAAGTCCCGATGAATGAGACTGGATTTTACTGCCAGGGATTTGTATCTAGAAATAAACAGAAGCCACCTATAATTGTCAAAAAACATGCTTCACAGGTTACAGCCAATCAGCAGCTGCTGAGCACAGATGCTGGTATGGAGGAGGGACATTCCCCTGAGATTCTCCTTCATGAAACATTCAGACATATCACACATTTCAGTCGTTCATATTAAGTGTATCGACAGCATCGCTGCTGTGAACTCTGAGGAATACACACCTAGACAAACATACTTTAGTGCTGTCATTTTGGATGGCTTAAACTGAAATAAAAATTACAGGAAGTTAGATTGTTTTACTGACTACACTGATTTAAGTCTTGTACAGGTTAGCAACATTACAATCCAATCCACTGTATTTATATAGCACATTTAACATCAACAAATGTTTCCAATGTTCTGTACATAAAAAAACCAACAACACACACACAAAAAACAGTAACAGTTTCAAATGAATGAATAAAAAAAAAGAACACAGAGAACCACACAATTATGCAGTGTTAAAAGCCAAAGAGTAAAAGTGGGTCTTAAGAAGAGACACCCCACTGTGGAGGCTGTTCATATATGAAGGGGGTAAGTATTCCAAAGTCTTGGGCCAACTATAGAAAAGGCTCTGTCCCCTCTGATTTTAAGCCTCATCTTAGGCACTATTAGCTGAAGATGGCCCTCAGACCTCAAAGCACATGCCAGAGAGTAAATCTGGAGGAGGTTGGTAATGTATTGAGGAGCTGTCCCCTTTAAAGCTCTAAACACAAACAATAAAATCTTAAAATCAAAAGCTGCTGCATTTTGGACTAACCACAGACAGGAGAGAGCTTGTTGGCTAATGTCTTAAAGTTCAAGATCTACCTGTTTTTCAGTGTAGTCCTGTTTCTCTGACTGTGACTGGGTGGATATGCTCTCTTCATCCTCTGACATGGGAGTTGGCTCGGAGCTCGTCTGCCTGGCTGTGCGTTTCCTATATGGGGCCGCCTTTTACAGTTACTTTTTCGATCTCTGTTTTTAACTCCTTGAACCCCAGTCGGCCTCGGCAGATGGCCGCTCACACTGAGCCTGGTTCTGCTGGAGGTTTCTTCCTGTTAAAAGGGAGTTTTTCCTCTCCACTGTCGCTACAAGCATGCTCAGTGTGAGGGATCATACAATCAACTTGACTGTATGATCTGGTGAAGTGTAAAGTGCCTTGAGATGACATGTGTTGTGAATTGGTGCTATATAAATAAACTGAATTGAATTGAATAAAAGTGCATTGCAGTAGTCCTGATTAGGGATGGAACGATTTATGAAAACCGTCCGAACCGTTCGGTTCGACTGTCTCGGTTCGATTCGCGTGTGTTTCGTTCGGTTCATGCGCTGCTCCTTTTTCTCATAGGCGAAGCGTTTACACTCCAGAGCAGAAGGTGGCGGTACTGCGACCAAAGCCAACCACCAGTAGTAAACAAGAAGAAGATGAAGAAGTGAAGCAGCTTAGCCGGTTGTAGCAGGGAAAAAAATCAGTTGTTATGGAGAATTGTGTGGGTATGGGGAGTGGGAAAGAACAGGAGTTGGAAGACGCGCCAGCAGCACTTTATAGGTCTGCTGTATGGGACCACTTTGCATTTAGAGTGACTTACGATGACGGCAGAAAGAAAGTTGTGGATAAAAGTGCAACAGTGTGCAAGCATTGTGCAACACATTTTGTTTATGCTAAACAGCAACATGACCAACATGTCATGCCAACCCCGAAATCCCACATACTTCATCAGCAACCCCCGCTCCGCCCCGCTGCGCTCCAGACCGGCTGCTCAAAGCAAAGCCTACAGCCCCCACTGTGGCTCCCGTCCGCTCCCCTCTGAGTCCCTTGGATATGGTAGAGAGCATGCGCGAGATGATTAAATTCAAAGCAGCAAAACATACGGAAATGATCCAGGGTTTCCGCGGATCATTTAAAATAATTACAATCCATTATTTTTGGGGGGATTTTTTCATTAATTTCATAAATTTTTATGGGATTTCGGTGTAACAATCAACATATACCGAATCGAACCGAACCGAAAACCGTGACCACGAAACCGTGAATCGAACCTAACCGTGGATTTTGTGAACCGTTCCACCCCTAGTACTGATAGCTAGAAATCAAAGAGTGTAAAAACTGCTCAAAGTAGTTTAAACATAAAAATGGTTTTACCTTACATAAAAGACAGTAAATATAACAAACGAGATTTTAAAACACCGTTTACCTGTTTGTCCAGTTTAAAATCGCTGTCTATGGTGACACCAAGACTGGTTACTTTGAAACGTACAAAGTACTTGAAAGGTCCCAAGTCAGAGATGGCACTGCCAAACACAATCACCACTGTCTTTTTCTGATATAGTTTCAGAATGTTTTTTGATAACCAAGCCTTGACGTTAACCAGACAGTTGAGTAGGGGTGTCAGGGGGCAGTGGCTGTTTTTAGTGATTTGCAAATAAATTCAACAATCGTCTGCATAGAAAGCTATATGCAATATATCTGCATTTTGTTAAATAATCTTGACAACTATTATTTGTTACCGAGAACCACAATAAGACTGAGTTCTAGTGTCAACCATTGACTGTTATGCTGTATTAGATTTGGGTCCAATTCAATAAATCATAATCAGTCACAGTATAATGCGTTTAGATCAAGGTTTTAAAAAGTGAGGGATCCCCAGATGGTATATTGAGAGGACAAAACACATAATTAAATAAATTATTGTGAATGTCACATAAATGAATAAATGTACCACAAAAGATGTACGGTAGATATAACATTTATTTATTAATCTAAAAAAAATGTCAAATTTAATACTAAATTAAAAAAATGCACAAAAAAATATTATATATAAATTTAATATCAAAAACAAATGTCACATTAAATAATCATGGGTATATTTAAAATTCTAAATGTAATAATTAAATTTCATTCAGAAAATAAATGTAACACTGGATATAATCATTTGTCTTTGCATGTCAAATAAATAGAAAGTAAAGAAAAAAATATTTTTTTAGGGGTCGCAAGTCTATATTAACGTTATATTGGGGGTCACATGCTGAAATGTTTGGAAACCGCCCAGAAAGGGAGAAAATTTGCTAACTGAGAAATTTTACAGCATATACCTTATAGCAAGATTTTGTTCCTGCAAGCATTAGTGAGTACAGATTATTTAATGATGACCACATTACACACACGTCTACATAACATTTCTGCTATTCCCAAAAGCTGAAAATTTCTCGTGAAAATATACTTTATGTTTTCTATTAAATAAAACAAAAAAAATGGGATGAGGTTTTCCGTAATAAGCATTTTCATATCCAGATCTCCCTCTTTTATCATCCTTCTTATAATTAATGTCTTATAAAAAGAGTTTCTGTTAACATTGTTGTGTCTCTCCTATTTTCTTTCTGAAACAGTATGCAGTTAAGACCCAAATCCCTCAAGTTTTATTTATCATTCCATTTAAAAAAAATAATTCTGAATATCTAGAGAGAATTCCTACTTTAAAGGGCCTATATCATACAAAATAAAATTTTTGAGCTTTTGACTATGTTCTAATTCTTTATCTTCTTCAAAATCAAGCACAAAGGGATTTTTAATTGATACATAAATATCCGAGTAATCCTCTACTGTAAGTACCCAGTCTACATACCGCCATCAGCGAGCAGTGCAATAAGAAAAAGTTATTTATGTTCAATGCTGACACTACATAACTTGGTATGAACCAGATTTATACGTGTAGTTCAATTTGAATTCTGCACGCTATCTATCTTGGAAGCCTCCTGTAGAATGCGTTCGAAAAAAGGTAGGGAGATACAGTAAAACTTAAAGCTATTATTACAATTTTCAAAGGAATAAGCTGAACAGTAACAGTGGGACAGTTGTGTCTGTGTTGATGTGGACAGATGACCACTGGTGTCCTCCCATTCCGTTTAAAAAGGGCACTAGTGCTTATAAGGGGTTTTATAAGAGGAATTCTGACCACTAATCCCAGAGTTTCTCAGAGTAACTGCACAGTCACCAGAGCAACAGCTGAGGTGCTGGCATCCTGCTTCAAACTGAAGGACCCCTTAATACACAGTGCACCATCCCCCACAGGCTCTGCTCAAGATATCAGCAGATCTCCCAATAATGTTCAAAAGCTTTTCTTTAGTAAAGGCAAAGCGTTATGCCATCATTCTATCTTTTTAACAATCTTTGTCTAGATCACATGAGCGCCATTAGCATAAGAAATACAGAGAGAAAAAAGTAAAATTTATTATACTATGTTCAACTTTTCTAAATATGATCTTGAGTTTTACACCTTGAGTTATTGTTTTATGGAAATCCTGAAAAACAAGGAATGTATTAACTTACAAACTTGCTATATTTTAATCCTGGGGATTTTCCCAAAAATATTATATGAATAATTTATTATCTGGCCTTTTGTGATCTACCTTTAAAACCTGGATGAACATTTATTTTCCTACATTTTCCTCAGAACGCTTGATGGCTTAAAGGTTAATTTTTAGCTTCTTTAGGATATCAGAATATTGGACATTCATTGCTTTCCTCTCCAAACTTTAACATTTTTCTTAAAGAGAACCTTGATATGTTTTAGAGTATGTTGAATGTGACCATTGTTGTATAGAAGAACACTGTGTGAAAATATAATCACATGCATAGAACCCTGTTTTCAATAAAACCCTTGTAGAAAAAGGTTGAACTTCAATTCCCAGCTCAGGGTCTTTCTGCATGGAGTTTGCATGTTCTCCCTGTGCATGCATAGGTTCTCTCCGGGTACTCCAGCTTCCTCCCAAGTCCAAAAACATGTCTGTTAAGGTAATCGGTATCTCTAAACTATCCTTAGGTTTGTGTACGTGTGCATGGTTGTGTCTTTGTGTTGCCCTGCAATGGACTGGTGACCTGTCATGGCATGCATTGATTGTTGACTAGTTTGCCCCAAGCCACATGAGTTTACACTTTCCATGTCAATAAGATATTCAGCTGCTGATAGAAGATTCACCGTAACAGCCTGAACCCCTGAGAGATCATACGTAGCTTCCAAGATGTATATGCTCATGAAAGTGTTGGAAGCCTAATAAATAAACTGTGATGTTTAGTTAAGGAAAGAGATTTTAAATATCGATTAATGACTTAATCTAAATTTGGCTGATCGTGTTGATCAACTATGAATAATTGAAAACACTTCTTTCCTCTTGATTCAGCAGGGTCTACCCACAACACGAAGGACTAAATCTTTCATAAAATGCTGAATTTAAAAAAGGAAGCACATCATAATATTTTCACAATTTTTTGTGCACACGTTATCAAATACTGACTGATACAAGAGTAAATGTATACATAGTGATGAAAGAGGTAAAAGGAGGTAGGCTGTTAACAGCCCAAACCAGCAGGGGAGAATTTCAGTCCAGACAGGTGCCTCTCCTTAGTTCTACCTTGGCCCTCCTGTGACTCCACCTTTCTTTCATCCAAAATAGGCAGCTATCCTGAGCTATTATTCCGTTATGTTGCTATAGACTGCTGGATGACATAGAGACCACTTTTCTTCATTCTGCTTCATTCTGTCTCAATTCTCCCATTGTCTAGTATTTGTTTTGCTTGTAACTTTATGTTCTCTCAGCTTTCTCCTGTCACAGTAGCTTCATCTGGTCTGTTGCTGGTGGGCTGTGACTCCATCCCGGAGAGAAATATCAACTGTGCTCCGGCCAACAACACCCTTTTTTTTTTTTTTTTTTACCAGATGTTGGAGCTTAGCCTCTTTTTTTTAAGTGTAATCCTGTCTCTCTGACTATAACTAGCTGGATGTGCTCTCTTCATCCTCTGACATAGGAGCTGGCTTGGAGCTTGACTACCTGGCTGTGTGTTTTGTATCCATGCATCTTTCTGTATCTCTGCTGGTTCTACTGGTGGTTTCTTCCTGATAAAGGAAGTTTTCATCTCCACTTTCGCTAGCATGTTGGTGTGAGGGATTGCTGTAGAATCAATGAGTCAATGCATTCAGCTGGTTTTCCTTACAGTAGATAGACAACTTTGAATGAATTTTAATGTATGAACTGGTAGAATTGTCTCTGTAAAGTGCCTTGAGGTGTTATGAATTGGCGCTATATAGATAAACTGTATTGAATTAATATGTTATTTTCTTTTTGTAAATGTTGGTTTGGTCCCTTTTCAGGGCCTCGTAGGTGTCACTGTCCATTAGTAGATGCAAGAGACCCAACCAACATCTACAAAAAGAAAATAACATTATATCTCCAAAAACTGGAAAGAGAGAAAGCCATCAGTTGCTTTCTCTACTATAAACTGTATCCAGTAGAAGCCATACAAAGCATTGAGTGGGTCTTCAAAAAATACACAAAGACGGGGTCCCAGTAATGCCTATTGGTTGGAAACATTCCACACCACATAAATAGTTCCAAAGACTTTATTTGCAAAGTCCGGCATTTGAGACTGGTTGCGAGTGAAACCATTGCTTCTTTAAATGTATTCTCTCTCTTCACTTCTCTTGTCTTCTCTCTTCCCACATCTGAGGCAGTAAACACGGTCAGGATACGACTGTAACATGAAGAAACCCTGAAAGATTGGACCACTTTAACACCTAACCAGATTTGTGACCTATTGGACCTCTGCCTGTCAACCACATTCTTCAAATACAGTGATACTTTTTACACTGTGCGCCATGGGCTCCCCAGTTTTGCCAATTTTTGCCAATATCTATAAGAAGGAGATGTAAAGCTGACCACTCAGCACATGCAAGGGAACATATCCACCTCAATTGTTCAGAGACATCGATGATGCCTGGGTCAAAATCCAAACACAGGAAGTTGAGGGATTCACCAATCACATCAACTCAGTGGACAGAAACATCAATTTAGCTTAAGAGGATGCCAAAAACAACACTTTTCCTCTCAGTGCAGTGAGGACTGTACAGCCTCTTATATCGGAGAAACCAAACAAAAACTTCATAAACGCATGACACAGCATAAGAGAGCCAGCAGCTCTGGGCAAGATTCAGCTACATTTGCACCTTAAAAAGAAAGGACACACCTTTGATGACCAAATTTGAAAGAGGCATCAAGTAAGCTATCTTTGTGAAAAGAGATAAGTCATCACTGAACAGAGGGGGAGAGTTAAGGTTTTAGCTTCCAAGCATTTACAATTCAGTCAATGGAACTTGTTCCCAAGATGTTACATAAGCATTCCAATTATGATTCAAAAGACCAATCCCATACCCCTTGCAGAACAAAAGGCTCCAAAAATCCAGTGGAACAAAGGGTGTCTATTAGATTTGCATCTGACTTGGAATGTGTGCGGGACCACTTCCACGCTGCTTAAGTACATCAATGCTCTAACTGGAGTTTGCCCTGGTGCAAGCACACAGAATTAACAGAGACTCCTGGATAGGTGATCGAAACATCTTCAAAAGAAACTGAGCAAAAGTCTGGTCTCCTTCCAATTTAGGCCTGTCTGTGGTTGCCATGACCTGGATGATTGATAATTTACACAGAATTTACGCATATTGTAAAACATTATATTCCCAATCACAGACAAGCAACAGTGACTAGATGGACGGTTTTTTAGCTTAGACAAATCAGAAAGTAGTAGAACAAATGGTGGAAGTCTCTAGGGACGGAGAGTTTTCCAGTGGAAAGGTACAAGACAATGTAAAACCACACTACTTCCAATGTAAAAAAGAAAGTTAAATTGGGTTCTCCAAAATAAGAACGATCATCCCTTATGGAGGGAGGCAGTAATTTTAATCATACCCAAAGAGGAAAGGAAAGACAAATAGGAATGTGGGAATTATTGTCCGGTAAGCCTTTTAAATACCGTATTTTCACGACCATAAGGCGCACCGTACTAAAAGGCGCACTCTCAGTTATGTGTCCCATTTCTGTATTTAACACACACATAAGGCACACCGGACTATAGGGCGCGTTTTTTATATACAGGTACATGTCCTCTACTACCTTTAAATACCTCTACTGCGTATTTAAAAATACAGCGGGGGCAAAACTGAGTATGACTGTGCTTTATTCATGTATTTATTACAAAGTATTAATCAAACCTGGCAGCTGGCCGTGAGACAGACACATCGCAGATGACCCAGCGCTGTGATCGCTCCTAAATTAACTTAAAATCCTGAAACCTGCCGACGGAATTTGTTCGCTTTTATTACTGGTATCCTGGTGCATGCAGTTTAAATTATTTAGATGAAAAACACCTGCCAGCAGCCGCGGTGAACCTGGAGGCTGCTCGGCCTAGAGGCTGCTGTTGAAGGTATTTCTACTGTCGGTGCACCGCTGGTATGAGGGGGGTCTGAGCGCCTCCGACAGAAATAGATAATCTGGATGAACTTACTGCAATTATGAAGTTTTCAGGTGGACTTTCTCACTTAAAAACATATTAAAACTACTTTATTCCCACTGATCACAGCAAATATAGCTGCAAGATTTAGATTATTTAGATGAAAAAACACCTGCCAGCCGCCGCGGTGAAGAGGAGACCCGCCCAGAGGCTGCTGTTGAATTAAGTTTTCAGGTAGAAAAATAGAGCGGGGGCAAAACTGAGTATGACTGTGCTTTATTCATGTATTTATTACAAAGTATTAATCAAACCTGGCAGCTGGCCGTGAGACAGACACATCGCAGATGACCCAGCGCTGTGATCGCTCCTAAATTAACTTAAAATCCTGAAACCTGCCGACGGAATTTGTTCGCTTTTATTACTGGTATCCTGGTGCATGCAGTTTAAATTATTTAGATGAAAAACACCTGCCAGCAGCCGCGGTGAACCTGGAGGCTGCTCGGCCTAGAGGCTGCTGTTGAAGGTATTTCTACTGTCGGTGCACCGCTGGTATGAGGGGGGTCTGAGCGCCTCCGACAGAAATAGATAATCTGGATGAACTGACTGCAATTATGAAGTTTTCAGGTGGACTTTCTCACTTAAAAACATATTAAAACTACTTTATTCCCACTGATCACAGCAAATATAGCTGCAAGATTTAGATTATTTAGATGAAAAAACACCTGCCAGCCGCCGCGGTGAAGAGGAGGAGACCCGCCCAGAGGCTGCTGTTGAATTAAGTTTTCAGGTAGAAAAATAGAGCGGGAGCAAAACTGAGTATGATTGTGCTTTATTCATGTATTTATTACAAAGTATTAATCAAACCCATCAAAGTCCTCATCCTCTGTTTCTAAATTAAACAGCTGCGCTAAATCAGACATGACAGTTTCCCCTTCTTCTTCGCTGTCAGAGTCACTTTCCGTGCCGGGCGGCTCCTCAGAAATAATGCCGGCTTTTGCAAAAGCTCGAACAACAGAGCCAGCAGACACGTTAGTCCAAGCATCTACAATCCATCCGCTAACGGTGGCGTAACTTGCCCGGCGCTGCCTTCCACTTATCCTGAAACTGTGGTCTCCGTCTGTCATCCATCGCTCCCACGCCGCTCGCAGCCTTACTTTGAACGGCCGCTTCACACCGACGTCGAGCGGTTGAAGTTCCTTTGTCAGACCTCCCGGGATAACGGTGAGCACAGCGTTCATTTGATTCACCATGTTTTTCACATCAGCTGTGAGATGGGCACGCATGGAGTCACAGATTAACTGCGATGGTGATGCGTGGAAAAAAAAACCTGTTCTCCTCACATACACCTGCCTCAGCCACGCTTTCATCATCTCCTCATCCATCCAGCCCTTTTCATTTGCGTTAATATCATATGTCATCAGAGCGCTGTGTCTGTCTCGCTGTCAGCTCCCAGATCAGCTTCTCTGATTGGTTGATGCGGCGCGTCCAGCAGCAAAACTTCAATTTTTCCATCTCGAGCAGCAGCAGCGCGTTGGCAGATGCTTAAACGCTCCTGCTGCTCAAAACACGCTGCGGGACCTTTTGCTCTGCCTATACGCGCGTCAACCATTAACTTTGCATGTAAACTCGCTGCTTCTGCTGCACCTGCTGGGTCCGGTTCACACCGATGTCGAGTGGTTGAACAGCGAGCACAGCGTTAATTTGTTTCCCCATGTTTTTCACATCAGCTGTGAGATGGGCACGCATGGAGTTACATATTAACAGCGATGGTGATGAGTGGAAAAAAACCACCTGGTCTCCTTACATTCAGCCACTCTTTCATCAACTCCTCAATGAGGTGGTCTCAAAAGTCGCAGTTACAACACACATAAGGCGCACCGCACCAAAGGGCGCACCGCACATTTTGAGGGGAAAAAAAGACGTTTAAGTGCGCCTTATAGTCGTGAAAATACGGTAATGATTACAAATTATTATTCACTACCATATTGTGTAAAAGAATAGAACAGATATTACCAGGATTAATAAATGGTGATGAGACTGACTTTGTTAGACAAAGACAGACTCAAGATAACAAGAAAAACACTGCACGTCACGACACAAGTCACACCACAAAACTAAAGTACTGATAATAAGTTTAGATGCAGAGAAAACATTTAGTATCTATCTTTATATGTCCTTAAACAAATAAGGCTGTAAGTGACAAACATGGTCAGCCCACTAACAATCAGAATTTGGCGGTCGAAAAAAGCTGGGTCTGACCCCCCCTATTAGTAAGCTGCATATCTTCTGTCCCCACACCCCTGCGTGTCTGGTGAAGCCATCACGCCAGGTTAGCGTTGATAATGTCACCAGTTAAATAAAAAACAGGGAGGTAAACAATAGAGCGCAACAGTGAAGGAACCCAGGGCATAGTCAGTGTGCTTTATTGTTATTTGTCCCTCCGAATCCTTCTCCCCAGTGCTGAGCCATTTTTATCAAACATAAGAATAGCTGTTTTGGCTTGTTAGGATAATTATCATAAAATAATCTAACAGTTCATTCTGTGTCTAACAATCAGACACAGTTGGAATGATGTTGTGAGGTACGTACATTGCGCTCGGTGGTATCATGTCATTTAGCGGTCGACCCAGGTCTGCTGTTACCACTATATGCCAATCAGAGCCGAGCCGTTTGACAGACATTTTAACCCAGGTCCAGTACCAAGTAGTTTGACCTGGTTTGTCATTTAGCTGTTCCCTCTGCCACTAAAAGCCCATTGTTTTTGGCCAGTCAGAAAAGGGTATTAGAGTAAATTAAGCATCCTTTTTACAATAAACAGTATAAAATAATCCTGCAACAAACTATGTTTGTGTTGCTTCACATTTCTATGTCTATATGCCCCTGGCATGATTTTTCTCTCTAACAACTATCATGGGTCTAACTCCCCTTAAATGTATAGTGGAGGATTTTTTTTTCTTTTTTTCGGGGTGGATCATAAAAAAAAGTGGTCCTCCTAATTGTCAATCATTCAGGTGATATGTTTACATAAGGCTGTCCTACGTGCTCGTCCCCATTTTCACTTACCCGTAGTGAGTCTGACGTAGCGCAAGAATTGAAAATCTCCTTTTGGAAAGTAGAAAGCAGCTTGTATGAGTGATCCAAACAGCAACTTTGAAATAGAGAGTGCACACGGAAAAATGGGCTCGTGCATGCTCTCATGTGCATTTATTAGGCAATCCCTTTCGGGAGTGAGTACAGTGTTGTGCATGTTTATGTATTTTTTAAGTGCAGAGGGCGGGTTTTCAAAAATATATGATATGTATATATATATATATATATATATATATATATATATATATATATATATATATATATACACACACACAGGTGCTGGTCATAAAATTAGAATATCATGAAAAAGTAGATTGATTTCAGTAATTCCATTTAAAAAGTGAAACTTGTATATTATATTCATACATTACATACAAACTCATATATTTCAGATGTTTATTTTGTTTAATTTTGATGATTACAAATGACAACAAATGAAAATCTCAAATTCATCATATCAGAAAATTAGAATATTGTGAAAAGGTTCAAAATTGATGGCCCCTGGTGCCACACTCTAATCAGCTAATTAACTCAAACCACCTGCAAAAGCCTTTAAATGGTCTTTCAGTCTAGTTCTATAGGCTACACAATCATGGGGAAGACTGCTGACTTGACAGTTGTCCAAAAGACGACCATCGACACCTTGCACAAGGAGGGCAAGACACAAAAGGTCATCGCTAAAGAGGCTGGCTGTTCACAGAGCTCAGTGTCCAAGCACATTAATAGAGAGGCGAAGGGAAGGAAAAGATGTGGTCGAAAAAAGTGTACAAGCAAGAGAGATAACCGCACCCTGGAGAGGATTGTGAAACAAAACCCCTTCAAAAATGTGGGGGAGATTCACAAAGAGTGGACTGCAGCTGGAGTGAGTGCTTCAAGAACCACCACACACAGACGTATGAAAGACATGGGTTTCTGCTGTCGCATTCCTTGTGTCAAGCCACTCTTGAACCACAGACAGCGTCAGAAGCGTCTAAAGAGAAACAGGACTGGACTGCTGGTGAGTGGTCCAAAGTCATGTTCTCTGATGAAAGTAAATTTTGCATTTCCTTTGGAAATCAAGGTCCCAGAGTCTGGAGGAAAAGAAGAGAGGCACTTCATCCACGTTGCTTGAAGTCCAGTGTAAAGTTTCCACAGTCAGTGATGGTTTGGGGTGCCATGTCATCTGCTGGTGTTGGTCCATTGTGTTTTCTGAGGTCCAGGGTCAACGCAGCCACATACCAGGAAGTTTTAGAGCACTTCATGCTTCCTGCAGCTGACCAACTTTTTGGAGATGCAGATTTCATTTTCCAACAGGACTTGGCACCTGCACACAGTGCCAAAGCTACCAGTACCTGGTTGAAGGACCATGGTATCCCTGTTCTTAATTGGCCAGCAAACTCTCCTGACCTTAACCCCATAGAAAATCTATGGGGTATTGTGAAGAAGAAGATGCAATACACCAGACCCAACAATTCAGAAGAGCTAAAAGCCACTATTAGAGCAACCTGGGCTATCATAACACCTGAGCAGTGCCACAGACTGATCGACTCCATGCCACGCCGCATTGCTGCAGTAATACAGGCCAAAGGAGGCCCAACTAAATACTGAGTGCTGTACATGCTCATACTTTTCATGTTCATACTTTTCAGTTGGCCAACATTTCTATAAATCCTTTGTTTTTATTGGTCTTCAGTAATATTCTAATTTTCTGATATGATGAATTTGAGATTTTCATTTGTTGTCATTTGTAATCATCAAAATTAAACAAAATAAACATCTGAAATATATGAGTTTGTATGTAATGTATGAATATAATATACAAGTTTCACTTTTTAAATGGAATTACTGAAATCAATCTACTTTTTCATGATATTCTAATTTTATGACCAGCACCTGTATATATATATCCATCCATCCATCCATCTTCCTCCGCTTATCCGGGGTCGGGTCGCGGGGGCAGCAGCTTAAGAAGGGAGGCCCAGACTTCCCTCTCCCCAGCCACTTCTTCCAGCTCTTCAGGAGGAACCCCAAGGCGTTCCCAGGCCAGCCGAGAAACATAGTCTCTCCAGCGTGTCCTGGGTCTTCCCCGGGGCCTCCCCCCGGTGGGACGTGCCCGGAACACCTCACCAGGGAGGCGTCCAGGAGGCATCCTAAACAGATGCCCAAGCCACCTCAACTGGCTCCTCTCGACGTGGAGGAGCAGCGGCTCTACTCCGAGTCCCTCCCGGATGACCGAGCTTCTCACCCTATCTCTAAGGGAGAGCCCAGCCACCCTACGGAGGAAACCCATTTCGGCCGCTTGTATCCGCGATCTCGTTCTTTCGGTCATGACCCAGAGTTCATGACCATAGATGAGGGTAGGAACGTAGATCGACCGGTAAATCGAGAGCTTCGCTTTTTGACTCAGCTCTCTCTTCACCACGACGGATATATATATATATATATATATATATATATAATACTGTCTATGATAAGGTTGTCACTGACCTTTATATAGTTTTATGCGTTTCTGTAAGCGAATATTTCTAAAATGTTTTGCCATGATTTATAAACATGGCAAAATAATTGTCAGTAGTTTGTACAGACATCTGTCATGGTCATTCTTGGCAGTCTTTCAGAGGCTTTAATTTCTATTATTTATATAGATAAAAAAATGCATCCTGGCCATAATGCCCAGCCCCAATCTGTTTGCATAGGTTAGTTAAATAGGATTCAATTGCAGAGCAGGACAAAAAAAGAGGCAGAAGGCTTTTATAAAAAAAGTCTTAAGTAAAAAAAATGGCCTTGACAAAGAGGTGAGCGAGATAATACAGGGACAGAAGCAATAGAAAGCAATGCACATAAATGAACATAAAGTAAACAGAAGGAACCACTGAAAAATTACAACCAGTGAGCTTATATGAGAAAAGTGAGGACAAGACATGGAGACACAGGTGAGAAAAATCAAGGTAAGCGGCAGGCATGAATGTGTAGAATGATCTTAATTACTATGGTAATTACCATGAAATAGTATAGAATGCAGTATAGAATGAAGGCTGTACAGGAGGAGACTGGGGCTGACAGTTCTAACTGTTCCTTCCCTTAAAAGTTCCAGGAGCAAGAGGCTACAATTGGATGATTTGGATGCAGCCTAAGACTAAACAAAAACATATGCAGAACCCTAAATAAAGAAGTGCTGGTGAAAAACTTAGTCATCTGGGACATGGCAACAGCAAACAGGCTTAAGTTTTGCTTTTAAATTAGGTTTACCTGATGTAGGTTATCAGCTAATCACAACAGAAATATCTTTATTGTCACAGAAGGGGGGGGATTTTGGATTATCAAATGGGATATGCTTCCATCCATCCATCCATTTTCTCTCACTTAGTCCTTGTCAGGGTCACGGCAGGGCCGGTGCCTATCTCCAGCAGTCTACGGGCAAGAGAAGGGGTACACCCTGGACAGGTCGCAGTCTGCGCAGGGCGAATATGTTTCCATCATTGGGAGATTGTAAAACATTGGTATTTCTTGTCAAATAAACTGTGTTTTTCTTAAAAACATGCATTTTATTGTATGATATTCTCTAGTGTTGCAATATGTATCACCAGAGTCTTTCCATAACATGAAACACTAAATCTGAAGTAGAGCAGTGAAGTCCCAAAGCAAAGGAGGGCTGTGGCTCTCTATCCAACATGCAGCTTGGATGAGATCTACATCTACTGGGCTAAGCAATTATAAGTGCTCACTTCTCCTGCCCTTAGCAGGAAATCTCCATAATTTATTAGGGTAAAACTTCGGTTCATGCATCACAGCAGAGAGTGCTCTAAAAAGATGGACGACTTTACTGTCCAAGTGGTAAAAGCCTTCTGTGCCCTGCTTAGTCTAAATTTACAAATTATCCTGAGGTTGACTGCAACATAGACAGAGAGACAAATCTGGAAGTTACACAAATAAAAAACTTCAATGCAAGATATTGATAAGGTGACTAGCTAAGCCAGGTGATAATCTGAGAGTAGAGTTTTTAAAATAATCCAGATGAATTGTCAAAGTTTGATGGAATCATGTCTATTGAATATAAGTTCATTCCACACTGAAAACAGAAAAGGACAAATACAAAAGTAGGACAGAAGGAGACGAGCGCACACATAGAGAGAGAATAAAGTGTGTCTGTGAGAAAATAAGACCCGCCTCTTACTTTGCATTCCCTTCTCAGTGTCCTGATATACAGTGTTATATTTTTCTTTTACCACCTCCCCTGGCAGGCTATAAAACCTAGAGGGAAGAGACTAAATATGTGACACACATTAGTGATATAATGCGGCAGGTCAGGTGGATTATCTTGCTCCCTTACAGGACAGGGTTTTGGCGGAAAGAAAATCAAGATGCCAGACAGTCACAGCAGAGCTGGAGCATTCTCCAGTTTCAACCCCGCTCCCCATCCATCGACTCCGGTGACGTCAGCCACCCGACTCTGCTGCAAACAGCACACCTGCTGGTTTCACAGTCCATCTGGCCCAGCTCCATCACTTGCTCAGCTCTCTAAGCACAAATACAGGTCTGTTTACAACCTGGGTGCTCACTTACAATCACTAGAGGGAATATGGTGTTCATTTCACTCTTGCTTAAAGGGAAAAAAGGGGACTTTTACCATATAACCTGTTGAAACCAAATGCTGCAGTGGCAAGACTCCTTTTTATGACAAAGTTTCATATAAACCAAGGATCTTTTTTTGTGTTGTGTAGTGTCTCTAAGGACTTCTCTTTTTTTACAGCTAAGGAGGATTTGCTTTCCTGGGAAATTGAAGTGACAGGCCCTCTCACCTTTTTTTTGTCTTATCAGCAGGAATATAAACCTGCATAATTATCAAAGCAAAGCTGTCAGAGACAAAGAAGCCTTTTGTTAGAGCGCAAGCTTGTTTAAGGTTTCAAAGCAGTGTATCCGCTCTATCAAAATTCTTTTTTTTACTTGGTCTTATAAAAAAAATCATAATAATAAACACCTAGATCTCAAAAAATATTTTAATTTGCACCAAATCACATTGATCGGATGATTATGTAATAATATGCAACTTAAGAGGTATTTTGTAGAATTGCTTCTCTGTATTTTATGTTTTAAAAAAAAGTGAATGGTATCCCAACAACGGTCATGGCGATTAAGCTACGCCATCAAATCTGTAGCAAAGAAATAGATATACATGGGCAAAAATCATTATTAGTTGTAAGTAAGTGAATCAAACAGGTTTTAAGGGGTCTTAATCTAAATTCATGAGAGAACACTGTAAAAATTATCACCAAATATTAAAACTGAACTTTCTGGTACCAGAAAAATCTAGTTTCTACATGGAAGTGGCAGCATCATGCTGTGGTCATGCTTTTCTTGAGCAATTACAGAGAAATTCAGGATTGATGGGATGATTGATGGAGATAAAGAAATAAGTCTGCTAAAAACTTAATAGTGGGCCAGAGGACAGTGATCCTAAAACTACAGGTGCTGGTCATAAAATTAGAATATCATGAAAAAGTAGATTGATTTCAGTAATTCCATTTAAAAAGTGAAACTTGTATATTATATTCATACATTACATACAAACTCATATATTTCAGATGTTTATTTTGTTTAATTTTGATGATTACAAATGAAAATCTCAAATTCATCATATCAGAAAATTAGAATATTACTGAAGACCAATAAAAACAAAGGATTTATAGAAATGTTGGCCAACTGAAAAGTATGAACATGAAAAGTATGAGCATGTACAGCACTCAGTATTTAGTTGGGCCTCCTTTGGCCTGTATTACTGCAGCAATGCGGCGTGGCATGGAGTCGATCAGTCTGTGGCACTGCTCAGGTGTTATGATAGCCCAGGTTGCTCTAATAGTGGCTTTTAGCTCTTCTGAATTGTTGGGTCTGGTGTATTGCATCTTCTTCTTCACAATACCCCATAGATTTTCTATGGGGTTAAGGTCAGGAGAGTTTGCTGGCCAATTAAGAACAGGGATACCATGGTCCTTCAACCAGGTACTGGTAGCTTTGGCACTGTGTGCAGGTGCCAAGTCCTGTTGGAAAATGAAATCTGCATCTCCAAAAAGTTGGTCAGCTGCAGGAAGCATGAAGTGCTCTAAAACTTCCTGGTATGTGGCTGCGTTGACCCTGGACCTCAGAAAACACAATGGACCAACACCAGCAGATGACATGGCACCCCAAACCATCACTGACTGTGGAAACTTTACACTGGACTTCAAGCAACGTGGATGAAGTGCCTCTCTTCTTTTCCTCCAGACTCTGGGACCTTGATTTCCAAAGGAAATGCAAAATTTACTTTCATCAGAGAACATGACTTTGGACCACTCACCAGCAGTCCAGTCCTGTTTCTCTTTAGCCCAGGCAAGACGCTTCTGACGCTGTCTGTGGTTCAAGAGTGGCTTGACACAAGGAATGCGACAGCAGAAACCCATGTCTTTCATACGTCTGTGTGTGGTGGTTCTTGAAGCACTCACTCCAGCTGCAGTCCACTCTTTGTGAATCTCCCCCACATTTTTGAATGGGTTTTGTTTCACAATCCTCTCCAGGGTGCGGTTATCTCTCTTGCTTGTACACTTTTTTCGACCACATCTTTTCCTTCCCTTCGCCTCTCTATTAATGTGCTTGGACACTGAGCTCTGTGAACAGCCAGCCTCTTTAGCGATGACCTTTTGTGTCTTGCCCTCCTTGTGCAAGGTGTCGATGGTCGTCTTTTGGACAACTGTCAAGTCAGCAGTCTTCCCCATGATTGTGTAGCCTATAGAACTAGACTGAAAGACCATTTAAAGGCTTTTGCAGGTGGTTTGAGTTAATTAGCTGATTAGAGTGTGGCACCAGGGGCCATCAATTTTGAACCTTTTCACAATATTCTAATTTTCTGATATGATGAATTTGAGATTTTCATTTGTTGTCATTTGTAATCATCAAAATTAAACAAAATAAACATCTGAAATATATGAGTTTGTATGTAATGTATGAATATAATATACAAGTTTCACTTTTTAAATGGAATTACTGAAATCAATCTACTTTTTCATGATATTCTAATTTTATGACCAGCACCTGTAATATCAGAGCGTTATAGTGCAGAAAAAAATCCAAATCTGATATCATAGAAAATATTGCATCAACTCTGATAAAATCATGCCTATATAGGCTGCATTTAATCCAAGTTTTAACTATTTTGCATGGAATAATGGGCAGAAAGGCAGTTGAGGTTATGCGTTCTTCTTCAATGCGTAGATACTATTGGATGATTTGGTGGGGAGGTTGATAGCAGCATTGTGGCATTCAGGCGCACATCCCAAACACAATTGCAGCACCTCTAGGTTCTACGCGGAGCTGTCGACAGGTGACTAACCTGAATGGTGCACGTATATTCCGTGTCGTCCAGCAGCCTGACTTTGCAGCTGTATTCCCGCTCCAGATTCCTGAGGCTGCCACTCATGAATCGGCTCAACATCTTCAACACAAAATCACTGCTGCGCTTCTGCGTCTACGGGACCAGAACAATAAAAATAAAAAAAAAACTCCACACCAGCGTGTAAGTGAATGTCAAACCGAGCACGCTCCTCGGTCCCCTAAACCACCAGCAGCCGCGCATTCAGCCACCATTGCGCTCCCGGTTAAGTCAGGCAGGCGATGAAGGTCCGTGTTGTTACGCGCAAAATCCAAAGGATGCCCGCATCCAGATCCAGCGATGGTGCGCGTCTGTGTTTTTTTGCAAAGGATTATCTCTCACCCTTCACCACTGCCACTTGGGCGGGTGGGCGGGTCCCAAATAAGACTGACGTCCAAATGAGCCAACCGGAGCAAAGCGTTATATTTGAGGATTTAGGATTATTTCCAACATTGCCTTTTCTCAAACGCTGCAGCTTTCTCTGACATAGCTATCATCACGACATAGGTTAGAATAATAAATTAGATAACTTGATATTTTATTCAGAATCCATTACAGCAGAATGTTAATTTCACCCAGATTAAATAATTTAAGAGAGTCGAGGCTCTTCTGGATTGGAACAATATAAATCTAAATCTATAATTATATGATTAACTATTTAAACATACGTGTATTACAATTATTTGCATACTAAAGAACATCTAAACCTTTTTTGTGTTATTGTCAATAAATCATTGGGTTGGCAATAGATGAGTAACTCATCTTTCTCTGTCACTGAGATCAGGTGGATTAGTGCGCCATCTGCTGGTCATATCTAGACATTGACTTAGACCAGCAGCACACACAAGAGTCCGTTCAGCATTGTTATTATTGTTTAGAGTCAAATAAATATAACCGTGGGACTACAATATGTGATAAGGCTATTAAGGCTAATAAATCTTGTTGATTAAGCTGTTTATTTATTTATTTATTTTTTTACATGTAAGTACCGCTTAATATTTTCTAGTTGTGGGTTATACTAAAAGTGTGACGCTTCCAAATGCAGAAATGTTTCCCTAAAGCAAGAGCAACATGTTACAGGTCCGATTGGGTTTTTTCCTTTTAATACAACTTTAATTCTACACAACACAGACTTATGGTTGCTGTGTTCAAGAGGAAAAGAAAACTGAAGCAGAGTTAATTTTCCAATCTTTATTGTATATAAATAAAATACAACTATCTAAACTTTAATAGAAATAGTAACATACAGGAAGTGAAAAGAAACTAACAAAATAAATGGAAAGTTGTTAGTCCACCCTCACAGGTACTCAAACAATTCAACCTGAGCGGACTAACAAAAATAACCAAAAGGGGGAAAAAAAAATCAAACTTTAAAGGACAGCAGGAAGCAGTTACAACCCTGTCAAAACAAAAATACAAATTACTAAATGCTCTTTAAAACACTCAAAAAAGTACAACAATATTAAAACACTGCTTACCTGCATCACTTAAAACAGTAAATGTAAAAGCTAAAAGCCTACCTGTGGCGTTGAACAATCACACGCCCTGGTAAAATTACTGCCAGAACACCAATAATGCAGACCTGTATAAAAAACACCAAATCCCCACCAACTTATTGCAGAGGATAAACTCAAAACACAATTCACCTCCCAACATACCCCAGCCAGCCAGCCAACAGCATGGATCCACCACACCCCTGGTCCCAGACACAGGAAGTTAACTTCTGGCTACTACCCTTCCTGCTTCCCCTTTTATAGAAGCTCAGGCTAAGGAGAGTGACACCTACTGGTGCCACCTGTTACATTCCCCCCCATCATTATGCATCGGCGACCCGACGATGTACACTTAAAACTGTTACCCAAAACAAAACTAATTTCTTCAGTGCAGAACAGGGCAACCTATATGGGTTGGAATGCTGTCCTGCCGTTTTCCGAGCTGACCTCCTAGGCTCAGGAGCAATGGCAGTGTCAATCCCCTCTGCTGATTCCTGGCCAGAAAGAGGCTGAACACATAACGTCTCACCCTCTGAAATACCAGCCTCCCCATCCTCAGCATCTGGTCGCACCTCAGGTTCAAACAAATCAACCATATCATCTTCCCCCCTAACATTCATCTGCGCCTCTTTCAACCCGTTAGCTTGCCCCTGGTCCATCCCACTATCTTCCGGGACACTTCTAAGCTCGACCCTGTGGACTTGACGAAGGGGTCCTTCCTGACCCAGAGGCGCTATAGAGTAGACTACCCCTCGATCAGAAGGTGGGTGAACTACTCTATATGGAGTAGAGTCATAAAAATCCTGAATTTTGTTACGACCCCTTACTGAATGATTTCTGGTATACACCAGATCTCCTTCCTGAAAATCTGGGGCAAAATCCACATCCTGATTCCTCCGTGCTGTTTTGCTCTCCACTTTTTGGTGTACCATTTCATAGGCAGAATTTAGTGATTTTTGGTGCTCCTCGACCCACTCCTCCAGAGGCAGGTCAAGACCCCCTTCATTTGCAGTCAATCCCACAAAAAAAATCCACAGGCAACTGTGGTTTTCGACCAAACATCAAAAAGTAAGGAGTCATGCCAGTAGATTGATGGACCGTGGTGTTATATGCAAAGGTGACTTGGGAAATATGCCGGGGCCACTTGCGTTTCTGTTCAGGTGGAAGAGTTCGAAGCAAGCCATGTAAGGTGCGATTAAAACGTTCACACTGCCCGTTCCCCTCAGGATGATAAGGGGTAGTGCGACTTTTCTCGATTCCGTACACTTTACAGAGCTGTTGGACCAAATTACTCTCAAAATTTCGTCCTTGATCAGAATGAATCCGGCTTGGGGGTCCAAAAAGTTGAAACCAGTGCTTCACCAGTGCCTCCGCAACAGTGCTAGCACGCTGATCTTTTGTGGGGACCGCCTGAGTAAACTTTGAAAAGACATCAGTCATCACAAGGACATTTTCTCTACCATCTGTAGCAGGTTCTAAAACTGTAAAGTCTATCGCCAAAATCTCATTAGGTCTAGATGCTTTAATTGTGCCCATATAGGTTTTAACTTTTGGTAACAACGCTTTTGACACAACACACCTTTCACAGTTCTTGCACCATTTTTCTACATCCGAGTACATATTGGGCCAATAATACCGTGAGCGAATTAGCTGCAAAGTCCGCTCCACTCCCTGATGGCCGTGATCATCATGAAGTGACCGGATTACACTTTCTTGCAAACACTGAGGTAACACAAACTGTTCAACCTCACCCTGCACATCAGAGGATTAAGTGCAGCGACAAAGAACCGATTCCCTCTCCCTAAGCCGATTCCACTGTCGAACCAATTTCAGAGTGGCCTTATCAAGTCCACTCCTCTCCCTAGCATCAGGCCTCCTACCCCTTGTCCAAAATTGCATGAAAGAACTGATGGTAGGGTCTTTGCTCTGCAATGTACGGAGGTCAGTGCTTGACAAACCAGGTAACACACTGATCTCCTCCTGTACTACAGAAAACCCTTCATCTAAAGCAGAGCCAGCCTCTCCTCTGTGTGTGACATATTGACGTGACAATGCATCTGCATTAGCATTTTGAAATCCTGGACGGTATTTCAAAGTCAAATCAAAAGCTGCAAGTTCAGAAACCCACCTCTGCTCTGTTGCTCCAAGCTTTGCTGTCGCCAGGTGACTTAGTGGGTTGTTATCTGTGAAGACAGTGCATTTATTACCCAACAGATACTCTCTAAATGTTTCTGTAACAGCCCACTTAAGAGCAACAAACTCCAACTTCATAGAACTGTAATTATTCATGTTACGCTCGGTGGGCTTCAGACTGCGACTTGCAAACGCTATAGGGCGCAATTTGCCCCCATGATCTTGAGAGAGTACCGCTCCCAACCCTGCATGACTGGCATCTACTTCTAGAGCAAATGGCTTCTGGAAGTCTGCATAAGCAAGAACAGGAGCTGTTATTAATGCAGCTTTGAGCTTGTGAAAACTCTGCTCACACTCCTCATCCCAGAAGCCACCCAAAGGTTTCTTAGGAGTTTTGCCCTTTTTCCCAGGAGGAAGCAACCTAGCAACGAGTCGGTTTAAAGAGAAAGCCATTCTTGAAAAACCACAAATAAACCTCCGATAGTAACTGGCAAACCCCAAAAACGAATGAAGTTCTGCCAGAGTACTAGGTCGGCTCCAGTCACGTACGGCAGCTACCTTGTCTGGGTCAGTAGAAACACCCTCTTCTGATACCACGTGACCCAAATATTTAACTTTCTTCTGAAAAAAATGACATTTTGACAACTTGACCTTTAGCCCCTGGGCGTCTAGCCTGGAAAATACCTGATCCAATCTCTCCAAATGTTGTTCAACAGATGATGAAAAGATGATTACATCATCTAAATACAACAGCAGTGACTGGTACCGGCAATCCCCAAACAGACGCTCCATAAGGCGCTGAAAAGTACTGGGTGCGTTACACAATCCGAAAGGCATACGATTAAACTCAAATAAACCAAATGGAGTGCAAAAAGCTGTTTTTTCCTTGTCCTTCTCAGCCATCTCAACCTGGCTGTACCCACTTGCCAAATCTAATGTTGTAAACCACTTTGCCCCTGCCAAAGCATCCAAAGACTCATCAATTCTGGGTAAAGGGAATGCATCCTTCCTGGTTTTAGAGTTTAACTGCTTATAATCCACACACATGCGTAACGTTCCATCCTTCTTCTGCACCAAAACTATTGGTGAAGCATATGGACTACTGCTTTCCCTAATAACACGACTTTGTAGTAACTGCTGGATATGATTGCGAACCAAATCATACTGAGAAGGGAGAATGCGCCGATAAGGTTGTCGCACTGGTGTCTCATCCAGCAGGGGGATCTCATGGGTTACTAAATTTGTACTACCCACATCCAGCTCACTTCTGGCAAACACTTTATTGTATTTTAACAGCAATTCCTTTGCCTGCTGTTTTTCCTTACCCTGCAGATTTTCGAACTCTGGTAAGTCCAAGCCTATGTCAGCTACGGTAGTTTCATGACCAGCAATGAATGCTGTACAGCTATGTGAGTCAACTGACAGCTGAATCTTAGGATCCTCTGTCACCAGTGTGGCAGTTTGAACAGTAGCCGCAACTCTACGGGGTGTTAACCACACGTCAGTTTTCCCTACATTTGTAATGGGAATGAAAGTACTCCCCCTCTCGGCCTTCACTAAAGAAGGTGAAACCAACAACCCCTCTGGGAGACTGCCCCCTTCAGGACCAAGAGGTTCAACAACCAAATCAATTGGTTGGTGTAAAGGAATTTGTGGGCAGGTCACTGGCACGTAACAGAGACTACCAGCTGGAACACAGAAAGGTTTCTTACCCTGCACCCTGACCTGATGAGGGCTGGGAGAGTTGACCATTGCTTCCATCATTTGACAGTATCTCAACATTCTTCTCCATCCCTGCGGTGCTGCCTTGAGTAGCGGTGCTTCCCAAAGGTCAGAGCCACATTGCCTATACAGCTCACGATAAAGAGGGTCAAACACATTCATCCCCAGAACACCGGGTACATCCAATTTCTTTTGTCTCATGTAATCGTCTGTTGGATCCTCAACTATCAATACACCTCTACGAGGAAGCAACACCCCCAGCACAACAACATCAAGCTCCACATAGCCAATGTAAGGTATTTTTAATCCATTTGCTGCCTTTAAACCCAGCCAACCACAGTCCTTTAAATCTTTGTCAGACAAATGGGGAAAAATTGTTTTTGAAAAAACTTTCTGCTACAGTGGTTACCATGGAGCCACTGTCCAACAAACAATTTATCCTCACTCCAGCAAAATCCACCTCCCCCTGCAGACACTCCCCAACTAGATTACATACACTTGATTTGTCGATGGAGCCACAAAAACTGCCCACCAATGTTTGGCTCTGCACACTGGCGGGTTCTAGTTTTCCGCTTGCTTAGAAGGAATAGCTTGTTCAGGCTCAGTATTAACAGTAGCAGTACAATTTCTGACAATGTGCCCACTCTGTTCACATCTGAAACAAATTGGTTTTCCATCAGCAGTTCGTCTAACACGAAAATTGCGAGTTCTAGGGGGAGGTAAAGTTTGATGAGTCAGAGCCTTCATGACCAGTTCTAATTGGGCCTGCTGAGCTCTCAACAAAGAGACCAGCTCCCCATACTCGGAAGGGTGGGAAACAGAACTCTCACAAGAGGCAGACATTACATTGAGAACTGGACTGTTAGGTTTGTGTTTAGACGACTGATGTTCATGTTGCGCCATCCACCTAGTGGCCTCCCCTCTAACATCACGAATGGTCCATTCTGGATTAACCTGAATCAAATCTTTCAGTCTCATTCTGAGAGCCTGTTCCCTCACACCATCACAGAACTGGTCACGCAGGTCTTTAGAAGAGTTCAAGACTGCTTGTACATCATTTTTTATTATCTGATCCATCAAGTCCATAAGCGCATGGGAATAGTCAATCAATGACTCCCCTTCAAGTTGCCTACGGTTAAAGAATCTACGCTGTAGTGAAATTCTTGAATGCATACAACCATAAACATCTTTAAGAACACGAAAAATACATTCCACATTCTCCTTTTGGGCTACTGGTAAGAATTTAATTTCAGTCCGGGCAACGCCCTCTAGATGTTCGTAGATAATCTGCGCCCGTTCCTTTTCTGTGTTCCCTCTTATTTGCACATAGTCTCTCATCAGTTCGATCCATTCTTCCAACGTCAGCGACTCTGCACTATCCAGTTTCCCAGAAAATAGTGGCAGTTTCTTGTCCTGCTGTACTTAAATAACAGGATTGTGCCTTACAGTTTCTGCAGCTCCTGAAGATGTTGCTGGCATTTCTGAGTCCAAGCCCACTGCTGTTATGGCCGCCAGTTGGCGTTCAAAATCCTTTATCCGCTGCGACATGGCCTGCTTATCAAGCTTATCCCCAGCTCCAACGTCACTGGATACATCCATGTTGAGGTCTTCTCACCCGCAGATTTTCTCACCAAGCTGCCCCTGCTGTCCTCTTTAACTTAAAACACAACAACTCAAAACCAAAACAAAAAAAACACTTCCCGTACTTGTTTACCAGCAACGCAAAATGTTACAGGTCCGATTGGGTTTTTTCCTGTTAATACAACTTTAATTCTACACAACACAGACTTATGGTTGCTGTGTTCAAGAGGAAAAGAAAACTGAAGCAGAGTTAATTTTCCAATCTTTATTGTATATAAATAAAATACAACTATCTAAACTTTAATAGAAATAGTAACATACAGGAAGTGAAAAGAAACTAACAAAATAAATGGAAAGTTGTTAGTCCACCCTCACAGGTACTCAAACAATTCAACCTGAGCGGACTAACAAAAATAACCAAAAGGGGGGGAAAAAAAATCAAACTTTAAAGGACAGCAGGAAGCAGTTACAACCCTGTCAAAACAAAAATACAAATTACTAAATGCTCTTTAAAACACTCAAAAAAGTACAACAATATTAAAACACTGCTTACCTGCATCACTTAAAACAGTAAATGTAAAAGCTAAAAGCCTACCTGTGGCGTTGAACAATCACACGCCCTGGTAAAATTACTGCCAGAACACCAATAATGCAGACCTGTATAAAAAACACCAAATCACCACCAACTTATTGCAGAGGATAAACTCAAAACACAATTCACCTCCCAACATACCCCAGCCAGCCAGCCAACAGCATGGATCCACCACACCCCTGGTCCCAGACACAGGAAGTTAACTTCTGGCTACTACCCTTCCTGCTTCCCCTTTTATAGAAGCTCAGGCTAAGGAGAGTGACACCTACTGGTGCCACCTGTTACAAACATATTTGTAATGAATCAGGAGAAGTTTAGAAATAAAATATTTTTTTCCGTAGATAACCTTGAGCGTCATCAAAATGCCGTGACCCGGATTCGAACCGGGGTTGCTGCGGCCACAACGCAGAGTACTAACCACTATACGATCACGGCGAGCTAGCCAGGACTGGTGCAGAGGTGGCAATCTTTTTCTAGAAGAACAAACAACTCACGATTCTGTACTGCGATAGGTTGAATTGTGGTTAAATGTGGTCAAAGTATACGTGCAAGCTGTCAGGGACCTAACATTGGGCCTGTAATTCCGGGGTTAAGGTGCCTATTTATCTGTTTGATCATTAATAAAAAAAAAATATTAAAAAAAGGATTCTTTCATTGTTTCATTGTCTTTCCTGTTTTCTTTGTTAATTACTATGATTTATTTCCTGTACCTTTAAACAGTTTTTAAGGGTAGGCTTAAAACTTTTCTTTTTGATAAAGCTTATAGTTAGAGTGGATCAGGATATCCTGAGCTATCTCTATAGTCATGCTGTTATAGGCTTAGACTTCTGGAGTCATAGAGACCCCTGTTTCATCATCCTATTTGTTCAATCTCTAACATTATGCTCTCTCTGCTTTTTCTCATAATAGCTTTACCTTGTAGGTTCCTGTTTGGAGTGACACATTCAGCTGTGCTGCTGCCATAAACACCTTTGTTTATAGGTGTTCAAGAAAAAAAGGATTATTTCATTGTAATTTACTTTCCTGTTTTCTTTTATTTACTTTGTATTTACTTTGACGGCTTTCCATTTGATGTCAGTTCCACAGTTGAGAAAAACGCAAACTTTTTTTTTTCACATTATTTTGAAAGTGCTTTACATTTTTATTATGTATTTTCCAACATACAAAACTACCCCATTTTTCCTCTGTGTGTGCACCGATTCATATTTAGTTACTTTAACACAATTGCATATGTTAGTAGGGTAGGACTTATAACAATTGTGTTGAAGTTTCTAAATACCGTATGATTAGCTAAATGCCAGAAGTTGTTGCATTATTTTTTTCACTGTGCCAAATATATGAATAAAATATATCACATTGCAGTCTGTTGTTCTCTAAGCATCTAAATTTTTTATGTAATATTTACTAATATGTTTTTTTCTTTAGAAAAATTATATTTTAACTTGATGTTTTTTAAATATAGCAGAGATCCTGGACCTTGCTTTGATTCTCATCTTTTTTCCTGTTATAAGTACTAATATTACATTTACTAACAGGCTAATTGACTGGCACAATGGTTTTTAACTTTCTTCTTGAGTGAATCAGTGTACTGGTTTAGTACATGTAGTTTATATAACATTACATGTTACAGGTATTATCCAGAGAAATAAAATTGTTTTACTTGTTAATGGTACACTTAAGGTTAATTTCTGGGATTTGTTTCCTGTACCTTTAAACAATTTTCAAGGGTAGGCTTAAAACTTTTCTTTTTGATAAAGCTTATAGTTAGAGTGGCTCAGGTTATCCTAAGCTATCTCTATAGTTATGCTGCTATAGGCTTAGACTTCTGGAAGACATAGGGATCCCTGTTTCATTGTTCATTTCCTGGATGGTGCCGCCTTTTACAGCTGCTTTTTGTATCTCTGCTTCTGTCTCCTTGAACCCCAGTCGGCCTCGGCAAATGGCTGCTGACACTGAGCCTGGTTCTGCTGGAGGTTTTTTCTTGTTAAAGGGGAGTTTTTCCCTCTCCACTGTCACTACAAGCATCGTTCATTTCCTGGATGGTGCCGCCTTTTACAGCTGCTTTTTGTATCTCTGCTTCTGTCTCCTTGAACCCCAGTCGGCCTCGGCAAATGGCTGCTGACACTGAGCCTGGTTCTGCTGGAGGTTTTTTCTTGTTAAAGGGGAGTTTTTCCTCTCCACTGTCGCTACAAGCATGCTTAGTGTGAGGGATTGCATTCGAGTCAATGAGTCGATTCAATCAACTGGTTTTCCTTAGATAGAAAACTTTGAATCAATTTGACTGTATGAACTGGTGAACTGTAAAGTGCCTTGCTGAACTCTACAGCTCCTCCAGAGTTGCAATAAGTCTCTACATTTTGTTTAGATGAGTAATTGAACAGCACAATTCCCTGTATTACACTGCCCTGTTTAATCCCTGACCTGTCTGGAGTTTACCTTCTTCTTCATAAAGTTTATTCCCTAATACCTTTTTATCAAACCTGTAAAAAAAACAGTGCAGCTGAATGTATCTCATATTTAAATCATATCCAGATGGAGAATTTTCTAATATACTGTAATAACCAGATCTTATTTAAAACAACACAGGGAATGGGGAAGGACAACAAATACCCATCACACTTTTTTCAGATCATTAAAATCATAGAAAAAAATATTATTATATGGTTTGATTGTGTTGAAATGTAAGCTTAAGGTGCTTTAATGTTTTTGCAAGAAACTACAATATGTGGTGAAATTTTAATTTATAAATATATACCACAATGACTCCATGCATAAAATGGGCCTTCCACAGAATAAAGCGAAGCATACCAATTTTTCTGTTGAAAAAAATTGTCAAATATTTTACATTTGTAAAAATATTAGCATTCTGCTTTTGTGCTGCTATTCTGAAGGAGAAACTTGGTTTAGACTTCCTCTATTATTTAAATGCTTAGAGCCATTAACTACCAAATTAAATGAAGAATCTTAATGCTAAACAAAAATTGCACCATTTGGTTTTATTTTTAAACAAAGCTTTATATCACATATGTTTGAAAGCTTGACAATACAGAGAAGAAAGTAGTTCTGTTGATTAGATAAATTATTAAAGTAATGTCTTCAATAGGCCAGCCAGCTTGCCACTGAAAAGTGTTATTCACATAAAAAAAACATTAAAAGTATACCACAGTTTTAATTCTACACAATGTTTACGTATTTTTTCATTTACTTTTTTTAATGAAAAATAACATAAGCAGAGTATCAGTCTTCTCAATCCACCTATTATCATCAATCAAAGACAAGGTGCATAATCAAATGCTGTAAAAACAAACAGAAATAAATAATTAAGTCCCTTTTCCTTTTACTTATAAGGTCGGAAATCTTGCGCCTCAGTCTCATCGTTCTCTTCAGGTTCGTTGCAGTGTGTAGTTGCTTTTTTAGCAGCGCATTCGGCCTTTCTGGTGAAATGTCGATGTGGAGCCGCCAGAGTCTGATGCTGTTGTGATTTCCTGTGTGAAAAGTTGCTCATGCTTTGAGCGGTAGCACCTTCAGTTTTTTTGTCTTTTGCTGCACGGTTCTCTCTGTACACATTACAGGATGCCACCAGAGGCATTCCAATGTCCACCTGCAGGCTCTCAGTACGCCGCAGATTACTGTCCTTTTGAGTATAGTGTAAATCCACCTTGATTACTACCGATCCCTGAAAATAAATAAATAAAAAAATATATTAAAATTAATTTTTTTTAAAAAGGTCCCATTTACAGAAAACCAAAGAATATTATTAACTACATACCTTCAATCTCTGGAGAGAGCAAAGTCTTAGAGTGCAGTCAGAGTTTTGCGTTTCATTAAATAGTAGTGAGTCCATATCCTCAGAGCAACCAGGCCTGGAGAATATGTCTTCCATAGACTAAGGAGTCAAATCATAAACATTTTGATCAGTATGACTCAAATATTATACATTGTTATCACAAATAATAACTACATTGACATGTTTTTTTTTCTTCCACACTGTTTGCATTTGATCACTGCTGCACTTTAAGTAATGGAAATGAGAGCTGTACAAAACGAAATTAAATAAAAGTTGTCTTATATAGCGCCACATAACTGCTGGCAAGCTATAATAACACAAACCACAAGATGGCAGTATAGTAAGAGATTATGTAGTCAGACAAACATGTATTGTGTAAGAGGAGCTCGTCACACTCTTTTAATTTCCTGCTTTGTCATGGGTTGCGCCATGCTGGAAGTCCATATTTGGTGAAAACTTCCTCATACATGGAAGGTGGGGGTGTTAGTGGTCATTATAGACACCCGCAGTGGAAACTGACTGCATTCCATCACGGCCAACGCAGAATTTTCCCAAATACAACTCACATGGTTGATTTAAAACACAAAGTTGAGAAAAGGATCTTTAAATTAATTCTTCCGATTAAAGACAGGAGGAAAGTAATGCATATCTACAGTTTAAATGTGTGCCCATTACACATTTATTTATGTTGCATCCCTTGTTCAGTTTTTGGGTCAATCCTTTTACAGCATTGAAGACAGTTAAGTGGGATATAAAATATTTGATTGTTTAAGTATAAAGTAAATACTTACAGGATTGCTTCTTAGCATAACGGTACAGTCCTGAGTTTGGGCAGGTGTAGTTTTTACAGTTGCAAAAGCCACCAGTACATTAGAGAACAAAGCTGAGAAGCTGACTTCCACCTCCACACCACATGGAAACGTCAACTGCTTCTTTCGTGGCAGCTCTGAAAGAAGAAATGAAAGCCTTTCATATATAATGTAGATATACCCACACACAACTTGTTTTAATGACATATGGGGACATTTCATTTACTTATATTCATATTATATGGCCTAACCTAGACCCTTACCCGAACTGAATTCACACCTAAGTCCTAAACTAAACCCCAACTTTACCCTATGGGGACCAGATGAACTTCCCCATATGTACCAGTAAGTCCCCACAATGTAGGATATTTTACAAAACACTGCCACCACATTATCGGTAATAAAAGACCATATATTTATGCATGCACCCAAATAAATATACATATCCATATAAATTGCAGACTTAAGCTATAGTCATTTCAGAATTCGTGATAAAACAGAAGTCTGGTATGTTAAGAATAGCCTCATTCTAGATTGAAATGAAAATACACATTTCACACTGAATCGGTTCCTTGTTTTGATTTATCAAAAATAATAACAGGCCTTTTTTTTTATGCTTCTGAAAATATCTGAAACCACATTGTCTCTAAATGGGTTTTCACAAACTGTAGCGTAGGAGGTGCAAAGATCACCGACCAATACAATTACAATTCCCCTCCTGTATTCACACAAGAAGGGTAATAGGTTAGTTTAAACTCTGTTCAGCTTTGGCTGCAGGTACTAGTCGGGCTGTGTATTTACATTTGGTAATAATCAGCCTCTGGAAACTTAACAGAATCAAACATTTGGGGACTTTTCTATACTTACCATTTGCTTGTCTCCAGCAGATATCGCGTAGGCGAAGCTCCTTTGTGTGACCTGTAGTTCGAACTTTGTCCGTGAGCGATCGTGGTTCTTTCATGGTGTGTTTTATCTCCACTGCCTGTTTCCCAGTTACTAGAGGGTCTTTACCAACATCTGATGCAGAGACAAGGAGAAACAACGTAAATAGGATGACACAAAACATAAAGTGCTGTATAAAGATCCCCTTTCATATTTTTTGTGTTGCCTTTCTTTTTTACATTTAGATGTTTCTGGTTGAACAAGTCTTAATGCAAAAAGAAATTAGGAATGAATCTATAGATTATTTTAGTAACTGATGGGTTATTTATTTGATTCATCCATCCATCCATTTTCCGTCAGGCTTATACCAAGTGGGGTCGCGAGGGGTGATCTCGAGAGGCGGGGTACACCCTGGACAGGTCGCCAGTCCATCACGGGGCAACACAGAGACAAACAGGACAAACAAACATTCACGCACACACTCACACCTAAGGAGAATTTAGAGAAGCCAGTTTAACTCAGGTTTTTGGACTGTGGGAGGAAGTCGGAGTACCCGGAGTATTTATTTGATTCATCGATTAATCTAAAAAGACATATTTATAATAAATTAATATTTTTTTAAATTTTAAAAAACCATTCGGAATAAAGAAAAAAAAAACTCATTGTGAATTTTAGATAAATTGCTAATTTACATTTCCATATAGTTATTAATATATATGTGTAATCTAATAAGTATTAAAGTATCAAATTTTTAAAATGATGATTCTATTTTTTAAAGGGAAAAATACTTTCCAAGTCAACCTGAACCTTGGTGGAAAATTAATCATCCATATTGTTCTAACAGTGATTTCTTCTGTTTTGATTATAGGCAGAGCTTTAATACATTTCTTCAATAGAAACAATTTAACAACATAAAGTAGAAAGAAAGGATTAAAATAGCAACACATCATGCTTGAATCTAATAAAATACTGGAAAAGATTAAGAAACATACACATCTGGAAAAGGTTATAAAACTATTTCCAAGGCTCTTTGTTTTCAAACCCGATGAGAATAAGAGCCATCATCAATAAACGAAGAAAACAACAGTGACATTTTGCAGGAGGGTCTTTTCTACCAAAATTTATCCAACATGGTTTTATCAACTTCCAGAAGGTCAGAAAAGAACAGCCTCTACTTAAACCACCACATTTTTAAATAGCTGTACAATAACAGCATGAATGAAAGAATTCAAATTTCACTTATCTCATTTAAATGAACAGAAAATTAAACATTGAGGATACCAAATCCTGCCAGAAAATGCTGAAAGGACAATGTGTGGCCACAAATTTAAGCTACAGAAAAGCAGCAGGACAATGATCAATTACATACCAGAAAGAAATTTCACCCCTGAATGCCTTTGCAAAAAATAAAACAAGATTTTCAAGTGACCTGTGAATCCTTCATCAACCTGAGAATGGTATGACCCTAAACAGGGACTGATGCTTAAAAAACCTCCAGCGTGGCTGGATCCAAACAAGTGTTCATCATTATTTCCCCACAACAATGTAACAGTCTCATTGCCAGCCCTCAAAACAGCTAGATGACAGTTTTTGCCATCGTTTGGTAGTTTTCTCTCTTTAATAAATCCAAAATAGCCTTTCGCATTAACTTATCTTATCATTATCTGATTTTTACGTTTTTTCATGGTCTGAAGCATTTAGCCATGACAAAAAAAACAAAATCCTGATATATATTCCCAACATTGCACAAAGGGTTCTTATATGAGCTGCTAAATTATTCACAAAGATTTTAGAGAATAGTGGATGTATTCTGTGTCTAATCATGGGACTGCATAAGTTCTGCAAACAGAAAGTGTTGGATAAGTAAGTGAAGGAGAATTTGAATCACGTGAGCAAATTTGAGGAACTGGGGATAATTTAAAATGTTATAACGTTTACAATAACTGATTTTCAAATATTTTGAAAGTTCTTTTCTGAAGAATTCACTGCATTCCAACAATGGAGACGTTTCAAAAGCAGTTAGTAACTCAAAAGACAAATGGAAAACCCGGATAAAAAAAGCTATTACAATACAAATCTACAATCTGGTTATACTAAATAAGTCCTTGAGCACTTTGACACAAACAGATTGCAATCAGCAGGGGTCATGTCTCGCATCTACTGATTTGTGAGTGACCCTTTGAGAGCGGAGGCAGGGGGGGGGAGCCGAAACGGCAAAGCAGCTGTCTCTCCCTCCGCTCTTCTCGGGTTTCTTGGTGTTCTCTCGCCAACAGTGTGAATTTCCAAAGAATGAGGTCACATGCTAATGGTACCTCGAAACTATATTTCCCCTGAGCCAATCAAAAATGACAAGCATGCTTTCAAGGCGGAAGAATTTCCTATTCTTACATCCATGATCAGTTGGAAACACAAGCAAATTGCGAGTAAACAACATTAAAATGCAATGCAGGTGCAAACTCTGATCTGACATTCACTTCATCAAAACAGATAAAAAAAACTAACAGCCGAATAGACGCCAAAAGTGTTTTCCACTATAAAGTAGTTATTTTAAACATTGGGAACTATATTTCATTGCACTAAACTGATTTGTACACAACTGATCTACCTTTTAGACCCTGTATTGGTTGTTTTATGGTGTAGTTTGTTGAAGCAGCAGCTTATTCAACAGCATGAATGGATAAGATCATCAGGAAGGCCAGCTCTGTCCTTGGATGATCCCTCAACCCATTGCATGGGATGGAAGACAGAGGGACTTTGGCTAAATAATGTCACTGTTGGACAACATTTCCGTACCACTTGGATGAAGATGCAGCAGAGCTGGAAAACTCATTAAGCAACAGACTGCTGCACCCTACATGCACCATGATGTTTTTTCCTCCCACCTCCTCTAAGACTTTTTAAACATCACTGGTCCCAACAAGCAAAATAAGTTTACATCACTTTTTTATCCTTGCAAATAAATTGTTTTGTTGTGTTTTTTTTTTTTTTTTTTTGCATAAAAACACATATACATTTAGCATATTTCACAAAACCCCCCTATTCAAATCTACACTTTTATATTTTTTATACCTCTAAGAACCTGATGCTAAAGCTGTTATTGTGTGTGTGTAAGTTGTACATTTTCTTTGATTCCCAGACATCATTTTCCATTTTATACCATTGTGTTTATCCCCCCGTTAAGGTCCTATCCCATAAAACAGAGATCTAAAATACTCACCCTCAGATACTCGCTCTAAGACGTGTGTGACCTTCTCCGCTTCGAGGATGTGCTTGTTCAGGTACTTTGTGAAGATGCCGGTGCTCTTGCCCCCATCCTGTACCTCATACGCCTCAGCATCCTCACACCTGAAAAGATTTAAAAGGGTTAAAATGATACAAAACAATATTTCCCTTTGATTTTCTTTGGATTTTACCATTTAGGGTTTAGACAAAATCTTAAATCAGAAAAAACAGATATTTATACATACGTGGCATAACCATATACTGTGTTCCCGTTTGGTCCCAGTGGCTTAATGACTGATGGGATGCAAGCCTGGTTGTACCTAGAAAAAATGTTCGGAAAGAATCCTGGTAAGCATGATTTCTTTAGTAATTAAATCTACATTTTATGTCCTCCCTAGTGGAAAATTGAAGATTATCTGTAAACTTACCATTTCCTACAGGTATCCAGTAGGATTACACTTATTGCAGTCCGTCTTTCCTGCATTTGAAGCATAACCCGCTGCACACAGACACAGTTTTTGGTTTGGTATGGCTGTGGAGCATCAACTGCAACCAAGTAATTCCTTCCAGCATGCTCATAACCATGACCAGCGTAGTAGAAAAGCCCTATCAAGAGAAAAGAGAACGGAGAAAGTAAGTTAAAATTGGAACATTCTACAGTAAAGGGTTATAGTCATGGTAGGAAAGAGGGGGGGAAAGTAAAACAGCTGGTTTCTTTTTTAGGACACAGATCATATCAGTAGGTTTTATCATTGTAATGTGCCATGACCATTTCCTTCTCGTTCCTATTTTATCATATAGACAGTTTCTAACTACTGATATATGACAGTGTTTCCTTTAATGCTGTGTAATTATAGTATAGACATACTTCCTCTTTTACAGCAGAACTACTTTTAGGCACCAAAAGGCGTCACGCGTGATTAATAAACACGCTTTTTATTTATCCTGATGGTTTTATCTCCAAAGTTCTGCACAATTTTTTTTTTTGATGCATTTATTCAGAATAAGACATCTCATCTGCTTACTGAAATACACTTAAACAATCAAAAACAACCTGAGAGTTTAGGAACTATGTAATATTGAACACAGGACGTGAAAAAAGGGGAAGCTAAAGCACCATTTCACAACAGCGAAGTGTTTTGTAGCTAACGGCACATAGCTAACTTAGTCAAAAATAGACTCACCATAAACCCCCCTGTCAAGGAGCTGAATAAAGTTTTCGATGGCAGCCATCATCTCCTCCCTGGTGAGATCCAGCAGGGAGACAACTCTGAAGCCCAGCTGCTGCAGCAGGTTGGCCAGCTCGTGGACGTCCATGACGGGGGCCATCAAACCATAGTGGTGGCGGTAATTCAAGTTGCCAATAAGAAGGGCAACCTTATCAGTGGCTGAAAACAAGAATGAGATAAAGAAGAAATTGCAGCAAAACCTTTTTTTTTTTAACTGGCATAGGAGATGGTATCTGTTTCCACTAAACTCTACCTGTTAGCGCAGCAGGAGGAGGCTGGTCAGGTTGCACTGAAAAGAAAAAAGAAAAACAAACACCAAATCAATATTTGGAGGGAAATATTTCTAAAATAAAATGCTACAACTGATGCCAGATTTGCTGCTCTCATTGCATTCATCAAAATATGTACTGAAAACAGGAGAAACAAGAGCTAGTTTCACTTCACATCACTTTCCTGCTGTGGGACTAAGCACTATTTGGAGACCAGCAACTTCCTTTTTACTCTTTAGAAATGGGAAAGTACCTCCAGTACAATGGAAAAAAAAAAAACAAAGCCTTTCGGATAAATCAGCAAAATAGAAGGAGGGTGAAGAAAACCTTGTCTTCCCTCAGTTTCCTTTTCTCAGAGATATAGCTGGTAATGCAGGAAGAAAAGGTAAAAGGGATGGAAAAACTTGTTTACGCTCCTGCTTGGGACTTACCAATATCGACATCGACCGCCTCCGTCCATCTCTCTGCCAAGACGTTAGATACCGAACACAAATAGGATCCCCCATGTTCTGATGTTACGCCGTCAATCTGCAAGATTATCAAAGCAGAATGACTTTCGTCATTTCCTCAAGCACAAATCACAGTTTTTGTCAAATATCAACCTGCTTTCCCAGATAAGTTGGTTAACATAATAAGGTTTTACAGAGAACCTGGAGTGCAATCCAAATAAATTCCTGCTATGTTGCCGTACCTCCAGCGTATCACTGGTTTTGTCGAGCAGGGGCTGTCCGTTTCTGTACCACTGGTAGTAAGGAACGGGGATGCCAAAGGCAGCGCAGCGAAGACTGAGTTTCGCTCCCGGTTGTACTGCCTGTGGTTTGGGATTTATAGCAATGTGTGGCTCGCCCTGCCAATCAACTGGCAAACCTGAAAAGAAAGAAGCAGAGATTGTAAGATGGGTGAAAAACTTATAATATCAGCAACACATAGAGGAATATAGTAAAATCATAGTACCTGATTTATCAATGTCCAGCACCTTCACCTTCACCCATTCACTAAAGACGTAGTTCTGAAAGTGGTCATTCACTCGGCACACATATAGCTGGGTTTTAGAGGCTCTGATGGTCAGGTCTGCTTGAGTACCACCAGGCACCTGAAGTACAACATAAAAAAAAAACAGATGAACTCATTGGTTAACCTCTTAGTCATTTTGCCCCTTCACTTAATTGTAAACACAAATTTTATACCATTTTGTCTCTTAGTTGCTGTGAGTTTATTTCTCTTGCTCGATGTGATTACATTTGAAATTAAAATCACACATGTAATGAATGTGTTTATTCTTTTTCAATTATTGTAAACAGCTCTGGAATTCTGTTGATTTGTTCCTGATCTATGTCCAGACCTGCAGATTGACCCTTTGGCATTTCTGACAGTGTAGTTTTGGTCATTTCATACATAACTTTCCTGGGTAAAAATGGAGCATTTAAAGCCGGATAGGTACATTTCTTTCCTGCTTTCACACTTACACCCAGACATCTAAAATAGTTTTAATGTGTTGACTCTTTTCCAACTTTCACTTGTAAGATATCTTTCTCATATTTGGTTAAATGAAAGTGTGCAATTACATAGTCTCTAAATAGTATTTTGTCTGTTGCAGATCTGTCACATTTCTGGCCCAGAAACAAAAGGTAAACAAAACAAGAGACAAGAAGGGCGTTAACAGTCTTCTAAAACATTGCACAACAATTATAAAAGGGAGGGATGATCATTTAAAGTATCAAAGCAGTGTCCATCCTACAGGTAAGAAAAGATTTGGCCCATTGTTGTTTCTAATCTACTCCCTTTCATACCTGAATAAATCTAGTACCAAACAACCAGAGCAGCAAATCAAGATCTAATCTTTCAGAAAAAGTTATTTTACCAAAATAAAAGTTGTGATTTTAAAGGTCTTTCTTTAATAAACTTTCTTACCTCCTCATCTTCAGTGAACCATTGATAGCTGAGGAACCCTTTGCCCTCAGCACGGACTCGAAGGGTCACTTTGTGGTTGACGGGCACGCACACGGATACAGGATGGCGCAAAATGACGATTTCTGAAACAAATCACGACAATCAGCTACCTGAAGGAAATAGTTCTCAACTGTAATTGTTTTCACAAGAATCACCGAAAAATGCGCGGTAGTGACAAACCTGTGATCATTATGTTACTGGATTTAGGGTTAGATCCAGTCATCTGTGCATTTTCTTCTTCTTTTATCAAACTGTAAAAACAAGTTTTTTTGCTGGTGTTTTTAATTATACACAATGTAAAGAAAAAAAGACAATCCGTCTGAATCATGCATAAAAGCGAACCTCTTATATGTTGTGAAACAAGCTGTAGTTGTATTTAAATCCTTATTATTATGGTATATACCTGCCGTTAGCCTCGGACCGGATGAACAGCACTGGGATGTCACCCAGAATGGGTTTTCAAGTCTAAAACGTCTAATATATAAACTCTTCCCTTTCCTGGAAAATAGAAAGCGCACACACATTACCGATGTAGCTCTAGTATGAGAGCAATCACAATATAAGTTAAACCTTAGATTATTTTTCTTGTGAAATATATATATTTTTGTATAGAAAAAACTATGAAGAGTTTAGCTCTTCGTTTTTCATACACAAACAAACAAACAAATAAACCAGGAACCACAGATGAGCTTTATTTTACTGAAGTCAAGCCAGGTTCCACTTCGGAAACGACCGTCAAGCCAGTGCGCACTGGCTTTTTAACAGTCACGTATACACTGTGCAGTACGGTAGCAACGCTCATTTGGACTTTTCAAAATAAAATCCACTAGTTGTTTAGTGGTTATTAACTATGAAGACAATGCAGTTCAATTAGCATATTGTCTAAGCCAAAACAAGGCTTTGTTTGGGCTACTCTATTAAGCTTGCAACTCAATGCTAATTCTGACATTTCGATTTGAAAAAGCTTCCTGAAACGTCTTCAAAGTTTGAAAAAAAAAAAATTCCAGTGGATTGTTTTTTTTGACCTTTTTAAAAGTATTAACTTTCAATATTTATAATTTATAGCCATCAGGTCTAAAACTTATTTCATTTGTGCCTCTTTGAATACAGATATATGATAATGATTTTAATGGGTTTTTTTTTTTATTATTTAGTTTTACATCGTTAATTTGTGCACTTTATTACAGAATGCCCATTTTTTAACTGAGTTTAAATGTTTTTTAAACCCAAACTTTTTGTTTCCAGTCGCTGATTTAATTTCAAGGTGATAGTACAGAACCCCTAGATGTATTTCATCAGAGGTCATTATGGTCTGATGTGGGATTTCATACTTAAAGCCTGTCAAAATCTGTGAAATTGGTCAATTTCCTCTGTGTTTTCGTGAATGTTGCTAGGAAACTCCATATTTCCAGTTGCTAATTACACTTCAGGGTGACAGTAGGAGACCCCCAGATACTTTTCATCAAAGGTCATAGAGATCAGATGTGGAATTTCAAAATTAAAGCCTCTCAAAATCTGTAAAATTGCTCACTTTTCTCTATGTTTCCGTGAATATTAACAGGTACTCCCTGCTTCAAGTTGAGTGAGATAGTAGAACACCCCCGTAGATACTTTTCACTAAAATTCATCATGGTCTGATGTTGAAATTCAAAATGAAAGTTTCCATGAATATTAATGAGAAACCCCTTGTTTCCAGTCACTGATTTAAGGTTTAGGGAGTCATTATGACATCCCTAGGTGTCATAGGTGCAAAGGTACCTACAAATATTAGTAACTAGTAATACTAGTAACTGCTAACAGTTAATAATATCCACAATTATCATGAAGAGCTGATGTGTAATTTCACAATTAAAGCATCTAAAAAAATTCTAAATTTGGTCACTTTTATCAAAGTTGCTTATTGGTATGAATGCACCATAAGGATGTTCTACTATCACCCTGAATAGAAATCAGTAGCTAAAGCAAAGTTTTGGTTTAACAGCATGTAAAACTTAAGTAAAATAAACGGGCATTCTGAAATAAAGTGCACAAATTTATCATAAAAAACACTAACTAGATAAATAAAAAACATTAAAATCATTCTCATATATCCATATGCACAGGGGAACATAAGAAAAAAATGTAGAACAGAGGGCTGTAAATTATAACGAATTCTACTTAATAAACATTAATATTTAATTTGTCAGTTTTATTTTGAAAACTCCAACCTAACGTTGCTACCATATTTCACAGTGTATCCATAACTGATTAAAAGCCTAGGGCTGGCTCCACAGTTGTTTTCTAAGTAGATGTTGGCTTGATATCAGTTTTATTTGACACTTTACGGGAAATGAGCAAGCTGGCTACTTTTCCATGCAGAACACAAACCACAGTCTAAGGTCAGAGTGACTGAGATAGTTAAAGATAAAACATAATACACTCCCTCAGCGCAAGTCAAACTCTTACTGGAATTTCAGCATAAGAGATTATTTATCTTTTAGCAGCAAATTCCAGATCCAACCAAAACAGCTTCCTTAAAAAAGTCATTAATACTCTAAGACTTAATTAAGCTATTGATGGATATTTTTATGATTTAGTGCCCTATTTCTACCACATCTAAAACCTGTTAACCTCCAATATGAGGTGCTCTCACAAAATTTAAATACCTGCAGATATGTTTTCTCTTTGGTTTAGAGAATAAAACAAATGTATACGAGTATCATCATTGCTCTTTTCATTTAAATTGTTTTAACAAAAAATTTTTTTTTAAAGATATTGTGATACTGGAAGCATAACTTTATTCCAAATATTCTACTAACAAACTTTATAAAATATTTTTTAAATGTTTTTTAATGCAATTTGAATCTTAACATAATACGATCTCTAGAACCTTAGTAGTTACAGTAAAAAAAAAAAATAATAATCTAAATGGCAAAAAAAAGAAACAGTATGACTCAGGGTGGGTTTTAACAAGATATTTGGCCTTGGACTGGGGACAGTTTTAGGCATGGCAAGTTTATTTGTATATTGTATTCAGTACATGACAACTCAAGTGCTTTACATGAATTAGAAAATAAAACACAAGAAAAAATAAAGCAGAATAAAAGAAAAACATTTGTAAAACAAAACAAAAAAGCTGGACCACAAAAAAAAAAATGCAGAATTAAAGCAAGTAAAAAAACACGATAAAAGCAGGTAGAAAATAAAATAGAACAGTTGGATTACAACCTTAAACTAATATACCTGTTTTCAGTTTAACTTCAACAGTCAAAGGAAGTTCTAAACAAATGGGGTTTTAACATTAACTTAAAAGAACTCAGGCTTTCAGCCCTTTTCAGCCCTCCAGTCTTCTGGTAGTTTATTCTAGATCAGTGGATCATGGGAACTAAATGCTGCTACTCTATGTTTGGTTCTAGTTCTGGGTGTACAGGGTAAGCTAGAATTAGAAGACCTGAGCGGTCGGGGGGGTTGATACACTGACAACAATTCTGTTACATATTTAGGTGCTGATCCATTCAGTGATTTTTCGACTAACAGAAGTATTTTAAAGTCTACTCTCTGAGCTACAGGGATCCAGTGGAAGGACTTTAGAACCAGGCTAATGTGCTCTATTGTCCTAGTTTTAGTGAGGACACAGACAGCAGCGTTTTAAATCAGCTGCAGCTGTCTGATGGAAGTTTTAGGCAAACTTATGAAGACACTGGTGCAATAATCCTACTAAAGATAAGTTAATGAATAAATTTTTCTACATCCTGCTTGTAAATTTGTCCTTTAATCCGTTTTAGTGCTATGTCCAACCACCTTTCTTATTTGCTTGAAAATGAATACAGATAGCATAACAGATTTTAACCTCAAAGTGTGATTACAGAAAAATAAGAAATCTTCTTTTTACATTGAGCAATCTTTGTATTTAGGGATGGCTACATCATCTCTTTCAATTGTTTGCATTTTTTATCATCTCAGAGTAATACATTTTTAATAATCTATTTACTTGATGGTGAAGATTCTCATTCATCCAGGTCATAGTTATTCCAAAAAAGTAAAAAAAATAAAATAAAAAAAAACACTAGACTTTGTTTCCAAGTTTGAAGACGTTTCACTTCCCATCTAGGAAGCTCTTTCAATTCAAAATGTTAGAAATAGCATTGAGTTTTTTCCTATACACTTATATGTTGAGGTTTCCATCTCATTCCATGCTCACCAAACAGTCCAGAAAAGGTATGCTTGTTGTCGTTGGCAGGCTCTTTTGTGAGACGCATGGTCCAACACAGAAGAGCGACCTCCTCAGGACAAGACCTGCGGTACATCTACAACTTATGGACCAAGTACATTCTTTTGAGGACCAGAATGTTCACATGAAGGACATGAAGGAAGCCATATATGTTAAGAAAGAAACAACAACCTAAAACAGAGGGGGTGGACGCAGGTTTCAGTTTCAAAAACCCACAATACAGCAATTGAATTTATCCCTTCGCACTATCATCCCAACCCTAACCCCTTTACAGGGAACCTTAAGACCTCACCTATTCAGCCAGGCCAACAATTCCCTTTAACGACGGCCATTTCAACGACATAGACAGGTATGGGGCATTGCAGGCTAACAAAAGAAGCCAAATGACCCCCATTCTAAAGGAATTTTGCATGCTGTATAAGAGCTTCAAACTCAACGCTATTATTTGCTATTCTCTATTTTGATTTGAAAACCCTTTCTGGATGGGAAGCCAAACATCTTCAACCTTGGAAACAAAGTCCAGCGGATTTTTCTTTAAACTTTTTTGGAAAATCCATTTACTTGTTTATATACTTATTTAGATATCTATAGCCTCAGTCCTGGTATTATCTCCTGATAAGATCATATATGGCTTTTTATGCAATGTATAAATTGGTGACTTGCAGTGCAAAAGTTGGAGGTGTTCCTTGATCCTTCACTGACCCGCTAAAAATGATTTTGATATCGACAGTTAAATCTCAGCAGCATCATTTTGAACTTAATTCCAATGATGTGACCAAATGGACATTCAATCAACTGCTTTAATTCAGCAGAGTGTGATCAAAACAATGAAATAAAATTTTTCAAAATATCGGTTTCATAAAAAAAATATATTTGATACCTTTAACAAATTTAAAATAAATAACATTTGATTTTTACTTCTTTAGTTAGTCCAAAGCCCAGTTTCGGAAAATCTGATGTTCTCCTAAACCTATTTATGGTTCTGCTATAAATAGGGCCCCACTGGCAACACATGCATGTCTATGATAGGCGGTTACAGATTTTTCTCACACACTCCGGCTCCAAAGCAACACAGACAACCTCTCAATGGTAAGATAGATATTATAACTTTCTTCATAGAGACGTTAACTTTGGCTCTGTTCTTATATAAATAAATAAGTGATGTTTTTGTTTGTTTGTGGCTTAAGAAGAACAGTTCAACTTGATAGCAGATACTATTTATATCCGACTCCAATCCAAGAGCTTTCACTGGTCAAAGGACTTTTGATCTAAACTTTGTCTCTGAGTAAAGGTTTCTGTTTATATTTTATACACTTTTTATTCTCACCCACAGGTCCTCCATCTGAAGAGGGTCTTTTTACTTCCTTGGCGACTTTTACATGGGCAGCTCTGTTAATTTGGAGTCTACTCTTTTTTTAACCTTCCTCCTTGACTTTTTGAAATGAACTAACTCAGGTTTACATATCTGGGATTTTCTCTGTATACATTGTTTTTATTTGTAATTTGACTTAGTGGAAAATGACTTCCAGGAGGCCAATGACTCGCTCATATTCTGGCAATGGAAGAACCAGCAGCTTCAGTGAAGAGGAGGGTGGCTCTTCCAGTGGCCGCTCCGAGAGCCGCAATACTTATCTGTCCAATGTCAGGCCTGAAAACAGGTAGAGGAACTTTTTTTATCATCCTAGACTATGTTTGTTTTGGTGTTGTCATGCTAGTCCCTGGGTCATATAGGTCAAGTTAAATAGTCACAAAGTCCTGCAGCAAACAAAATGTAAAAAGGCATGTTAGGTGCAAGAATGTAACCTCATTGACTACGGAATGTGGTCCAGAAAAGTTTTTATTTTAACATACAAACTACAAGTTAAAGTGCTTCTTGTGCCTTGTAAAGACCATAATTATAACAGGACAGGTGGGTTAGAATAATGTAGATTTAATTTTTTTACTGACGCTCCTTCATTTGCCTCCTTCTGAATAGCTATTCAAGGTATTCTCACTACAGATCGGCGAGGTAATTTCAATTTTTAAAACGTTTCTCCCAAGTTCCCAACTAACATGTTAACCAGAAAAACTGGTTTATCCCCAGAATGAAACCAACACATTTTAACTGTACTGCTCAGTGTCCGGTCCAGTTGACACCTTTGTTTTGTTTGGTCTCTCACATGTTTCTGTATCAACTTTCTTTACAAAACCTCGCCTCTACTACACATTTCTATTAACACTTTGTCAAAGAGCGCCCCTTGAATGTACTGCACCGAGGTGAAGAGGTGGTCTAAATGAATGAAATGACTTATATTTTACTATTTCAAAGCTTAACTCTCCAATGTTGCTGTGTTTATATCTAGGAGCACATTGTGCAGTGTCATGGCTCAGCTCACAGAGGACATACAGCCGTCTTTTGAGACCACGCTGAAATCCAAGGCTGTGTCAGAAAACTGTAATGTGAAATTCACCTGCGTCGTGTCAGGTAGGCCCACCTCCTCATCCTGTTGCTGCTTGTTGTGGTTTTTTGACAAACTGGAACTTTTCAGGCTTAAAAGGTGAACATTAAGGATGTGACTAATAAGGAAACAAAAGGTAGGATTTTACTCTGTTGGCATCAAATTAGCTGCTTCCTGGTTTAAACAGCACATTTGGCTGGTGTTTCTAGTTGTTTTTGACTGCAGGCAGATTGTTTGGGTGGGACCATTTGGCCACAGCAGCTGTTAAATGACGCATCAGTGACATGATGCAACAGATACAAAACATGCTGACTCTATTCATTCATTTAGGCTTTCATACAGAAGCTTGTTTCATGCTTACTACTGCAACCAAATAGTAGGCCAGTTTCTTAAGGAGAATATAGTGCATAAAGTGAAATAAAAAATCACATTTTTGATGCCGTACTTTGTGGTGGAAAGACCTTAAATAAACATTCTCTCTGTAGGTTTCCCAGCTCCAGAACTGAAATGGTATAAAGACGACATGGAAATGGACCGTTACTGTGGACTCCCTAAATATGAAATCCGACGAAATGGAAAAACTCACACTCTTCATATTTATAAGTATGTATAATTGCTTTGTGACAATTATAAAGAGTGGCAGTCAGTCAAAAGTTTACTGTGCTATAGTCGGACAAAATAACAGCTGAGATACTTGAAAGTAAGGCTTTGGTATAATCATGCTGAGGGTTTGCCTTAACTGCCTTTATTACAGAGACACAATTTATCATCTTCATTGTCAAATCAATGGCAAATGATTTGATCCTTGGACACAGCTGGCCGTCCCAAACGGACAGAGACCTGACTTAGGTTTTGAATTTGTAAAGCAGACCAAGATTAAGCTTCTGGATTTGACTGAACACAAAAACAAATATAAGGCATCTAATGCCATTGATAGAAACCACCCATCCATCCCAAGTGAGGTCGTGAAGGGTGCTGGTGCCTATCTCCAGCTGTCAGTGGGCGAGAGGCGAGGTACGCCCTGGACAGGTCATCAGTCCATCACAGGGCAGCACAGAGTACCCGGAAAGAACCCACACATGCTCAGGGAGAACATGCAAACTCCACGCAGAAAGACCCTGAGCCAAACCAAACCCAGAACCTTCTTGCTGCAATGCAACAGTGCTACTCACTGTGCAACTGAGCAGCCCTGATAGAAACCATCATATTTAAATCTACTCTACTGTTTCTTATAACAGTAGTTAATCATCCATCCATAATTAAACCAGAACAGAGTAACAGCTATATGACAAGTGTGGCTGCTTCACACCACAGAAAGAAACATTTATTCATCTATTAATGGAGGTTTTTGTATACTGTATCTTTTAAACTGTGTATAATTTTGACATTAAAATTTTGACATTTAAATTTAGTGGACATAGTTCCTTTTTACAATAACAATTAAAACTGTTCATTTTATCACCATTTCACCAAAACAGGATGGGTTCAATGTAACATATTAAGTCCAAAACTAATACGACATTTATGTTGTAGTCCCTGCATTCATACTAATAGAAATGCACCTTTCTATTTGTTTTGTTTTTCTTTCCAAACCAAAATTAGAATATAACAGCAGGAATTTTTTTTGTTTGTTATTTTTCAGCTGCACCTTAGATGATGCAGCAATCTACCAGGTCTCTGCCAGCAATAGTAAAGGTATTGTCTCCTGCTCTGGCGTTTTGGAAGTTGGTACCATGAATGAATACAAGATCCACCAGCGATTCTTTGATAAACTGAAGCAGAAAGCAGAGAAGAAGAAAAAAGATGTCGAGGATAAGGGCAAGAAGGACAATAAAGAAAACATTCAGAAAGAAGAGCAGCGAAGTAGCCTTGAGCATTCACAAAGAAAACGCTCTGTGCCTCCACTGGAGGAGAAGCCAGTGGTCCACAACTCTGTGGCGGCAGAGCAGCCAAAAGATGCTGCTGAATCAAAGGTAATTATCTCTGAAGGCAAAGATACGGGGGATATGACTTCAGTAAATGGTTCTTTGGAAAAGGAGTCAGAGGAAACACTGGCTAAAAAGAGAATAAAGATGTCAGATGACGTGGATATTGGAGCCAAAAGCAGCGTTAGCGGAAGCCACGTGATGGGGAATGGAGGAGAGAATTCCTATGATGGAGGAATAGGTTTAGCACAGTTTTTGGCAGAGACTCTACAGTCTGAATCTGTTGAGGAGAATCAGGAGGAGAAAAGTAGAGAGAAAGGCACAGCTGCTTCGAGCGATAATAAGGAAAATGAGACTGAGGAGATTAAGAACAAGCTTGAAGAGCTGGAAAAAGAAGAAACCATAAAAGAGAAAAGAAGAGAAGAAGAGTTATTCATAGACAGAGAAAATAAAAGAGAAAAGCAACCAGAGATGGCACACACAGCAGTTCACAGCAAACTCCAAAAGTCTAATAGTCCAGTAGTCAAACATCACAACAAGAGTCAAAAAGATCATGCCCAGCACAACATACAGGCCTCAATCTCCTCCATGCTGCACTCTGTTAAAGACTTCTTCTTTGGTAAGAGCAAGAAAGACCCTCTCTCTATATCACACACAGAGAATGAGGAAAAAGATTTTGACAACCCAGCAGTTCTTTCTGAGCCTGAACCAGACATGCCTCCATCATTTCAGTTGCAAGCAGAACATAGTTCTGAGGTTCTCAAGCACCCGGCAGAGGAGGCTGTGCCAATGGAAACTGATAAAGCACCGGAGCCCGCAGAAAGTGTGGTGCAAGAAGCAAAACCAGGAGTAATACTTAAATCTAACTGTGAAGATGAAGACCGACCACCAGATCATAAACTCCTTGCTGAGGAAACAGGTGAAGAGAGTATAAGAGGGGCTGATGAGACTGTGGAAGCCATGGAGGTATCTGTGGAGAAGGAGAGCAGCAGTACAGTGGAGGAAAAGTCATCTGGGTTTCAAGTTCACACTGAGGTAAGTAGGACCTTTCATTAGCTGCTACCTGCCTGTTCCAGATTAAATATTGACTCACTTTGTAAGGCAAAAGCTATGTTACCTATGTTTGTTGTTTTAACGCTGACATAACAGTTTTCAAGCACATAATCACTCATGGTCATTAGTCAATATCATGTCCTGGTGAAAAAGTTACACATTGCAATTACTTGGCATTATACAATCTACTGTCATTGAGTTATTGTTGATAAAGTGAGTCAGCTGTTATTGAGCAGTAAGATATTAAAGTTAGTGTGTGTGGAGAGAAGAATAAGGAAGTAAAAAGAAACTTTCTGCTCAGGCATGTGGGGGTGGGGGTTATTGGGCATCAAAGCGACAGAGTGTGAAGTTGCAGGCAAAATATCTTTGATATCTGCTTTTCTGAGTTGAACACCGGTGCGTCAGAGATAATGATGAAACACGAACATCTTAAATGGTTCTCACATTACTTTGCTTGACAGACAGCTGGGAAGATTCTGCAAGCAGTAGTAGAGGGTCCAGGGGCAGGTCTAAGCATGAAAGGAGGGCCTTGTCACTGTGGTCAGATTCCCTCCCTCTTTGGGTGTCCTAAAATAAACCTTTTCCTCATCCAGCCAAGAGGGTGGTAGGCGGCAGCTCTTTGGTCATCTTACTTGGCTCATTTGAGACTTGTTTCAAATCTCATGTAACATTGCTTTAACTAAAAACTTGTTTTCAGTCTGTCTTTCTTATTAGTTTTATCAGTACTAAAAATCAACCAAACATGTTTTTCTTAGCTGAGCATTAGGTCGCAAAGCAGGCAGAAAAGCAATCTTCATTTGTCTAAACCAAGTGTCAAACTTCATATCATACTATCCTTAGTTGCTGTGAGAAAGTATTTACCCTCAAGCATATTTCTTTTATTGCAGGGAAAAATCATGCAAACAGCCTTGGTGAATGTAAAAAACCAAAAAAAGTTAATACCTACATGTAATATAGTGAATTAGCTGTTATAAGCTAGTGTTATTCAGTTTACCTAGCATTATAAAGGTGAGAGGCCTTAAAGGAATAGTACACCCAAAACATGATTAGCCTTCATTTTCTACTCACCTCCATGCTGAACAACACTCTGGAGTACTTTTTTGATATCTCAAATGCATCTGGAGATCTGGGAGGCTTCTTGCTGTCTGCTGACATTCAAATAATGGAGGTCCATGGCGCCCGAGACAGAAAGGTCCATAAAAGTCCACAAAAACATGTCAATATTCCTCCATACTGCTCGTCCAATGTAATCCAAGTGTCCTGAGTGGGTAGCATCCAGAATTTACTCGAAACGAAGTCATTTAGAATGTTTTTAGAGCATAAACAGTAGTGTATAGGATTTCCTAATAGCGCCCCCATGCGCGCTCGCGATTCTACGGAAGCCGGCAGACCAAACCAGCGCATTCAGCTCGGCAAAGAACTCATGCTCTTCCTCAACACTGAAGTCCTCAGACATTTTTCTTTCGTTGTTTCTTTCTTTGCACAGGTAAACAGCACATTTCTTCTTCTACGCTTGCATTATCGGCAGACCAGACGCTGAATGCGCACTTTCTTCCGGTTTGGTCTGCCGGCTTCCGTAGCGTCGTGAGCGCGCATGGGGGCGCTATTAGGAAATCCTATACACTACTGTTTATGCTCTAAAAACATTCTAAATGACTTCGTTTCGAGTAAATTCTGGATGCTACCCACTCAGGACACTTGGATTACATTGGACGAGCAGTATGGAGGAATATTGACACGTTTTTGTGGACTTTTATGGACCTTTCTGTCTCGGGCGCCATGGACCTCCATTATTTGAATGTCAGCAGACAGCAAGAAGCCTCCCAGATCTCCAGATGCATTTGAGATATCAAAAAAGTACTCCAGGGTGTTGTTCAGCATGGGGGTGAGTAGAAAATGAAGGCTAATCATGTTTTGGGTGTACTATTCCTTTAAGAGAAGACAGTCATAACCTTTGGTATTCTAGGAAACCACTGCCAAAGCTGTTCATGGGAGAGTTGAAAAAAATCAAACCACTGCTGATCAAAAAGGATATAAAGTCCTGTCTTTCATTTCCTGATCAACCATCTTTATAATCTGAAAAAAAAAATGTTTTTGCTTCTGGTTAGCAAAAAAAAACAAAACAACTTAAAGGTTTTTGTCTTGCTATATCTGAGATAAATTACCCCTGTATTTCTACAAGAATTGTGTATATTTTCCCTATGCATATGTAGGTTATCTCCAGGTATTCTTCTACCTTTCACAGTCCAAAAATATGCATCTTAAGTTTATTTATGTGTCTAAAATGCTTGTATTAGTGAATTGACATAACTGTTTGTTCTGTCCCTTGATAAATTAGCAAGCTGTCAAGTGTGTAACACGTCCACTGTAACTATATTGTTAAGTTTGAGCTCTAGCTCACTAAATATAAGACAATGAAGCACAGCAGCATGTTCACCTCTGCTTGTACCAACAAGAGCAAAACGGACGTTAGAAAAACATTAGAAAAGGCCAAACTCTGGACTTAAATTTCATTGGAGTACCATATTGTTTTATCATATTAGTTTGAAACACTGTCCACTCATAAAAAACATTAAATGTGGTTGTTTTAATAAAATTAGCAAAGAGTTAGTCTATGTTTTTCCTCACTGGTGTTAAAGACTCTTAGCCAGCTATCAGTAAAATTTCATGCAGTTATTGGTGTCATTAAGCCCATTGCTTAGATGGCAATATTTTTGTATGTCGTTTATAAAATCATCATCAAAAAATATGTTTTGCCTTCTGCTATTCGGGTTGTATTTGTCTAATCTTAATACATGTTTGATGATGGGCAACATGTAAGTCTGACGAAAAAGTAAAAGCAGTATTTTTCCTAGTAATATATTTATATCAAAATAAAGTTTAGAAATTGGCAATCTTATGGAGAACCTGCGTTTTTTTAAGTAGCTGCATCAACTCTTGTGGAAAAGGGACTGATGTAAAAGAGCTTATTCACACATCCTAAAATAACATGTCAAGCCCTTTTGTCAATGGAACAAGTAAAACCCTTTTTGTAAAGTGTCTTTTCTTAAGGGGCTGTCATACATAGAAGTGTCAAAGCACTTCATCTTTTTGCATTAAGTGTGACACCAGTTCCCTTTCCACTGAAAGCAACCACTTCTTGTTTTCCTCGTTGTCACTGCAAGCCAAACATGTTGTCACGAGGAAACACGTGGCTGCTGGACGATGTAATGTAAAGCTGAAACATGATAACACCAAAAGCAGGAACAACAGAAAAATCAAAAAAACGTTATTCTTGTTTGACAATTTTCATGACTTAAGAAATACAGACTTTAATTTTCTATGCGTTTAAACAATAATATAAACCTTTTAATGTTTGTGTATCTGTGTTTTCCAATCTATGATAGCAGAAAAATATGTGGGAACAGATTCTTGTTTGTCACTCAGAGACTTGTTATTCATTCACTGCAAGGCAAGTGCTCTGTGTGAGCAGCACACCTTTGACTACAATGTGGGGAATTCCTGTGTCTGAGTTCATTGAGCAAGCAAGGACTTTAAAACCCTGGGGCTGTCCTTCTAGGTATAGTGCTTGTATTTTGCTTGGCCTCAATTAGTTGTACTCAAACTGTTAAATTTTAGTTAATGTCAAGTAATAAAGAGAAATGGTCAAGTTCAGACTGCTAGTTATGCTATTGGACTTTTCCATATGTAAACATTTTTTGTTACAGCTACCTTACACATGACATGATGTAAAAAAAACAACCTATTTAACCAAACTAAAAATGTATAAAAAAAGAACTTTTAAATGACACATGAAAGTGGCTATTTTTGTGATCTTTTTGCCGCTTAATAAATGATTAACTTTAGGAACACTGACCACAGCGCTCTGCCCGTCTGCTGGGATTATATGACGGCATTGCAATACCAAGTCTGCCAGGAACTGTCAGTACTGATGCTCCTGTTGATTTACAGCTGAAATACTTGTCTGGGTCTAAATGTGTCACACTATCAAAGGTCACAGCTGAAAGTTCTTTTTAATGAGCTTCTTAAAAATATTATGGTCTCAGCTTGGATCAGATATTTTTAATGGTGTGTCCTTTTGCTACCAATACATCCATAAGGCATGATGAAGCAGTTTTTTGTGAAGGTTTCTTAAAGTAAGCAGTCGTGTAATTTTTCTGAATTAATACAAAGAATCAGTTCAACTTGGAATGAAGGGATCTAACCACATACAAGGAGGTATGATTTTTGCTTTTTTTTTTTAAGAATGAATTAACCAAACATGATACGAAGCTCAAAACTACATTAAAACAAGTTAATTAATTTACAGCTGGAAATTTGTGACTATTCATGAATAAACGTTCAGAATCTAATCTAAACTCATGAAAGCTCTCAGATTTGTTAGTGAATAACTGGTCTTCTACAAATCTAAAGAAAAGTGGTGCCCTCAAGGTGGAACCTTATTCCTGTTTTGATTTGAGAGGGGAAAACGAAAATGAACCAAGAATTGAAACCAGCCTTGATCAGTCAAGTTTCACCAACAACTAACATGAATGCCTTATTCCTGTCACAATGCTGTATAGTCTCTCACTGTCAGTCTGAATCTGTGGTTGTCATTTATGTCCTTCTACATAGGATTAGTTAGCTGCTTTATCAACAGCCATTCTGTCTCCCAGAGGTCATTGTGAGGCTGCCTGGCTGTCAGTCTTGTAACACGTTCATAAATGGCCCGGTTTTGTCCATTTGAATACCCAAACCTTATTTAAAATGTACAGAAACAAAAGCAGTTTACATTTAAAAGCTTTTAACAACTTATTAAGTTATTTCTTAATTGAAAATATAATGTTATCATATTCAAATCCCATCATATATCTACACCTTGGACATTTGATGGGTACAAAAGTATGCATCCCAACCCAGGACAAAGTATTTATCGGCCTCTGCAACCTGCGTGCTCAGCCCTTAATGGATTCCATAGCTCAGTGTAAGCTTGATGGAAGGCTGAGGTTCCTGGAATAAAAACACAAAACAGGAAATAAATATAAAAATGAATTAATCCACCTCTGAGACACATTTTTATTATAAATGTGCTCTCACATATCTAATTAACTCTTGGTACACTTTAAACAGAAAACTGTTTGTTTTTAGATGGCTCTACTTGTTTGGACAGGTGTGAAAGTTCATCCAAAATTGAGAACCGAACAAAAATGAAAACTTGGGCTTAAGTGAAACCTAGTGTAGATGCCTGCAGTGTGGATGCAAACAGACAATTCAGAGAATTAAAGATAAAAAGTGTATTTTTAACGGACATATATGTTAATTAATTGCTGTACTACATCACTGAATGTCTGTAACCACAGCATGGGCGGAGCTAAACAGGGGCTAACAGTGGCCAGTGCCCCTTTAAAGCTGGTTGCAGTCCCTGTTATGGCCCTTATACTGAAAACACAACACTAAATACATTTCTTATAATGATATGCACTTAGAGAAGAGACTGTAATGAATTGGTCCCTTGGACCCGATAAATCTTTAGGTTTACAGTTAACTTAACCAGTTATTTAGAGAATAACATGCACCCCTTTAAACTTTCGCCCTATTAGGACAGGTCCCAGTTTTCATCTTCTAGATCAAGTATATGCAATCTTGGCTCTGTGGCACACTTAATTTATTAAATGATTGCTCAGTTTTATTTCATGTTATGCTTTTGTTTCGTGCTCCCCCCCTGCCCCCATCCTCTCGGTAAATGTGGTCTTGAACCGCTACTGCACTCACAGCCTCTACTATATTTCCTTTTCCTCTTGTGTATAAAACAACGTGCAGATAGCTTGCAACCTCAACTTTTTTGAATGCATTAGATTGTACATCCAATTTGGTCTTCCTGTAAAAATATTATCTCTCAGACTATCCTGATGTGAGAGAGACCAACAGTGTCAACAAGCATAACTGTAAACATAAAATCATCACATGATTTGAGGGTTATTTTACATTGCTATTTTAAACATGCTATCATTAAGACATTGGCATACCTCTCTGCAAACATGAATGTAAGCTATTTGGACTTTGAGGAAAACCCCACCCTACTCACAGATGTAACGTGTTCACTGCAGCCTCTAATGGCTTGATGATACACTGCTTAATAGGGAGTCTATTTAGAAAAGGATAAAAATAAAATAATTCTCACTTGACATCAGTGCAGCTTTGAAATCATTGTCTTTTAGAGAAATGCCAATGTTATCAACACTGCAAAAATTGAAGCCCTCTCCATGTTATTGTTTTTGGGGTTTTTTTCGGCTTTTAATGTCATTACACTGTCACAAGTACAGAGCAACCAAATTCAATCTCTGCATTTAACCCATCCCCTTGGGTAGCAGTGGGCTGCCATTGTGCGGCGCCCAGAGAGCAGTGCAGGGTTAGGGGGGATTTGCTCAGGGAGCCAGAGTGGCAGTCTTTGAACTCAGAACCTCTGGATTCCAAGCGTAACACCCTAACCACTAGGCCGCCACTCCCCTAAAAGAACCCTTAAATGTTGTTTTTCTTCCCCTGATGACCTGAACCAGGGTTTATGCTATCTGCTGCCAAATTTTGATTGGTTTACTATCATTTTTGGTTGATTGCATGGTCAATGTGGTCACAAAGATCTGTGTTACATGCAAACATCCATAAAAGAAAGGGAAAAGTGTATTGAAATGTAGGGATTAAGCTTTACATAAAAGGACAAGTTCATATCCAAGATTTCTTACATCAGACATTTTGTAAGTTTCAGTTGATTATGGATTATGGCAAAGTTTTCTGAATTTCTAAATTACCAAAGTAAAATTTAATTTCCCAAGGACTTTGACAACGATTGACAAAGATTCAGGAAAAAAGAAAAAGAGGCTATATTTGCCAGAGCTATGCGCAGAAGAAAAAAACAAGTATTGCATGTACTGTAGAATACGTATCAGAGGGGATAGGATGGACCACAATAGCAAATTGATTCTTGTTGAATCAATTGAATCTTGAATCTTATTTAATCTTGTTATTAATATTATTTTATCTTTAATGGTCTAACAGGATGAAAAGAAAGACTCAGGAATAGTTTCAGTCATTAAAGAAGAGCTAACCCAGCAAAAGGGGACAGATGGCCTGCTTGATCCCAAGTCTGGAAAAGATGACCCTTTATCTCAGAAAGATAAAGAACATTCCCTGTTTAAGAGAGAAGATTCCTCCACTCCACCTCAGAATGTTATCTCAGTGGCAGAAAGCCACAACCCTGAAATTGCACCTATGGAAACGTTGGAAAAGAAAGAGGTCAGGGTTCTTAAAATAGACAGAGACAAGCCTGACAATAAAGAGCATCAGTCCTCCTACAAGTTATCTATGGAGGAGAAAACTGAAGTGAAATCTAACCAACAACCCGACATGGATATAAACAACTCTTTGATCGCAAAAATATCTGCAGGTTTTCCAAAAGACAGAATTGAGCTGCACGAATCTGAAACAACGGATCAGGTGCTGTCTGCTCTTCCTGTTGCGGTAGCTAACACTGCAGAAAAAGATCATTTAAAACAAGGGGCCAAATGCAGTTCTCTTATTCAGGAAATGAATGCAGGATTTCCGCCCTCTCAATTCTCACAGTGTTTAGAGATGGGTGACCTAAAATATCAACGTGAACAAGCCCCTGGAGGTGGGGAAATAACAGATGACCACCAAACTAAAACCACAAAGATTTCAAACATAGAGGAGAGAGGGGAGACAAAAGAGGAATTCCATTGTTCCTCAGCAGATGATGTAGAGATGAATAGGTGCAACAATTTAAAAACACAAGAGCAAGTTACAATACAAGCAGATAAAAGAGAAGAAAGCAATGCATGTTTACAGGTAGAGACACTAAAAGATATGAGCCCGAATGAGGAAGAATTAAGCAAACCACAGACACTTGTAGTAACACAGGACAATGAAGATAACACAATTGCCCTGGAGGACAAAAGTAATGTTCCCCATGGAAAAAACAGTGATCATAGTTGTAATATGATAAATATTCCATCAATCGAAATATCCACTACTGAAGAAATTACAGATGTTAACCCATCTAAACCAGCAATAATCCCAAGTGAAGAATGTATCATCCCAACTATTAAAATAATGGAGCCTGATGTAAAAGAGGGCACTTTGCCACTAAGTATTTTGGCACTTAACAAGCCAGATCTAAAAGATCTGCAAAAACATGATGCAACTCATGAATCAAAGGCAGGAATCCAAGATTTGGGAGTGTCTGATTTTGCAGGCATATCCCACACGCAGAGAGGAATGCAGCATAATGATGAACTCTTACCTAAAGAAAAGAACCAGGAAACTACTCAAGTAATGCACAAACATCAAAGCAGTGAACAGCTCCCTCTGTTGGAATATGCTTCAATTCCTGTCATAAATGTTTTGTGCAGTGATGATCAGGAGAGTGATGCCATTAGTAGCAGTGGTTGTTGGGGGAAAGAAAAGGCTTTTGAAACACCAAAAGAGTCTTTGTTTACAGTTCCCCCTATATCTGTCACATGTCATGAAAGTGAAGTTGAACTTAAACTGCCAGTTCCCACCGAGAGGAGAGAAACCGAAACTTCAGTAGGTACGCAAAGGGGAACAAAGCAATGTGTAGATGAAAACCTGAGTCAGAGGCCTGAAATACCTCAAAGAAGAAAAGACTTAAAGGAAAAGACCCAAAAAGAGAACACGCTGACATTACTTGGTGAAACTCCAGCACCAAAGGTTGGTAGCAGTATGTCACCTTTAAGTAAACCAACAGAGGACAATATTGTGCCCGAAACCTTAAAACAAAAGTCCCCAAATGATGGCAAAAGAGAGAGTTCTGTGTCTGTTGAGGATTTCCTAAAAAGCAGACCATCCGTTGAAAGGCTAAGCTCCAAACCCCCGACATACCCATCTTTAAGTCCTTCTAGTCTACGTAAATTTATGTCCAAATCAGCTCTAGATGTAGACAATGAGACCACAGCCAACACCCCTGCAATCTCTGTCGAGGATCGTCAGAGCGACAAGGCAGATGAAGATTTCAGTGGGGGATCCACGCCAACATCATCCTTATCCTGTGAGAGCAGCCCCCGGCTTAAACGCCGAGACAGCCTGACACTCATACGTTCTGCCACACCAGAGGAGCTGGCCTCTGGAGCTCGGCGCAAAATTTTCATCCCAAAAAGAGAAGAGGAGTTGGAAGGAGCAGTGTTTAGTGTGTTAGAAGGCAAGAAGGAGAGCCCCTATATGTCACCAAGCCAGGCTCGGAGAGCTGCATTGCTACAAGCCTCCACAGGACAAAAAACCCCACCAATGGAGAGACGCTCTCCACTTATGAGTCGCAGAAAAGTTACGCTGGAGGTGCCAAAGGTTGTAGAGGAGACTCCTACGACAGAATCAGCTACTAAGGTAGAGGAAAAAGCAGCTGGCAAGAAGACAGACCCTTTGAAAGGTAAAAATAATAGAATCAATATTTTCTCCTAATATAACTTCAGCTCAACTCTTTTCTAAGGTTCTATGAATTGTGTTTAGGAATTTAAACATCAGAAGATTTTTCACATTCCATTACATATTGCATATGTATATGAATGTGATTTTAGGTCAATTTTATTTATTGATTTTAAGTACACCATTTCTCACCAGCTCCTCAAGTAATCCGTAAAATCAGAGGAGAGCCCTTCCCAGATGCTTCTGGGCACCTGAAGCTGTGGTGCCAGTTCTTCAATGTGCTCAATGACTCCAACATTAAGTGGTTCAAAGACGAGGAAGAAATACTGGAGATGAAGAGAAGGTTATCCCCACAGATCCTTCAGCAAACATCAAACCAAATGCAACATAAACATACTAAATGCAGATTAAAGATACATTAAATTCAGCTTGCCACTGGTAATATCACACCTAATAATATATTTGACAATCAAAAACTGCACAGGTTGCTAAATCAGAGCATTTAGGAAACAAGAATTATTTTGCCCTTAGGAGTTTATATCCACGACCCTTCGCCATGCTCATATTTTCACTGACGACATGATCAGCTCATGTGACAGCGAATCCCACAGCTGTGCCGCAGAGGGGTGAATCTCTGGACAGAAACATTGACTGAAATCTGACACAATATTTTCCCATCTGCATTATAAAGTCTATATATGTCTCACTAGTGGCTTTGTCAGCAGACTGATTCCACAGAGCCTGACTTTCTTACTTAGAGTGACACCCTCTGGATTGTTGATGAATTTCAGTGTGAATCTGACTGGAACCTTTTTTTTTTCTCACCTAGTGGAGGAGATGAGAGCCAAGTAGCTCTGGCCATTGTTCATGCATCCAGCCAGGACTGTGGTGTGTATGGATGTTCAATCACTAATGAATATGGGACTGACACAACGGATTTCTTGCTCAGTAAAGAAAGTAAGACGAAGTGAATTGATTAAACTTTGCTTTATCAAATTATTTAAAATTTATATTGATATATTTTCTCTTTCTTTTTTCAGTTCTATCTGAATTTCTACTCAAGGAAGAATTGGAAGGTATTTTTTTAATTTTGTGCCATAGCTGATTAATGTACCCCTCTAATACGGAATTTTCCCTTTTTTCAGATTATCATTGACCATTTACATAATATATAGATTTTATATAATAGACCACACCAGCTGGTGTATAATTGTATAAAATGATATATATTTAGACATTGTAAAGGACATTCTTATATTCCATCCCTCCAGTGAAACCAATCAAACTTATATCTTTTACCTTAATTAAAGTTGCAAGTTTTTTTTCTAAGAGCCTAACAGGCACAGAGATCATTTACACATGAGAGAAAAAAAAAATCAAATAAGACGGATTCTTAAAAAAACATGATCTTGGGCATCAACATTGCCAACATAAATATGCATTGAACTTAAACTTCAATTTTCACTATTGTTCTGGTAGTATGTTTTCTGGATGTATGGAAGGTGTTTTGCCCGTCTCAAAAATGAACTTCTAACCCAGTTTTGTGTCTTATGTAACTTCTCAGCTCCTTTTTGCTACTTCTCTCAGCCATTGACTGGTTTTGTTGTACTTGCTGTAAAAAGGCTTTCCCATGGCATGATGCTACCATCACCATGCAGTCCAAAAAAAGTTTTGTTATCATCCTAATTGCACTAATTCCTTGTTTGTGGTGTCGCAATGGGTGCTGCAAATTTATCATTGCTGTCTTTTAATAAGGCTTTTTAACCACACATCTATATTAAGTATTTATGAGGTGCATGAGTTAAAGTTATCCTGCTTCAAAGTTTTAGTGGACAGCCATGTTTTGCTACCATATAGTTGACTTTCTCTTATGATGGCTTGCAATGCTTGGGATATTGATTTCTATTGTATTTCTGCTTTAACCAACCTTCTCAGCTCCAACTCTGATCTGTTTGTTGTGTTCATTGTTCTTCTTGATTCTGTTCACTAATGTTCTCTAAACAACCTCCGAGGCCCTTCATAAAACAGTTGTATTCATACTGAGATCAAATTAAGCCGTTATACTGAAGAGGTAACATTAAATTAGTTAAAGGGAAGGATTTTAAAACTTTAAGCCCTTGAGAAATAAATTTAAAGATTTTTGCATCATTCCTGACATTGAATAATGATACAATATCTTGTTCTAACATAAAATCCCTATAAAATACAGTAAAGTTTGTGGTTATATTGAGACAAAATGATACAATATTCAAAGGATATTTACATATTTGCAGGGAATGGTTAGTTATTCTACATGATCTCTTTTCCAGTTGGAGAGGAGATTGAGATGACCCCACTGCTGTTTACCAAAGGCCTGGCAGACAGCGGCACATGGGGAGAAAAATACTTTGGCCGCATTTTAACTGAGACCGTCCACATTGGGGAGGGCTGCACTCATAAAGCCAGCAGGGTTAAGGTTATCTATGGCTTGGATCCTGTATTTGAGTCTGGAAGCACCTGCATCATCAAAGTTAGAAACCCCATTGCTTATGGGACCAAACCAGAGAGCACCCTTGCAGAGAGAAATTTGAATATTACCAAGCAAGTAAGTACTGTTTTAACTGCAACCTGATAAACCTGAGCGACTTCTATTAACTGCTTGATTTTACAGGAATGTAAAGTTCAAGACATGGTCAGAGAATACTGCAAAATATTTGCAGCTGAAGCAAGAGTAAATGAAAACTTTGGCTTCTCATTAGAGTAAGTACTGCTAATCCAACACAAATTTTAAACTATGATACACTGATTTTGATTAACCCCAGCAGCACTTCCCGGGTCTTGCAGAGTGATTCCTCGGTATCTGATTCACCGGCCTGCAAACTCTGTGCCATATGCCACAGTGGAGGCTGATCTGAAGGGAGACTTTGGGAAGTATTGTACCATAGATCAAAAAGGCAAGCTGTTTTCACAAAACACTTCAGAGCTTGAGCAGAAATGCTGCACCTTCCAACACTGGATCCATCAGTGGACACATGGAAATTTGCTGGTTACTCAGCTGGAGGGTAAGCCACAAATAAGAGGTATAAGGGAGAAAGTACTTAATGACTGAATCTATGATCAATCCAAAAAGGTGAATTTATTATTTATTTTTTTTTGTAGGTGTTGAAACTAAAATTACAAATGTTAAAGTTGTGACCAAGTCGAAAGGGTTGGTATCTCCTCCTCTCTGTGCTGACTTTTCCAAATGCCTGCTTCGAAATCATAATGTAATACTTGCTTTTCCATTTCTGTTTCAGATACCAAGGACTTACTGAATGTGGCTCGCCAGAAGTATTTGATCAGTTCCTGACGTACCATCAATGCAACTACTACTGCGGACTTCTTGGTCTTCGAGCACTAAAAACAGATCCGCAGCAGTCTGGCAAGATTAAGAGCTCTAGAAGCCCACTGCTCAACCGAAAGCTGGGCTCCAACAGCCCACAGCTGCAGCGAAAAGGACACAGCCCACAGATGTCTAGAAAAGCAAACCTCAGCCCAAAGACAGCCAGAAAGGCTCACGAACCAGAGGACAGTTGTAACTCAGGTGGGAAACAAAAGCCTGTTGAAAGTCTTTCTATTCCTGAACTGAGGTAGGAAATAGGAACTCCCCTTTAATTCCAGCATTGACTGAGCGTATCTTCCCTACTGTCATTCTTCAGAAGTCATTGGGCCTTATGCAAGAAGCGTTCATATGAACAAATTTATTTTTAAATCGTTCATATGAGTGATTTAGGAGGAACTGGCTCCTTCACCATTTTTCTCCTATTTCTAATCATCTCTCGTCTCCAGACTTGACGTATGAGTCTTGCACAATCAGTTATCCAAGAATAGTTTTTCACTAAATGGCTACATGTGTTAGTATGTAGAAGCCAATGTCCATTTTATAAGGATACGTCATTATATATTATGAAACTCTGCAATGATATAGTACATTTGTACTCCCTGATGACAGAACTTTCAGTCACTACACCTGCAGCTGGCATGTTAGTATCCAGCGGAAACTGTTTTAATTTGTTGTCGCTTCATCAAAAAAAAAGAACGGTCAGTGCGCTCTTTGTGAGATCAAGCTACTATTGAAATAACATCTGGAATACAAAAAAAGATAGAAAGTTCAGAATATAGTTCACCAACAGGCTGCTTGAAACTGCTCTAGATTTGAATTCATATCTCTCCATGGGGCCACCTTGGCTACGTCATTACACTGAATGTGGAACGTTGGGGTCTGTCTGAATTTTCCAAATGAGATTTATGGCGTTAACATTTTGAAGTTTCTTCTTGTATTAAAAAGTTGGAGAGTGTAATGAAAGGGTGACAGACATGATCTGTAGATGTACAGTACATGTGAGTATGTGCATTAAAAGGAGATTTCTAGGAATGTTGTCTTGGTTGATGATGAAGTCATATTAAGCATTTACATGATATGTTGCACCTCTTGCCTCCGTCAGTAGTTTTTAGTGACCGTCTTGCTTTTTATAGACATGTTTTAGACACCATTTGTAGATCAAATGATTTTTCCTTTTATGATTATTTGTATTCTTTTATTTTCTTTTTACTTTTGTTACAGTTCAACCACATAATTTACAGCTCTTGTGATTCATGTCCCACACTTCATGAACACTCTCCATTACATGCAGGAGGAATGCATCATTATTTACACAGTTATCTGAAATTAAGCAGGTTTGTTGAATCTGATGTGGCGGACTTGTAGGAGCCCATGGTAATAGAAACACTAAGAGAAGGTTACAAAAGGAAGACGAAGATGCTGTTGCATGAGGCCCAATTGCTTCAAAAGTTAAGGTTTAGAATACAAGAAATTGTTTCTTGAACATCTTCATCAATAAAATTTTGAATTTCGTATAGCTCTCTTTGAGGATATTTTAGGTCAAAGGTTGAAAATAGATAAATACTTACAGTTAAGGATTTTAAGGAAACTCAAAAGCATACAGGTGAAATATGTTTTTCAAGAGTCGTAGCAGCTTAGTGACTGTAAAAAGTTATTTTCCGAGAGCAAAATCTGACAAAGGGGATATAAGCATACAGGTATTTCAAAATAAAAGTCTAAGTTCTGCTGTACCCCGTAGCAGCCACTGAATGTCTATGTGTTATTAAGTTTGTACATCTGTGATGTAAGTTATGTAGAGAGAAGAAATGCGATTACACTTAAAGCTGTCTTTGCATTTTATTTCCTTATACACCAAAGTCAAGCATTAACAGTGTACAAGCACCGTTACATTAAAGGTTTCTTTGTGCACTTTTCTTTTAGCTTCTTTGGAAATAATAATAAAAAAATAAATTTTTCTATTAATTAAAGAGGTCAGTACATTTATTCCCTTATTGCAGAATTTTGGGTTATGTTTTTGTAAACAAATCTGCAAATCCATAAATGAATGTAACCCAATTTACTTCCAGGGAATGATATTGCAATCCATGTTTGATTTGGATTGTTGTCAAATATGCGATAAAGGTGTCCAGCTGTCATTGTAGAAGCCCTAATATTGTTGTCAAGAAAATGTTATATGTCGTCCATGATTTTATTTTTCCAGAGGTACACATGTAATGTTGCACATGGGCCCTTTTAGCTTGATGCTCTTAAAGAAAGTAGATACAAGACAACATGTAATTTCAATAGGGTAAATATATAATTAAACATAATGTAATAACAGCAAGAGAGTCAATAAATGTGGCGCCAATGATCTTGTGTAAACCGGTTATGTCTAACCAAGTAGGGGCAGGGGATAGATTTCTCGATATATTGAAAAATATACGCAGATTAATTAAATTCAGTTTAATTATTTGTTCAGAGATTATGGAGCTGCAGTTATAGATTGATTTATTGCTTTTTGCAAATCATTATCAGTTGTTCCAGTAAGTGCAATATGGTGCTATATGGACTTCATCTGTGAATTACTGTATAGTGTAATAACATAGTATAGTAAACATGAAATAGCTAAATAATTTTTGCAGAAACCATCTATGTCCTACTTATTCTGTTTCATCTGACAAGATCTATTTTTAATTTTAACATTTTATTTTGTTTTTGATTATTTTACCAGAAATTAGACTAAAGTTTGGCAGAAGTCTACATTGACCTGTCTGGTTAGCCCTGCATGGGAAAAAATGCAGGCATTGTGTCATCATCTATTTGGCTTCAACAATCATTCACTTTAAAATTCAACAGAAGATACACTCTTTTTGTAATTGACATTAAAAGGGGACATGGTAAAGAATTTCAGGAATGGGTTAAGTGCTAATCATTAATGAAGCTTCAGATGAGTAGTCAACTGTTCTTTAATTATTTTCCAATACTGCATGAAACTGTAGTACTGTTAGAAAGATCAACTCAAGAAAACTGTTTTAAATTACAAAATTTGTGGTTTAATTTGTAAATATAAAGAACAAAATCTAATATCTGTGTGAAGAAAGTTAAATGTTGTTCTGAGGAAAATGTAGCAGACTGGCTGTGTCCGTTTGCACTGTGTGCTCTTTTAGGTATGTTACAAAATGTCTGCTGATGTATTTTTTTTTTCTTTTTAAATAAAAGCATAACTAAATGAAATAGCTTATTTCATTAACATATGCTTTCAAAAGTTTGTTGTCTTCCTGGGTTGTAGATAGATAGATAGATAGATAGATAGATAGATAGATAGATAGATAGATAGATAGATAGATAGATAGATAGATAGATAGATAGATAGATAGATAGATAGATAGATAGATAGATAGATAGATAGATAGATAGATAGATAGATAGATAGATAGATAGATAGATAGATAGATAGATAGATAGATAGATAGATAGATAGATAGATAGATAGATAGATAGATAGATAGATAGATAGATAGATAGATAGATAGATAGATAGATAGATAGATAGATAGATAGATAGATAGATAGGACGGACGGACGGACGGACGGACGGACGGACGGACGGACGCACGGACGAATATGGGCACATATTCCCTAACCCATGAGACTGGTCTGTAGTACATTTATTCTCTCACCAAATATCACTTTTTAAAATGCAAAAAAAATAACAATGAAAAACATAAAAAAAACTTATAAAATTTTTGTTTGTTTTTTTAATTAGAAAAATATTAAATAGCGTTTTTATTTTAGTCAAATTTAGATGAGAAATTACACAGCACAGCAAAGACAATAACTGAACATTTCAAAAAGAAAACATGTGCTTAACTGAAATCAAAATGAGCCTGCATAGTGCAGACACACCAAAAAAAAGTTTTGATAATTTTTGGCAAAATATTTAAATTAGAAGTGCTCATTTAGCTGTATGTAGCACTAACTAAGACTCAGCCATGTTTATTGTTAAAAGAAGTTTAGCAGCTTTGAATGGCTGTAAATGCAAACCTCTCGAGGGTTTTTCTTTGCACTGGTCTTGTCTACTAGCAAACATCTACATTAGAAAGGCCACAACACTGGCAACATTTTGAAAAAAATAACGTGACATTTTGAACACTATTCCATGGATCTTCAAACCCAACGGTCTCATTGATTACGGTGCTGCAAAACAAATAATTACGTAAGTAAGGAACAAATCTGATGTAACATCAGTTTTATATTTTTATGTTTGGTTGTCACAAATAACTATCTGATGCAAATATAAATGTGTACCTCTGAAACAAGTCTTGGCAGCATTTTTGAATATTTCCATCTGCTGCATCGAAGGAAGATGTTTTAAACACCTCCACACAGTCGAGTGGTGGAAGGAAGAGGAGACCTGAAAAATTAAATGAAAGCTGGTGTGTTTCACTGAACTGCTACAGGCTAAAGATACAGAAAAGCATTTTTTTTTACCTGCAATGCAAGCATTGACTAGAGACACACATGTTCCAGTAATCATGGCTCTCAGCACCAGAGATGAGATGTCACCTCTTCTTGATGGGCATATGGCGGCTATAAGAAAAGAAAATCCTACTGTCAGAAAAAATGCTTTATGGGTTTAGAAAAAATGGCAATATAAAACAAAAACACTCACACAGGCCTCCAATTACAATCCCGAGTGAGCTAAAATTGGCAAACCCACAGAGAGCATAAGTTGTAATTATTTCTGATCTGACCTGAAACAAAACAAACATGTTTGATTATTCTGCTTTATTTTTGTCCAGTGTTCTCAGAAATGCATTGAAATACGGCCAAAGTTCATTTTTCAGTACATAAAGTAAAATATGCGTACAGTATTTCATTAAGTGATACATCTTTTTATGTGAGTTCTGTTTCCTTTTGATGATTGTGGCTTCAAGTTTGTCAGAAAAAAAATACCATATTATTAGATTAGCTAAATATAAAACTAATTTTATTAGAAAAATGTCCTTCCATGTTACAGCCTTATTACTTGGATTCAACTGGAAAATTGTCCTTCAAATGATTGTTCTCCTTTATACTTGACCATTAGCAACTTGTATTCTTGCCCCTACTCCTCTATCTGTCTCTGGGATCTTGTTTTTTGTTTTTGTTTTTTATACAAAATACTAAATTTTTTTTTTATTTAAAACGATTTCTGGACCACTAAGGAACAGTGCTTTTTATTTCTCTCTAGTCAATGTAAGATGCTTCTAATGCAGCCTGATTTTGCAGTAGCTTAAAGGTATAGTGGAGGATTTTTGCAAATCTTTGAAAAGACCCACCCTCTCCACTTAAAAAAAAAAAGAAAAAATGCACATGCACAACCCTGTACCCACTACCGAAAGGGAAAACCAATTAAACGCGTGCAAGAGCATGCACAAGTCCTTTTCTCCTCGTGCACGCTCAGTTTAAAAGTCACTGTTTGCATGGCTCGTACCAGCTTACTTTCCAAAAGATTTGCACGTTTTCCACTATGTCAGAAACCAAGTGAAAATGGGGACGAGTACATAGGATGGCCTTATGTAAACATATCACCAGAATGATTGACATTTAGGAGGACCACTTATTTTGATGATCCACCCGAAAAAAAGAACATCCTCCACTGTACCTTTAAAATAAGGAGTGTGACCCTTGGTGCCACCTTTAAAGCGTTGGCTCCAGCACAAGTCCACACCTCCTGATTCTCCCCCCAAAATGTTGCATGATATTTGCTTTACAGTCTTCTCAAGGCTCTGGGTGTTTCTGCTTAATGTGCACCGTTTCCAGTACTATTTTTTAATTCCTCTCAACATTTTTGTTTATATGCTGGGTTACAGTGGAATGGATTATGATAGCCAAAATTTAATATTTTTTTATAAACTGTTTATGTAATAGAATGTTTTAAATAATTTGACCTTGTAAGAAACTTATGATCAATGCAATGAAATTGCGAAACTATTCAAACATAATACACAAGCTGTACTTTATTTTTACGGGAATTACTAAAAGATTTTTCTGTTGATGGTCAAAATTTATTGAGACGCACCTGTAATACTTACAGATATCCACTGTCTTTCACCTCCGACAACTTCATCAAATCCTTCGAGTCTGTTGTTCTTCAGTTCAGAGAGCTTCTGATAAGCAACAAACTCATTGAGAAAGAGCTTTGTCCCAATGAGCTCAGCCACAGTGAAACTCTCCTCATATGGTATTCCCATCATAAAGGTGATGGGCATGAACACATACGAGCAGATTAACTGCAGAAAAATAAAATCTAATAAATAGCAGTAATAATATATCAATAACTGATTGCTGGTTAAAGAAAATGTAAATAACTCGATACCACTGCAATAGTTTTTGTTAATGTAGAGTAGAAAGTCTGGATTTCATTACCTCAAAGGTGATTTGAGGATATCCCACCATACCTCCAAGCCAACTCAAAGCGCTATTTATGAAGCCCAGAATGGCAAGAAATGCTATTAAATTAGCAGCAATGTTGGCAACAAGGCCTATTGATGAAGATGCACCGCTGCTAATAGCTTCCAAAATGTTCTGTTCGTCGCTAGAAAAAAAGAAAAGAAATGTAAACATAAAACTACCTAAATCAGTAACAGAAATATGGTGCTTTGAAAAAGTTTTTATTTTTGCTTTTGCTTCACGAAGAAACTATGTCTCAGATTTGGATTTTTCTGATTCTGATGTTTGCTTTGATCACTGAACGTAAAAAAAAAATCTCCTTGTAATTGGGTGTGCAGAGCTTGCTGACAAGAACTACCATCAAGTGTTTACTCACATAGGATGCTTTTTGTCAGCATGATCAACAACACCAAAGTCAGTTTTAGTTAGCTCACTCCAGAAGGGTTCCACTAATTATAGCAACTCGGCCAGGTACTGAAGCTGTTGTGATCATGACTGTGATAGCTGACCTAATTGCTCATTTCACTCACCTGCTTAGCTCTGCTTGCTGCCAATTATCACTCATCTCATCCACCTGCTCCTGCTGCTTATATACAGTTCAGCCCAGCTATCAGAGCAAGAGCAGTTTGTGTTTATGTTGGATGCTATAGTTCATGTTTTCATTCTCGGAGGCCAGTGGTGAGAGAGGTTTTTAGTGTTGTCATAATGTTCCCGATCATGTCCTGTCTCTTATCCACTGAGTGTGCCCTCTTCCTGTTTTTGGCTCAGTGGAGGGAGCTAGTTTTAATGTACCATAGTTTTCCTGATATCATGCCTTCTTCTGCCTCTCCAATACTGAGCTTGCCTGTTCCCATCTGAATGTTCTGCCTGAATTCTCTGTTGGACTCTTGGAACCCTGAACCCGCATGAACTCTCTGTGGACTCCTGGATGCCTGGATCTGCCTGTTCCTGTTCTGATCAGAATCCTTGACCGAGCTACAGACTCCTGGATCTCTGAGCCTTCCTTTTCTGAACTGTTTCCCTATCCTGGCTTGGATTCATGCTTGTTCAGTGGGGCTGCAACATGAACAATGTTTCTCTCTAACCAGAGTTGCCAGTGATCAGCACCACCCATCACTGGCAACTCAAATACATAAAGTTTATTATTTATATTGCATAAATGTAACCTGATTATTGTGCAATTCAAACGATTAATGTTGCATATTCGAAATGAATGCACTCATTAGTATTAACTTTGATTAAATATACTTTATTACTTGTAAATACGTAAACCTGACAGTTATGAATTTCAAAGAATAAGCTGTAATAAATCAATGAATATGAATCTTGTAAGATTTATTTAAAGGTTTGTGTTAAAATTATCTAAATAAAAAAATTTAATGGGAAGTTGTTATGTAATAAAATTTCATAAACCTTAAGATTTGGGTAAATACAGTCCTGGAGAATATTTTGACTGAGCAAACTCACCCAGCAGCCACTTTGATCTTCTCCTCTGAATTAAAGTGACTCTTTTCTGTCTCAGGATAAGACAGCTTAGATATGGCCAAAGCACAGGGAGCAGCCATCACAGAGGCTGATATCAAGGAAGATGCATCAATCTGTAAGAGACAAAGTTCACACGCTTGTCCGGGTAAAGTTTGACTTGCAAATAACTGTCAGCTAATTATTAAGGTTCTCAATTCAGATTATTTTGCATATTCCACATTAAGTAACATTAGCAAATCTCTTTTTTCCATGTAACTCATTTTTAGCTGTTTTAACATGTTAAATAATGCAACATTAGACATAATCCTCCTCCAAAACACTTTTTGGTTCAGATGTGATCGCTGATTTTCTTAAATGTTGACTTGAAATCTCATATCTGTTCTCACTATGTCTCAGAAAACCTGAGCATATAAAAAATTGAACACATTAATAAAACTGTTTCAGAATTATTCATCCAGATTACAAACTCCTTACAAACTCTTTGATATTTTGCAGCACAAGCTTGTTAGTTTCAGCTATGGCTTATCTTTAACTCCACTGGAGAGGAGAGAACATTTTGTGCAGCACAGGAATATTCTTTTATGCTTAATGAAAGTTCTGTCCTGTGATTGGTACACCTTTTTGTCAGCTTTTTTGTACCTACTAAATCTTATTACAATCTTTTCAAGTTAGTTTGTATCTATGCTTTTTAATAGTCAGCTACACCTCCCAAGAACAAATAGGAACACATGGATTGAGTCATTTTAGAAACTTTATATAATGTGTTTAAACCATGCAATTAACTTATTTTTTAACTACTTTTTTCTGTTAAATTATGCCAAAACTCTTAAATTAACGGAGAACAAGAATTTGGAGCTATTTTTTTATTTATTCAACTCTTTATAAATGTATACATACAAGCTCAAATATATACATACTTCCTCACTGATAGTTGGATAAGTGTCCATTAATATGTTGCAGATAAACCTCTCTCTTTTTAACCATGAACAAGGTTCTGACATAAATTTGGCTTAAATGTTGACAACTAGTATTTTCAAAAATTAAACACAGAACATTTAAACTCATTAATGCCTCGATACTGATCTAGTACCGATCTTTAATCCAACCAATTTTGTATGGGGCTCAAGCTCAGCTTAAACCCTATTGTAAATTTACTTTATAAATTGTCAAACTAATGTTGATTTCTTTTTTTGGAAAATTTTTATTTTTGCTGCTGTAAACACAAGCGTTTCCTCATTGTGTGGAAATAAATGGATTTTCTTTTCTATTCTATTCTATTATTATTATTATTATATTATATTATATTATATTATATTATATTATATTATATTATATTATATTATATTATATTATATTATATTATATTATATTATATTATATTATATTATATTATATTATATTATATTATATTGTATTGTATTTTATTGTATTGTATTGTATTGTATTGTATTGTATTGTATTATATTAGAAGTCCTAAACGGTGCCTGATTTTTATTCATGTCACCAAAAATGTATCAACTGATTAGGATATTTTGGAGAAAAAGGCAACAACCAACACTCTAAATTAGCATAAAGTAAAAAGAGCTTAAACAACCATGCTACTGTCCATGGAAAAGTAAGTTTAACATTAATGAGGAAATTAAAGGATGTTTACTCGAAGAGAGAGAAGCCCCAGCTCTGGAAACAGACAGCTTCAAGGTCCCACTAACATTTGCAGCTGACCACAAAAAGAATCAAATTTTTTGTGGTTAAAAAAAAAAAATCTAGATGGAGAAAAAACACGAAGCAACTTGGCCACTAAGGTGAACAGTTGAGGGAGCTGACTAAGGTGTTCCAACCAATGAGAAGAGCTGCAGCTGCCAGGGACATGCTAATGGTGTGCCGCACTGCAGTGGTATTGATGCATGGAACACATTACATGGAAAAAAAGAAGTACATTTCGTCCAAGGTAATCCTGCAGGACTTTACATTAAAAAAAGGCAGCTGGATGAAGCTTGTTGTTCTAGCAGAAAAAGAATTAACACATCAAAACTAGTTTTGGGATAAATAAAGGAGGTTATCACTGAGCTTTTAATCAGAACCTGAAAAGCTCTATCTCTTCCAATTAAAAGCAAAACAGATAAGCACCACCATTTTTATGACTTGTTAGATATTTTACGAGGATTATGCTGGGCCATTTTTGAGAACAATAAAAACCATGTGGTTTCTCTGTAACTTGCTAAAATAACGTGTATATTTGAACCAATTTGCCTCCAGTGAGGTTTACTGAAAATCCACAATTAGTTTAAACCTGTAGAGCAAACTTTGTTTTTTAATCACTAAAAATCTTTGTTTTATCATAATGATATTCATAACAACAAGCTTTGAATGGGCACTGATAACACATTAGTGATATTGTACGTTGAGCAACTCCACCTTTTGCCCACGTGGTGATTTAATTTTGTTTAAATTTGATTATATTAATCTTCTTTTAATCAATTTTTCAGTTTAACATGTTTGTGTCTTTATTTCATTCTATTCCTACTTTATGTTTTTCCCTTTCATCCTGTTTTACAGAAAAAACATTTTAAATATGGCTGAATAAAGAGAGGTCTCTGTAGTGACGACATGTGTAGGCGACATAAAAATATTTTAATACAGTACCTGTCAGTTTCCCTAATATGCTGGTGTGCAAAAAATATTTTTCTAACCCCAAATGAGATGAACGCTCCCATGACGCTGCCTGCTATGGTTGCAAATCCACCAGTCATAACAGCATGGATCTCTGATTTGGTCATATCCTTCAAATAGGGGCGAATAAGTAGCGGAGCTTCAGTCTAATGCAAACACAGAACAAACAGTTAAAGACTTTTCTAATGTTACTGCCATTAATCATTTCTATGCCAAGTCATGAAGATTTCCTTAAAGCCAAAGGATCAACATTACCTGGCCAACAAATATGTTCCCTGCCACGCTTAATGTCTCAGTGGGCGAGGTCCCCAGTGTTATCTGCATAAGCCATGAGATCTGCATGGACAAAAACACAAGGGTCCAGGTAATAGTTAATGCAGTACTTGTGTTAAATACACACCCACACTTACGGGAATGTGTAAAAAAAACTTTATGAGACATTTACCTTTAAAATTAGCCACTGCATTGCTCCCAGAAAGTAAAGGACAGACATAACGCTGCTGAAAAACACAACGATGGGCAAAGCCTGACAGGAAAGCAGTAAAAATGAAAGTAAGTACATTCAGCATCTTGATAAAGATAATTGAAGTGCTAATGTTGTCTAATTAAACCACGCACTCACTTGAAAGGCAAAAATGTCGTTAATCAGGTCACCGAAAACAAACCCTGATCCTTCTTTGGTGTAATCAAGGAATATCTATCATCATAGTGTACAGAGGAGAAAAAAAAAGGTTGGGGGTTAATGTACATACATAAATAAAAATCACAAGTACTCATTCAGTTTTACTGTCTAATTTATAGCATTTTAGATAGGAGCAGTTGAACAGCACTTTAAAATATAATTAGAAGGCCTGTATATGTGCACACATTCTGCTGGCTCAGGCCTTGGGTGCACAATAAAGCTGTTGAAGATAAGCGTCTGATCTATTTAGTTAAACATTACATTGCTATGACTTAACATCACACATAGAAAGCAAGCAGTTGGCAGAATCAAGTTTTGAAAATGTTTTGGGAAAAAATAAAATAGGATAGAATAGAAAACATTAGACAAATTAATAATTGTATTAATTCAGGTAAAATATGTTTATATTTCTAATAAATATAAAAAGTTCTTTTTTCACATTAATCGAAAACTTAAGCTTGTTTGTCAATTCCAAACAAAAATTCTTTATCATCGCCAAAATATTACCAATAATTGACTAAGCGATTTTATCCAATAAACTGGAGGAATACCTGCACTTGTTTTCCAAGCCAGTCAAAGGCTACTAAACCTGGTTGTGTTCTTATAACAAACAGTCCAATGCAGAACTGGATTCCAAGACCCCAAAAAACTGGCCTCCATTTGATCTATAAAAAGAAAATGGTTATCTTTATCACTTTATTGGGTAGCATCCGTTCATTTCCAACAGGGAGGAACATCGCTAAATCACTAGATGACAAGAGCAACAAGGCCGGGTTATATCTAAAGTCTCTGCGAGGTAGAAAATGTGACTGATAGAAGCTGAGCATGTTTCAAAACAGCTGTAAAGGATTATTCATCTATGATTAGAGCTGGTGCGTGCCTTAGTGTTAAACTCACCATTGACCTGTGAGCTGAGAAGAGGAATAAAAGCACGATAAACATGCACACACCTCCGAATGAGATAAGCTGCTCAGGACGTTTCCGTGTGTCTAAAACAAGCCACACCACAAGCAGGGCCAGGACTGCTAGGATGAAGACCCTAACACAAAAGAGAACAATACGCATTAGCTATACAGCATGTGCCATACTTTAGGGGGAGGGGGGCTGTTATTAACCAGGGAATAGTGGAATAAAACAAATTAAAACCATTCACCATTTTAGCCATTTCAGGTTGGATTTGAAGCATCGAACGGCGGGTTTGAAAGACCGACTGATGCTTTTCCCCTTATGCTTCTTCACCATCTCGTACGACACGGCAGCAACTGCCAAACAAGTAAGGACCACGAGAGCAGTGGCCCTATGGAAATCCAGTACACAGGCAGCAATGAAGTATGCCACATATCCTGCAGAGGAGGGTAGAGATTCCGACGCTCGTTAGTAATGAATTATGCATGTAAGCATCAGTATAATGCCTTACTGCATTAGTTCCCAAACCTTTAAATATAAGAGCCACGCGAGTAATAAAAAGTGCCTCCAAAATGAGGGAGATTTAAAAATATAAACCAACGTTTTTTACAACGATTTAGCTACAACTACAACAAGAAGGAAGTCTTCCTCTCCCTTTAGCACCACAAGAATGGTTGAAGGGTACATTACAGTTATGCTGTAAGTTTTAAAATTCACAGAAAAGCAAACAGACGATATTCATGCTTTAGCAGGTTTGATTTCCGGCCTGGAGCCTGCAGGTTCTCCCTTTGCATGCATGGGTTCTGTCTGGGTATACTTCATCCGACAGTCCAAAACCATGATTATTAGGTTTTCTGGTTTATCTTGATTACCATTACATACTCTATGTACACTCACCGGCCACTTTATTAGGTACCCCATGCTAGTAACGGGTTGGACCCCCTTTTGCCTTCAGAACTGCCTCAATTCTTGGTGGCATAGATTCAACAAGGTGCTGGAAGCATTCCTCAGGGAGTTTGGTCCATATTGACATGATGGCATCACACAGTTGCCGCAGATTTGTCGGCTGCACATCCATGATGCGAATCTCCCGTTCCACCACATCCCAAAGATGCTCTATTGGATTGAGATCTGGTGACTGTGGAGGCCATTTGAGTACAGTGAACTCATTGTCATGTTCAAGAAACCAGTCTGAGATGATTCCAGCTTTATGACATGGCGCATTATCCTGCTGAAAGTAGCCATCAGAAGTTGGGTACATTGTGGTCATAAAGGGATGGACATGGTCAGCAACAATACTCAGGTAGGCTGTGGCGTTGCAACGATGCTCAATTGGTACCAAGGGGCCCAAAGAGTGCCAAGAAAATATTCCCCACACCATGACACCACCACCACCAGCCTGAACCGTTGATACAAGGCAGGATGGATCCATGCTTTCATGTTGTAGACGCCAAATTCTGACCCTACCATCCGAATGTCGCAGCAGAAATTGAGACTCATCAGACCAGGCAACGTTTTTCCAATCTTCTATTGTCCAATTTCCATGAGCTTGTGCAAATTGTAGCCTCAGTTTCCTGTTCTTAGCTGAAAGGAGTGGCACCCGGTGTGGTCTTCTGCTGCTGTAGCCCATCTGCCTCAAAGTTCGACGTACTGTGTGTTGAGAGATGCTCTTCTGCCCACCTTGGTTGTAACGGGTGGTTATTTGAGTCACTGTTGCCCTTCTATCAGCTAGAACCAGTCTGGCCATTCTCCTCTGACCTCTGGCATCAACAAGGCATTTCCGCCCACAGAACTGCCGCTCACTGGATGTTTTTTCTTTTTCGGACCATTCTCTGTAAACCCTAGAGATGGTTGTGCGTGAAAATCCCAGTAGATCAGCAGTTTCTGAAATACTCAGACCAGCCCTTCTGGCACCAACAATCATGCCACGTTCAAAGTCACTCAAATCACCTTTCTTCCCCATACTGATGCTCGCTTTGAACTGCAGGAGATTGTCTTGACCATGTCTACATGCCTAAATGCACTGAGTTGCCGCCATGTGATTGGCTGCTTAGAAATTAAGTGTTAACGAGCAGTTGGACAGGTGTATCTAATAAAGTGGCCGGTGAGTGTATGTTTGCATGGTAATACTGTGTGTGTTACCCTATGGTGGACTGGCAACCTGTGACCCGCCGTGACCCTGACTTATAAGCAGCATAGGATGAATGGTGTGGATGTATTTTGACACTAAAGGGGCATATTCGCAGCACTGTGTGTGTGAGACACTGGATTAAAATAACAAAAAACATTAAAAGTTAACATTAATATTATATCTTTTTAACTTTTGCACATTTTATAGGTGTAGCACCCATTTTAACACTTAATTCAGGACTGCTAAACTTTCCCTTACACTTCAGACATCAGGGGGAATTCTTGCTTTGTTTCAGAAAATACAATCAATGAGAATAAAGGACCTAACCGACTGTTAGCAATACAAGACACTTATTTGCCTCTATTCTTTGTAGCTGTGTTATGTTATTTATATGGAATGATTCACAGATAAAAATCAACAAGTGCTTCTCAAGAATAAAACAAACAATAAAAGATACTAGTAAGTAAAAGGCTGTCTAAACGAGTACATCCTGAGGTGTTTTTTTAAGAGTCAGTAAAAACTGTAAAGCAGAGAGAGAATGGAAATGTGTTAGATAATAAAAGCCACTGTCTGAAAAGCTTGATCTCCACAAATACAATAAAGTGATTAGAAATATATGTTTTACAGTACTATGTGTAACAGTACTTTAATGAAAAATTCAAAAATCTGAATGGTTAAAAATGTTTAATAGCTAAGGCTTTCAGTATGCCTAAATGACCATAGCTTTAGAGCTAAATGGTAAATGATAAATGGCTTCTATTTATGTAAGATATTTTCAAGTCAGGGGACTCCAAAGCACTTTACACCATATTCAGTCATTCACCCATTCACATAAACAGTCACACACTGAGCTGGTGAACAACCTCTGACTTTCACAGCTGGAATCCATGTGTCTGTCTCTTTAAATCCTCCCTTCTTTTATAACAAACCTATAATAGAACTATGAGTATGACTCACCAAACCATATTTTCAAATGTTTTTATTAACTCTACATCACTATTGTTTGTATTTACCCAGCAAATAATGAATACCAGTACTACTAAAGACAACCCAAGTACCACCAGCGATCCATGAACCACACTGCGTTACTGGACAGATTTCTGCTTAATAAAAGAGTTGGTATCTTACCTGCTCCGATAATGCCAAGCACGATATACTTTAAGATTGTTGAGTGGTCTTTGATATAACGCTCTGTAGCATTAAATGGCTTGGAAACCTTACTGAAAGAATAAGGAACCAAAGTGAAATTCATTGTTACATTTGCTTCTTTACTTTAACAGTATTATTACAGTTAACCCTTCAGTTTCATTTTTAAAATCAGAATATTAGTGCAGACTACCACAGATGTTGTACTATATAATAAATTCCCCTCACATAAGTAGAAATGAAAAAATCTGACCAACCTGAGACATAAACCCTTTTTTTTTTTAGACTCTACTGGCTGACTTTTGATGCTGTCAGAATCAGCAGTGCTTTCCACCTGGCAAAATTGAAGGCATTTCATGAAAACAAAAGCTTTCTAGTTTTGTTTTTGACTTATAAATTGAAATAAATACATACCCCAAATTCAAAAGCCTGGTTGTCAATACCATTCCCATGGTTTTGCCTTGGACTTTTGAGCCTGACGCCGTTCTCTTCCACTAAAAAACAGAAACATTGCTTACTGCTAACTGGCAGCCTGTGGGAAAAGCCGCTTCAACTTTAAACAAGCAGGAATGCTTTTTTTAGGTTAAGCCTAAGTGTACTCTGTGAGATAAAGCAGTTTCAAAATAAAGCCCACAGAGTCCTAAGGTCTTATCATGTGCCACCAGAAAAAAAAAAAAAAAAAAAAAACTTTTTAACTGAAAAAAATGTTTTAATTCAAGGAAAGAGCTAATGGCTTACTTATTGTGTGTCCTCCCAAACCAAGCTGTCAAATGCTGAGCTGTAAAACACACTGCAGGGAAATATACTCTGCCCTCCCAACTTCTTATTATTAATTAACAGATGGTTTGGTTTTGTTTTTGTTGTGTTTTTTTTTTTTTTTTTTTTTTTTTACAGCTTTGACTACTCAGGAAGTGCAAGAAAAAGGGAGGAATCAGCGTCACTAGGTTGAAATGAGTGAATGGAGCTTACAAAGCAATGCATGACTAACTTTATGCTGACCATGTTTTTAACAATCTAAATGACTAAAATAACAAATGATAGGATGAAAGGTGACTGATAAAACATGGAAAATGTTATTAGATGGCTTTTTAACCCAGTTAAGACATTTATCATCCTTAATGTGAAAAATAGGGAATCTACACTTTTAAGTGACCTAAGGCTTCCAGGTGGTATTAAATCTAAAAAAGCTTTCATTACTGGAATAACATAGGAAAGATGTATTCTCTGGTTTGAAAGTAACCTCTTTGGATTCCAGTTTGTATTCATTTTATGACCAATCATATATTTTTAATTGAGTGATAAGGATGGGTAAACTGCACAGTGTTGAAGCAGCAAGAAGGTTCTGGGTTTGATCCCTGCCATTGGGTTTTTCTGAATGGAGTTTGCATGTGTGGGTTCTCTCCAGGTACTTCGGCTTCCTACCATTGTCCAAAATCATGACTGTTAGGTTAATTGGTTTCTCTAAATTTTCATTAGTTATGAGTGTTGTGTGCATGGTTGTGTGTCTCTGTGTTGCCCTGTGGCATAGATGTCCATAGACACCCACCGCGACCCTGACAAGGACTAAGCAGGAGAGGGATGGATGGGTACAGAAATAAAAAGCAAGAAGGAAAAGACTGCACTGCAAAAAATATAAATCTCAATAAGTTATTTTTTCTTAAAATAAGTGTGTTTTTCCTTGATTTGAGGAGGTAAGTAAGACACTTTGCCAATGGAACAAGACAATTTCCTTTTAAAATAAGAAAAAACTATTTTATCGTCTTATTTCAAGTAAATATTATCTAACTATCTTATTTTAAGAGTGAAAATACTCATTCCATTGGCAAATCATCTTATTTACCTGCTCAAATTAAGGCTAAATATACTTAATTTAAGCCATTTTTTACTTATTTCTGGATTGTTTTTGCAGTGAGGCAATGAGTCGGGCAGTAGCAGTAGCTGCTGTCTGCTGAAAAATATTGCACTATTGCACTTAGTATTAAACATGAGGATATACTGATTAGGTGTTGTTGTAAAACTCCAACACAAAGAAATGAAATTTATGAGGTGGGGGGAAAGTGCTAGCTTAGGGAAAAAAAACTGTATAGTGTGGCATTCATCTGTATTTTGCCCTTTGCACTTTTACCTTTATAATAGTCACCTAATTAGTATAGATTATTAATGCATTTTTCTTTATAAAATAAGGTCTTTGTCCAGCATGAAGCATAGTGGTAGCAGTATCTAGCTGTATGTAAAACCCTGAGCATCTTCTTTTTAAGATAGCTAAACAACAATGAGTGTCTTTACAATAGTCAGAGGCTTTTAATGATCTGCTGTAAGATAGATCCCTGCTAGAGATCCTTCCTGTCTACAGCAATAATCATTTATTGAAAATAAAAATGCAATAGTTAGTCAAAATGTTTTATTGGAATCATTAAAATATTTTCATTACATTTTTTTTATTTTTATTAAATGATTGACCCATATCTCTTTGGTAGAAAAGACCTATATGTAAATCTAATCCATGCACCTCAAAAGAATTGCAGCAATTACTAAAAAAAAGTGATCCATTAAATCAGGAGATTTGATAGAAATCCACACCACTCTTTTCAGATATTCTGAAAATGAATAAATAAAAAGTGTAATATTCCTTCCACTTCACAGTTAAGTGCTACTGTTTGTTAGCCAATCATATAAAATCCCATTCAAATATATTTTACATGTGATGATAAAATGTGAAAAGGCATAAGGGGAATAATTTTTTTTCTCTTGTTTTTCAAGGCTTGTCGCTGTTTCTTCTGTGCTTTGATTATAACATTACTATGCCTCATAAAAGTCTTTTGTTAGCAGAATGCACCTATTGCACAGGTCATTACCCTCAATGTGGAAGCAGTCTTTGTGGGAGAACATATTAAAGGATTGTTCATGCTTAAAAACTGGCACTTAGCGTTGTCTGATTAGTATTTAGCGTCTCTGAATTGCTGAAATTTGGATTACATGAGATTAATGACCTGATAGCAGTTTCAGCAAAAGAAACATTAAACTCAGGTTCAGCAACTCCAGATACTTTTTAAGTTATTCTTCTGATGTCATGTACAAACTTTTAAACTTTAAATGCAAAGTTAATTTATGACAACTGCTGTGCATGTGTTAAGAGGAAAAATGACAAAATTGGGATAATTATTAACTTATGTGTTTAAAATCCTGTATACCTAATATACAACTAATGGCTGTGTTAACTTAGCATGACCACTATAGCTTTAATGCAGTTATTCAGAAAAGTTTGTCTGTTTCCATTGAACTGGAAGTGTTGTGGTGTGACTAGCGGGAAAGACACCTTGATCATTATTCCCTCAGCAATGTCTGGCAGGTTATGTCTCACTACTCGATTTTGATCGAAACGCAATAGTTTCTCCATCCATTGTTGAACTTAAGAATAAAAAATGGTATTAGCATATATAAAGGCATCTAGGATTATCTTCTTGGATGATTGCATTAACAATGCAATCAGATATGTTGGAACCATATCTGGTTCCAACATCCATCTCCAAAATGAGTTTTCCTGAGGCTGTCAAAACCTAGAAGGATTACTTAGTGGTAATTTCCATTTGGGATTTGTCTGAAACACCTCTGAGAATCAAGGGAACACTTTTTTTCTAAAACCTACACCATCTAAGGTGACAGCACTAAATTAGTAAAATTTGGTGACTCCAAACCAAGCTAAAATGTCTGATTTTCTCAATGATCTTCTAAGGCTGAGTCCAAACAAGCTGCTTAGGGCCATTCGAACCTGCGACCTTGTTTTATTAATGATAAATATCTCTGGATCTCTATATCTCTTATTACTAAAAACTCCTTCTTGACTTTTAAATATTGATGTCCTATTTAAATGTACTCAGGGGTAAAAATTATTAGATGATTAATAAATCACCAATAAACATTTTATATCTCAATTCACCACAGCCTGTGGGGATTTTAAAATACATATTTTTAAGCATTTAAGTGTATTAAATTAAATTTTAAATATAATATATATAACGAGATAAATCGCATACTTAATGAGTAAAATTTATTTTTAGGTTGATTATGTTCGATTTTAAATCTTGACTAACAACTTTGTCTTTGAGCTTTTTGTTTCTCTGGTAGCTTAAGAACTTATTAACTCAGAGGACCATAGTTTCATATGCTCACTCTTGCTTACCTAATTCTGTGTATTTGTAAAATTAATAATCTGTTTTAGCATTTTGTGGGAAGGTAGAAAGTAACTGTTTTCTAAGCCATCCCTTCTCATTTAAAAAAAATAATTTCCTAATGCAGTCAGTTCCCTGTTTGGCCTGTAAGACATCCAAGAGGGCTCGAAATACCCTCAACGGAAAAGTGAAAACCAACCAAGTTGACGTTAGCTCCGGCTAGCTTAGCTTAGCTATGATATCATAAAGCAGTAGGAACTTTATGCCCCTATTAAAATAGCTAAATAGTACTTTTCGCAGTCTTTGGGCGAACCCAGTTAAATGGTAAGAGGGATTTTCATATACAAGTCAAACATGTAGTGCTTAGCGTTATTGTTTTCGCATTAGCGTGTTGTTGCTTGTCAGCTAGCTTAGCTCCGAACCGTTTTAGCCAGATGCTATTAGCCAACTCACCTCCACCAGTTTATACTTTTACGTCCAATAAGTGATTTTTGCTTATGTTTTTTTTAAGCATGTCTGTTTTTCGTACGTTCTGTTTCATATAAAGCGAAATAATCGGGTTGGCTTTGTAGCTGATGCTATCATTAGCAGTAAATATGTTTTGTTTTTACGGGAAAAGTAGGTTTATAGTTTCGAAGTGTAATATGTTGAAACGAATGTGAAGGTGGAATGGTTCTTGTTTTGTGTTGTGATGTCTGTGTTGGATGTCTTTTTCCAGGTTTATGAGAATGCACAGACATGGGTGACATGAAGACCCCAGATTTTGATGATCTTCTGGCAGCTTTTGATATCCCAGATGCCCCCGGACTGGATTCTAAGGAACCCATCCAGGGAAGCCAAGAGGAGATAGATAGTCAGCTAAAAAACTCAGTAATGTGTCTGGATGAGGGCTTACTCAGTAACTCTGCTGTCACTGGAGCAGATATTCCTCTAGTTAGTGTTATTGTGAAAAACACAAGTCGCCAAGAGTCATTGGAAGATCTCAGCGATCAGCTTCATTTAGCACCAGCATTGCAGAATGGATTCAAGGGAGAAGAGGCCTGTGTTAAGCCTGTGGAGCCCACTAGCCCAGATCTTTCCTGTTCATTTAAGGCTGGTTTGAATGGAGAGGACCCAAGAGAGCTTTGTGGAGAAACCCTACTTCATCAGAAACCTGAAGAAGCACCAGTATTATCTCCATCACTTTCCCATTTTAGTTCCGTCTCCACTCCAGAGAAAGACAAGGTGTGTAGCAAAGACAAAAAGGTTTCAAAAGCAGATAGGTTCTGTTTTCCCGAAGCTCGGGTTTTGCTTGAACCTTTGGTTCCAGGCAGAGAACAAAAATCAAATCTTTGCTTGTTTGATGCATCTCCCAGGAACACTCAAGAATCCACAACAGAAAACAGAAGAAGTAATAATCTCTCTGATATCCGTGTCAGCAGTCAAACACCAATTCCCTCCGTAAGCAGTGACAAGAGCTTCATACAGACAGGATGCAAATCTGAAAACACAGCCAGTGTCGCTGCCTCTAATTCTTCTGAGAAGTCTGAAGTTCCCTTCTCTAATGAGGCTCCAGTTGATCCAAATGCTAAAAAGGAACCCGAAGGGGAAAATAATCCTAAAGAATCACCAGCATTTCACAGTGATTGTGTCAAAGATAGAAACATGGCACCTATATCCCCAAGAAGCCCTAGAAGTCCAACTGAAACAGTAAAACGGTTAATGAAACCCTCTGATAGCCCTGTAAGCATCTGTAGTGACAGCAGCGGTAAAACATCCCCTGCGGTGGCGCCTGTGTCGTCCCCAGCAATACCCAGAGTCAGGATCAAGACGATTAAAACCACTACTGGTCAGATCAAACGCACGGTCACCAGCGTGCTGTCCGACTCGGAAACCGACGACATTCATTCTGCTTATGAATCCTCCCCGTCGCAGAGCATGATCAGCGAAGAGTCATACTCTGTGTCCCCTCGTCAGTCTCAAGCTGTCGATTGTAGTCCTGGGACTAACCCATCATGCACATCTTCACCGAAAACACTCAGAGGGCCTGAGGAAAATCCAAGACGCTTTAGGAAGGAGTCCCAAGGCGGTGGTCGTGCCGTTAAGCGGTCTGCTGGCCACAAAGCACAGAAAGTAAAAAGGGCGTCATATGCAACAGGTCATACATCCAATACAAGCTTCCTTCCTAAAGCGATGCACCTAGCTAGTCTGAACCTGGTCCCTCATAGCGTGGCTGCCTCGGTAGCTGCCCGGCCCTCATCCCATCAGCAGAATCCACACATCCTTTCCTCTGCAGTGTGCAGCTCCGTCCCTCTGGTTCATCAGGTGAAAGCGGCCAACCCGTTGCCCCGTTCGTCTGTTCCGAACACAGCAGCAGGAACTCTAAACAGGCTTTTAACCAGTGCCAACCCAGTGCCTGTATACGTGCCTAACCTGAACCCCCCAGCAGAGTGCAGCATCAACCTTCCACCTCATGGATATTGCTGCCTGGAGTGTGGGGACTCTTTCGCTGTCGAGAAGAGTCTGGCGTTTCATTACAACAGGAGAAGTGTTCAGATCGAAGTAGGGTGCACACACTGCGCAAAGAGCCTGGTGTTCTTTAACAGGTGTGCGCTGTTGGCACATGCAAGGGAGCACAAAAACAGCGGCAGCGTGATGCAGTGTACACAGCTCCATCTGAAGCCCATATCAGAGGAGCAGATGTTTGTACCTCTGAGCCAAGAGCAAGGCCCAAACACCTCTCAGTCACTCCCCCCAATAAACGAACCCGTCATGCCCTTACATCCAGATAATGTCATTCCACACAGACTCCGTTGTCTGGAGTGCAACAAGCAGGTGGCTGACTATAAGGAACTGGCAGGTCATTACCAGAAGATATCAGAAGATGTGGAAGGGCTGGTGAGTAAATGGGCTGTAAAAAGATCACAGTGCATAATGTCTGTTTATGTAAGTAAGAATCTAATAAAGATATATTTATTCCACAGTTTGGAAATTAAGGTAAATTAAAACTGATCAAGTTTGAAAGGCAGAGCAAGACTTTTAACTTAGGAAGTAGATGTTAGTTCAAAGCAAAAACTAAAGCTCTTATATGAAGTGGTTTAAAAAAACAAAACAAAAAAACAACTCAAACATGATGCAAGCGCTTTTATTTAAGACAGAAAAACAAACTGTAGTTAGCATCTGAACTGGAAATTGTTCTTTTTCTTGCTAATAGTAGTTTTAAATCTAGCTCACCTCAATAAGACCTATAGTAACCCCTTTGTTTCCACTTGACAGTCTGCAGTTTTCAAGAGCCAGAACATTTAATTTATCTAGATGTGTGGAAAAGCATAATAGCCCTCTTTTAGCCAGCTTCCTTGCAGTGCTCAGCTGCAGCTGGGCCAGGATCGTTCGTCTGCACAGCGCAGAACTCTGATCCGTCTTCTCTAACATGTCTTATAGAGAAACAACTGGATGGATGGTATAATGAAAAGGTTTTGTAGATTTGAAAGTTCCTCTTTATAAAAATGTTGGTAGACTTTATTTTCACCACAAAAATGATCTAAATGAGTAATTATTTCAGGTATTTAACCTTAATTTGAGTAGTTAAATAAGATGATCTGCCAATGGAATTAGTATTTTATCATTAAAATAAGATCACTAGATATTATGCACTTTAAATGAGAGACTGTAGTTGTTTTTTCTCATTTTAAATGAAAAATTTCTTATTCCATTGACAGTGTCTCCCTTATCTGTTCAATTAAAGAAAAAAAATGCACTTATTTTAAGAAAAATTGACTTGATTAGATTTATATTTTTTGCAGTGTATATTGAATTATTTTTTTGAGTGTCATTTCTCTTGTCTCACACAAGGTAATATACCCAACCTCCTTTCCTTGTTTTTCATCGTCACAGATTTGTAAGGTATGCTCAATGTTGCTACCCAACAAGTGTAGCTTCAGAGCTCACCAGCGCCTCCACGCCCACAAATCGCCCTACTGCTGTCCTGAGTGCGGTGCCCTGAGTCGTTCTGCTGACATACAGAAGCACGTCAAGGAAAACTGTCTGCATTATGCTCGCAAAGCTTGGTACAAGTACGTAGAATAAAAAAAATAATAATTAAGGTCTAAATTGCTTTTAAAATATACAGTAAGGTGTTATAATGGTTGTTCTTATGTTTTCCTCCAGATGTCTTCACTGTGATGTGGTTTTCAGAACCCTTCAAGGACAGAAGTCTCACATCGAAGAGAAACACTTAGAAGTCTTTTACAAATGTTCTGTCTGTCCTGTCGCCTTTAAGACTTCTGACGGCTGTGAAGCACACTTGAAAAATAAACATAGATCTAGTAAACAAACACCTCAGTAAGTAAACAAGAAACGACCTGACAGCTAAAAGTTCTACGTCTCATTTAAAGGTTGTTATTACCCTTTTTTTTTTTTCTATTTGCAGGTTGGTTTTTAAGTGTTCCTGTAAGGCACTTTTCAAGAAAAAACACCTTTTTTTCCAACATTTTCATGAAAATGCCAACAAGCGAGTCACGTGTGTGTTTAAGTGTCCAGAATGCAACTCGGTCTTTCCACAAAAGCGACTTTTAATGCAACACTTTAAGGTTGGTTCCAGATAAATTCCCTATTGTTTTTTAAGGTTGCAAGCATTTTCCTTCATGTTTATATTTTAAAAGCAATACACTTTTTTGAATAGTGTAAATTGTATGAATGAGAGAAAAAATAAGTTTTCAGTAGGAGCTGCTCCTTCTTGTTACCAGATCTATTGTACCTTTTAATACATCATAATGTATAAGATGTTGCCTTTACCATTTTTTAAGTCCCCTCCTCTGTCCCTTATCTTTGTCATTGTGCAGGGTGTTCATATTGGAAACCTGACAGCAGAGATGGAAAAGGACACTAAAGAAATAGAGGGGACTGATGGCTGCCCAGGGTCTCATCCTGTCCAGCAGGAGAAGAGTCACGTTCCCCGTAAACTCATCGATAGCCCAAGAAAAAAGTCAGAGCAGGACGCCAAATCTGCCGTTAAGCCTCGAGGATGGACCTGCGGCGAGTGTCTGCAGTGGTTTGCTGAGCGAGAGGCCTACGTCTCTCACATGAAAAACAGCCATGGAAAAGTAGGTGTTCCTGAATCCCACATTTTCTCACTGAATCCCAATCACTTTTAGACAAATATAATTACTTATGCTAAATAAATGGATAGATATATAAATAGATATACTTTATACCAAGGAGAAATTGCAGTGTAGCATCAGCTTTACACATAGGGACAGTTACAACACAATGAGGTAAAAAAGTACAATAAAATCTAGACATATTTACAATATAAAGGCAATATAAAAATGTAAAAACAGTATTGTTTGAAGTACAAGTAAAATAAAATAAGTATAAGGCGCACTGAACAGTCCGACTGACTTTATTTGATTTAATAATTGAATCTATTTCAGATATTATTACCATTAGCAATGATTGGAGAGCAGTTTTGAGAATAACTTGAATGGTGGCTTTTGCTAATTGCAAAGTAGTTTCCTAGCTGTTAGCGGTGCTAGCTAGTTAATGTATTATCAGTGATTGTATATAGATGCTTTACTGTAGGATCTCTGATGTTTTGTGGTTTTATTTAACCACAGAATTTGACAGATAACAGGCTGTGTAACAAGCCATCATTAGCTGGTTAATACAACCATTGCTCTTATTTTGCTAAATGTATTTGTTAATCAGAGTAGCTCTTAAAAGGTTTAAGTGTGGTTTTTACACTGTGGCTCTGCTTAATCTTTTTTTTTTTCCTAGACTTCTTGTTTCTTTATATGAAAGTAAAGTTTAGTAGCCTTCTTAAAGCCATCCATCTGGCAGTCCATAGTAAAATGCTACTGTGTTAACTATAAAGCAGCAAAAAAAGCTCTATTTCCAACACTTCGACAGGCATCTCACTAGAGACGTTAACACAGAACAGAATAAAATATATGCCATCATTTAATAATACTGCGTGAAAAAGGCTGGTTAATAAATTAGTATCAGTAAATATTATTGAAATACCTGATCGATCTCAATAATAAATACAAAACATGAAATTTTCCGTATTTCTGTTGAACTACTGAAGGACATACGAATAGGATTCAGTCTTTTTAAAAAGACTGGTAGTAGATCTGAGCCACTTTTAAAAGTTAAAGGTTATAATTTAATAAGGTTAAGATTACTTTTTAAATGTTTGACTTTTATCCTCGATCCTAATTACAAATGGGTAAAAAAAACACTAATCAAAGTCATCATATCGTGAAACCTTTTTCCTCCATATCCCACAGTCCTACATGTGCAATAAGGTTAACTTTTCTTGCCTTAAAGCTGTTATGTAAACCTTTTTCTAATACATTGATGCAGGATTGCAGGCTCGCCTCATTAGAACTATGTTTGATTTTTTTTTTTTTTTTTTTTTTTTACTTCAGTCAGTGAGGAAATATCCATGTCGCCACTGTGAGCAATCGTTCAACTCTGCCACCAGTCTGAGGAGACACATTCGCAGCGAACATGACGGCAAAAGAAGAATCTATTCCTGTTGGTAAGTTAGACACTCTTCTCTCTGATTAATTCCGTTTTACAGAAAGTAATTACAACACTACCATCCCTATTGTTTAGGTACTGCACAGAGCCGAAGACGACTTTCACAACAAGCGTGATGTTGAAGAACCACATAAGTCTCATGCATGGTATTAAAAACCCAGATCTGAGCCAGATGCCGAAATCGTCCATCACAGAACCTAAAAACCCTTCAGGAAAGGTGGGTTTAGTGCAGCTTTGGCTTTATTTTCTGCTCGCAGACAAATGTTTGAAAATGTAAAGAAACGGTAGTCTTGAAATCAAGATTTGATTTATTAAATTAGTCATTATGGCCTGATTGGAAAAAGGGATTGGCTCACGTAACCAATAAGTTGTTGTATCAAAAGCTGTCAGTAAGCGTTTTCTGTAACTGGAGGTTCTGCTTTGCAGAATAAAGTCACAAGGAGAATAGTCATAAAATTGCGAGAATAAAGTTGTATCATTATGAGAATAAAGTCGTAAAATTACGAGAATAAAGTCGTAAAATTACGAGAATAAAGTCGTATCACTACGACAATACAGTAAAAATATTATGAAAATAAAGTCACCATGAGAATAGCAATAAAATTAAGGAAATAAAGTCATAATATTAAGAGAATGAAGTCCAAAAATTACTAGAATAAAGTTGTAAACTCTTACAAGAAGCACTGTCTTTCCTAAAATGAGGAATGTCGAGCATCATATGAAGTTATACTTTGGCTCTGGTTTGACAAATAAGGAAATCTTTTAGCACACCAGCATCAAATTGGGCAGTAGGTCAAAGTGGACTCAAAGGTTTCTTTCTAAAACCGGCTGTGTTATGATGACTTCATTCTCATAATACTACGACTTTATTCTCGTAATGTTATGACTATATTCTCGTAACATTACAACTTTATTCTCGTAATGTTACGACTTTATTCTCGTAACATTACAACTTTATTCTCGTAACATTACAACTTTATTCTCGTAATGTTACAACTTTATTCTCGTAACATTACAACTTTATTCTCGTAACATTACAACTTTATTCTCGTAATTTTATGACTATACTCTTGTAATATTACGACTTCATTCTCAAAATACAAAAAATAAAAAAATCTCTAGCCTTGCCCTAATACTCCGTGGTAATCAAATTTTTGGGGGGAAGTGAGAGGCGGGGCATTTCGTCTCTCTTATGGCAAAAGGCAAAGGCAAATTTATTTGTATAGCACAGTTTAGTACAAAGACAATGCAAAGTGCTTTACATGATTAAAATATAGAAAAATAAAACAGAATCAAAGCAAGTAAGGAAAAAAAGCCCACAAAAAAAAGAGGAGTCATCATCTTGTCAGTCTCCCATGGGTACTTGTGCCCGGTGGTTTTCTTGTTGATTCATAAATGTTTAACGCACCTGAGGCAAGTGAGGGCTCCAGTGCTTTCAGTTCGTCCTGAATTAATTGTTGGCTCAGTCTTGGAGGACTTCAACCACTGGTCTTTGATTTCTTTATTTCTGCGTTGTGATTGTGTCTCACTGAGGTCCAGAATTTATACTTTTAGATGTGGTTAAAAACAGTTGGTTCATGATTTAACAAGATCCATTTTAGTTAGGATTGCTTGTAGAGTTGGGTGATAAATCAATTTTATTGAATCAATCATATTTGAAAGCAAAAAGTTGCTGCTAAGCTGCTGCTCAAAAAAAAATAATTCAGTTGGAAAGCCATTATAAACGAAAATTCTTTTTCTTTACATTGTATATAAAACGACAATAAAATGTGTCTACCTCGTTTTTAAGCCATATAACTCAGTTAAATGCTTTTAAATATATACGTTTATCTAAAAATGAAGCAAAACCAAATAAATGATGGAATTGCAAACACTAACATTTACTGAATTTGGTTTGTGTAAAAAAGAAGAAAAGCGTTTGTTGGTCGGTATTCTAATGGAACATGTAGTGATCACTGCTTTAAAGGTTTGTTTCTGTGATTTTTTTTTTCAGGGGATAATATCAGCTGTGAGGAGCCTGCAGGCTGACAGCCAGGGTCGCAGTGATCTCGCTGCTCCGTCCGCTAAACGTCTTAAAATGCAGCACCGCTGCTCAAAGTGCGGCTTCGTCACACAGGACAGTACAGAGTTCCAGCAGCATATACCTCAGCATAAAACGGATGAAAACACTCCTCAGTGCCTTCACTGCGGCCTGTGTTTCACATCCATGTTTTCTCTTAATAGACATCTATTTATTGTGCACAAAGTCAAAGATCCCAAGATAAATGAAGAAGAGGAGGAGGAGAGAAATGACGGAGAAACGGATGAGGACGGTCGATCAGATAGATCAGCAGCAGCTGATCAGGTAAATGACTTGAAATCACTGCAGGATGAAGAATCAGAAAATTCAAAGCACGTCAAGACTACAAACAGTCATTTAAAATCAAACACTCGCTCCCAGACAGAAGCAGCTTCTCTCCATCAGTGAGGATTACATATGCTCCAGAAAAAGCTGCTTTTTTGTCACGTCTTTTTTTTTTTTTTTTTTTTTTTAATGGAGTCGAACCAAATTTGTGCTCCAGCGTCAGCTTGACGCACGACCTGCGCCCTGTAACTCCCTTAAAGCTCGACGGGCACCTTTCCTGACAAATATCTCTACGCCGTAGCAACACGTATTAACAACTGCTTTTGGTCCAGGTGGCGTGTGTTTACATGGATCATTGCTTTGCTCACAAGTAACCCTAATGTGGATCAACAGCATAAAATGTAACAGGCTGTAACTGAGTCAGTTTGCTTACCAGTTTGGCTTTGTTTATTTTAAGCTCCTAACTGCTCCACCAGTCTGTGCTAGTATTCATTTCAATAGTTTTGCACATTTTCTTCTAATATCTTTTCAGGTTTGAGTTTCATTTCTTTTCTTTAGAGGGACTTTGTTTATATTGCTTTCCATACCCTTATTTTGTGCGTTTTTATAATAGAATGCCTTCCTAGTTTGTCCACTTAATTTCTTGTCCATTGAAAGATTAAAAAGTGCTCCACCCTTCTACACATCGATCTGATGCTGAGGTATTAATTTGGCTCACAGGAATTAGATTATATTAATGCATGCGGTATAAACATTTGGGGCCTTTTTTATGTTATTTTAAAAAATGCAGTATATTTAAGAAAATGTTTTTTTTTTTTTTATATGAAGGACAGTATTGTCATTTTTCACTCAAGCAAATTTACTTTGCATGTTAGTAACATGTTAATCTTTCACATTCATCTACCCTCATCTTTATTTCCTTTTAAAGTTTTTTAAAAGCTGATCTGAACAGGCTCCTCAGGAATATAGTTTGGGTATAAGTCAAGTGATGATGGTTTATATGAAGCTCTGAGTTTTCACCAACAGTTGTCTAGTTATGAGCTTAAGTTTTAAAAGCCACAAGAAGGTTAGATTTTTGTATTCTAACATTTTTTTTTACAAGACTTTATAGTTTAATAGTACTTTTATTGCTGCAATCACATATTTTTGATAAAGAAGAATAATTCTTTAAGACCATAAACAGGTGTACATTAAAGCTTATTAAAGTAAACTTGATTAATTACAGCATTTTCAAGCAGCTAGAAATCAGAATGGATAATTCTACATAATGCAGTTCTAACTTATCAGCATTTCAAATATGAAAAAAAAAAAAATCACCCTTTTCCACTTTGATTCATTAAATGCATCAAATAATACCTCACTATTTAGCTCCAGAAAATATATCAACCAATTGTATGCATTTTGATGCACTTTTTTAGGTCACGTAATTGTTATCTAATGGTTAAGGACACATGCATTCCTCATCTACCTTTGTGTAAATAAGGATTATCTTGTGATTCATTTAATTTTTGATCCAAGCTACTCACTTAATGGAGTATTTGTTTCTCTTTCATTTTCTGTTATTGTTCCAAAAAAGAAAAAAAAAAATCTAAATTGTGAGGATCAGTATTGACCTGATCGATGCATCATATTCATCATGTTGAAATATGTGGTTTTTCATCCCAGATTGTGTTTTTTTTTTAAGTGGGGGTGGTATTTTGTGTGTGTAAGGGTTGGACATGGAGGCATTACAGTTTTGCTGCGGAAGTATTGAAAATACCTCAAAATCACCAGAAGTGTAATTTTTCCAGCAAACAAATGTGATTGTTGTTTGGAATCAGGGTACTTGATTTATGTGGTTTTGGATAATCCCGAAAAGATGTTAGAGCGAACTTCGGCGGCGCATCTAGGATACTGTTTTATAAATCCCAACCTGGGGACACGATGGGATGCAGAATCATTTCAGGGGATAAAGAACTCATGGATCAGCGGTTATGAAGGATGTTTATCTGCAGGTTTTGATTTGTACGGCAGTACTTCTTGTTTTTGTGTCGTCCCCGTGACGGTTCCTACCTCTACAGGAAATGGCAATGATTGTTAAATGTCCACAGGCTTTGAGAGGTTGAAGTTAAATCTCAGTGCAATGTTAGCAGTTATTTTATAAAACTTGCATTCTCCCATGTTTTTAAATGTTATTAATTATTCTGGGAATATTTAGGTTTAATGGTCATATTGACTTAATAAACGAGTGAATTTTTTTCTATTAAAGTGCTCAGAATCTCACTGCAGCAGGTTACCTGTTCACAACTTACCTTTTTATAACATTCTGTAAAACACATTTGTATTTTTGATACAGCCTACAAAAAGGAATTTTAAAAAGTGTATATAATGAAACCTGGAATCCACAGCATCCTTTAAGCCATTACATCTGTTCAGCATGCAGTGGCCTGCGTCCCTCACTGTTACGTTTACAGGAATTACAAATAAACAGGTGCATTTAATGAAACACCTGGTCGCCTCTGTGTTTTTGTTACCTTACATTTCTCTACTGGGGTGATGCTGGTATTTAAAAATGACAGCTAATGTTTTTCCAGTGATGTCACAACTCGCTCAAGTCACCTAAATGAGGACTATGCAACCAATAAGCAACAACCACCAGAAGATGACCTAATGCTATTAGAGAACTAAGCCCAGCCCATCCATGTATAAAACACTGCTCTCATATTGGAAGAACTGCAAAGATTTTAAATAAGCTGGAAAATAAAGAGAGAAGCAGTATGAAAAAGATCTGCAGAGGAGGATTTGTGTCTTCTCTCATCCTAATCTCGTATATCGCTCTGGCAACTTCAGTGATGCTCGATTTAACTGAACTGAAAAATAAAATTTCCAAGCTCAAGGTGAATCCCAGAGGAAATCTTTGGGCAACAGGTAAGAAATATTGAAACTGCTAAATATATATATTTTTTCTTTATCTGTTTTTCTATAAGATGGTTCTGTATATTTTTTATTTTGTGAATTTAGGGCATTTCATGGGAAAGAAGAGTGTGGATAGCTCCTTTCTGGAGACTGTCTTTGAAGACATAAACGCTCCATCTGAAGGCAGAGATGCGAGTCCTGTGGCCGGAGCAGATTTTCAGGCACTGATCACCAAGATGTTGAGAGGCGCACAACCAACAAGAAGACAGACTCTGGACATGTTAGTTTAATCTTATTTTATTTTATTAAGATCATGTACTGAATATCATAGTATTTTGATTAATATTTTCTGGTGTTTTGGAAGATTTTGATGATTATTTTATCTTTTATTTTGTTACTAGTATAATCATGTCACAATTATTTCATTGTTTATTATTATTTATCATCTCTAGTCTTATTTTTTATCATAACTGTTATTTTTATTTGCAAGAGTTCCCTTTTATTATGCCTTAAATTTAAGTTTTTACTGTATCTTTATATATAAAAATGATTGTACTACCACTATAATGATCATATCACTTCATTTTGGTTGTTTTTTTGTATTTGTATAATTGTTTATTAGAGGTAGTAGCAGTATTTTCTTATTTTGAATTTTTTTTTCTTCAAATTGGTATTGATATGTACTTATTACAGTTATTTTATTGGTGTAATTACCGTAAGCGTTTCTTGTATCGTTACATCTCATGTTCTATTTTTTTTATGTAGAGAGAGAGGAGATCCAGCTTGAAGGCCAGCCTCTATCAAGCACCAACGGATTGATCAGATTTATTATTTTTGTCATTAAAAAAAGGCTGTAATATAACCACTATTTATTTTATGTGATATATATTGTGTTCATTTTGTCCAAAAAATAATAAATATCCCTTCCTCATTTATAACATGGATGATTTCTGTCATTTAAATAAAAAGAGCAAATAAATTATATATATGATTGTGTTTTATTTCCATTTTGCGCCTGAATGATGGAACTGGGATTTTCTGTGTTTTGGCGCCCCCTGTCGGTGTGCCTGCCGCTTTTCATTTCCGGGTGAAAGAGCGTGAGCCGCAACGTGCTGGTGTCTGATAAACAGCAGCTATGCCGCTGGTGGTAATGTGCGGATACCCTTGTAGCGGTAAAACAAGAAGAGCAGAAGAACTGAAGGCGCATTTTGAAAAGAGCACAGACCGACAGGTTTACAGTGTTGGAGACGGAGCGCTGGGCCTGGATAGGAACTCTGTTTACGCAGGCAAGTGGCGCTCCCTCCCATTCACTGCTGCTGCTCGCTTTTACTGTACTTTCCGACCTCATTTCTAATCGCCTTAAACGTTATTAACTGTAAGAACTTCATACTTTGGCTCGTTTCCTCTCCTGAGCGATTTTTTTTTATCCAATAACAGGATACTGTGCCATATGTAAACACTTGATCGAGTGTTTTCCTTTTATTTTTTAATCTCCTCCCAGACGGGGAGAAAACTTCCTCCCTTAATCCCATAATTATAAATTAAAGTAATAAAAAAAAGTTTGTTGCATAAACTCAAAGGAATTAATCAGATTTCCTAAATAGGGTGTAGATTTAAGTTTCTAGATTATTTTTGGTCTCATCGGTTCATTTCTACCAATGTGTTTAATACGTTCATTATTAATTCATTAAAATAATGAATGTGTTCAATACACTTATTATTTTATCAGGATTCAGGTTTAAAAAAAAATTTTTTTTATCCTAAATAGCATTTTTTTTTCTTTTTTAAATTAAAAGATGGAAAAGAAGGTCTACCTACTAACTGCACTCATATAAAGAAAATAGGAAAAACCTTCAAGGCACAGCTTACAGTACTTTTAAATATGATGTTTGCATGGTTACTGTGGCTGCTAAAAATTAAAAAACTAAAAGCAGCTGTAGGAGTTAATAAAACGCAAAATTGGCTGGCTTTAGTCACACTTTTTCAGCTCTTTTGGAAATATTTTGTGTTTTTTTTTTCTTCATAGCAAATAAGTTTATCTTTTTTGTTTCTCAATATTTAGGTCGGTTGATTACAGATATCATTTTAATTAACACATTAAATACAAATACACACATTTCATAAAGCAGCATCCTTTAACCCAATTGTATTATTTAACTCTTGGCTGTTTGTTGTTGTTTTTTTTCTTTTTATGTCCAGCAAATAGGTCAAATAATATCTAGGAAAAAGTATTAAACTAATTACTTTTTGCCTTTACCTGAATAGATGGTTGAGTACATTTGGTTATTAATTGTTAAAAAGGGATGTAACTTTATATTAAAGATTTGTAAATTGTTGTAAATGTATATAAGGCAAACTTAATGATCTGTTGCAGATTCCCAAAAGGAGAAAGAGGCCAGAGCATCTCTGAAAGCTGAAGTAGAGAGGTAGGATCACCACCACATCCAGGTTATTACATTTAGACAGAAAATCCCATTTTACCGGCTTTTTTTCTTTTTCAGAAAAGTAAACAAGGACAACATTGTAATCTTGGACTCATTAAATTACATCAAAGGTACCTGCTAACAGCTGCATGTTGATTAGTGGTTTAAACCCTGGGGTAACTTCATTCATTAAATATCACACAGGTTACCGCTATGAGCTGTTCTGCCTGACCAAGCACACCCAGACACCTCACTGCCTGGTAAGTATGAAGGGAAAACAATAATCCAAATCTGTTTGGATTATTCTGACAAATGTTGACTGATCTTTGGTGTGTTTTGATGAAGGTACACTGTTTGACATCGGGGGAGGAAAGCTCGCTGTGGAACAGAAATAGAGAATCTGCAGAGCAATACAGCCAGGACATGTGGGTTAGATTGTTTTAGCTTGATTTAAACCCTTTTGATGGTAAATCTGTTCAATTAAAGTTACATTTCCTTTTGTTTTAAAGATTTGACGCATTAGTTAAAAGGTTTGAAGCACCAGACTCCAGGAACAGATGGGACAGCCCTCTTTTCACAGTCCTCAAAGATGACGTACTACCTCTAGACGCCATTTCTGATGCACTTTTTAAAAGGAAAGCCCCCCCACCAAACCAGTCTACCCAAAGTGTAAGGAGATTTCCAAAAGCCGTGTTCTGTGCAATAATTAGTTTACTGTTAAACGATTGTCTAAAAGTAACAATGCACGTTTCCTTTCCTTTTCACCACAGCAACCCCTCTCCTCAACAAACTTCCTGTACGAATTGGACAAAACCACTCAGGATATCTTAATGGTGAGCCCTCCTGTAGGGTTTGATTTCTTTTTCAGTCTGATATTTTCTTGCACTCACTTCCTCTGTGATTGTTAATGGAAAATATGACAGCTGTCCATTTGTTGTTTTTGTTCCCAGAGAGGTAAGACAAGGTTTCCTCCATTAGTTTGTTTCTTGCTGCTTTGTTAAAGTCTCTACTGCTATTGACACACTGGTTAGAGAACATGGGTGATTCTAAAGATAAATCATTAAAGACCAGCAACATGTGCACCTCAAAACCCATGAAAGACTTCACAGAAGCTTGTGTCAGTAAACAAAACGGGCTAAATTAGGGTATGATAGGCGGTGGAATAAGACTAGAGTAAATATTTTGGGCCGTTAATTAAAGTGAGGACTGATCAGCCATGGGAATGAAAATGACCATAATTTAGCCCTGAAATATGAAAAGGTTCTTTTTAAAATAAATTACCTCAGTATTTATAACTTTCTCCCCTAAAAAGACGTTACGCATCTAAACAAAAAAAAGCGTTTTTCCCGTCTCCCATGGCTGTGCACATCACTGGCGTCATTTGAACTTGTCGTCTGTGGGGGCGGACTTACTGGAAACACTCTATGGAAATTGTGCTCCGCCCCTTTAATGCAGCTTTTTAAAACCCTGATGTCCAGCTTGTCTGTACTTGATTATTTGCCGTGAAGAATAGAGAAGGCTAATCCAGTTTACATTAACCTTAAGAGTAAAATGTATCAGTTTTTAAAGTGGGTTCCTACAATAAAAAAAAATTAAAAAAAATGTGAGATTGCATAATGTGATTCAGAAGCAGAAATAAGTAGAGTACTGAACATTCGCTTGGTTTTCGGAGAGTATTTTGTAGATATTAGGCACTAAACCAAATTAATGGACACAATTATCTGTCATTTTTTTTCTCTAATTGGTGTTGCATAATAAAGAAAACATATTTTGTGTTATTTGCTAAATGCAATTAGAAATTGTTTTTGCAGATGCTCCTTTTGTATTAAGCTTCTCCCCATTATTTATATTATATAGGTATTATTTATTTATTTATTTTTTAAATAAAAGACTTTTCAATCTTTCAGGCTATTTTTAACGCCCAGAAGACAAGCGTTCCTGGGGACCTCATTCCAGTTCCAGGAGCTACAGAAAAGATATCCTTTACTTTGCAAATTAAGGATGATATATTAACTACGGTATGTTGTCTTTATGACGTTTGCAGTTCAAGGTAAGCTTAATCACACATTTATGGCTGCTGGATTCAGTTCTCATCTGATGTAGGAAGTCTTTATTTGCCTGCAGATGGGAGGTAAAGGTCTCGTCATCAAAGACCTACATAAACACTCCTGAACGGAAGGCAGAGCAGCCAGGCAAAGCTAAAGGTCTCCTCTGTAATAAAATGCTGAGAGATGCACCTAGTAGAAAGCAACCAAACCTCCCGGTGGCCTCACTGCCTCACTCATTTCCCAGAAGCAAGCGCTTTGATTAACTTTTCTCCTTTGAACATGTTCATCCAATCAGGAGCTGATCTGAAAGCTCTGTGTTGGTCTGTCTTCGGTGACAGGCGCATGATTTAAGTTCCTCATGTGGGTAACATTTCGCAGCATGTGACTAGCTCTCTAAATAACTTCCTTAACTTGAAATAAAACGTGGCACTGACCAGGAGCGTCAACATGGCAGAGCTGAGAAAACTACGACGCCAGTTCATCAGTTACAGCAAGATGCACCCGACGGAGAACACGTCACAGATTGCCAACATGTTTGTTCAGTATTTAAATAAGGGTCTTCATTAAATTAAATAAAAAAGCTGAGTGGGTTTTTGTTTGTTCCCTGACAAATACAGATATTTAGGTGAGTTTTTGTGTCACTTTCCTTTTTTTTTTTATTTACAACGAGATACAAATGATCTTGATTACTTCAGTTTATGTACTAAATTTAGCTACACGGCCTAATTGTCCGCTATCATTCGGATGATGGCATTAAAAGCTAAATTAAACACAAAACACATCATTAAATAATCATAAAAACATGTGAGACAAAGTAGGACATGTTGGAGGCGGAGATGCACAACAAACACTTTAAAGTATATTTATTCACTTTTCTAGATCTACTTATTCCTGTTTGGGATGAATAAGGTTGTTCACCTATTTATGTTCACTAGAAGATTTTTTTTAATTATTATAACACTTTGAGGTGTTTTTTTTTCAATCTGAGTTTTATTTTTAAATACATTTATCCAGATTAGTTTAAACTACATACCTTTGGTCAATTTACCATTGGAAGTACTTTGTTTTTTAATTTGAAAATATGGATTTTAAACTAAATGGATCAATAGGAGATGCTTCTGCATAGTGTGTGCATTATACATTATTTGGATTCCTGTGTTGAAATCCCTTTAACATCTTTTTAGTTTTCATATTAATCCATGGGATAAGAAAATGCTTCTTATTCACATGTCAAATATGATTATAGATTATATTGAAGTTCTTTTAAGCACTCGATGAAAGATTTTTTTTATGCCATATTGTCAACATTATTTTAATTGAAGCATTTTTTTCCCCTCAGCAACAAGCGGCTGCATTGACAATAGCGGTAGAGAACAGTCTATGTCCCCATCCTAGCCTGGAATCCATTAATAGTTGTCCTTATGATGGGAGATGACCCCCCCCCCCCCCCCCCCCCCTTTTTTTTTTTTTTTTTTTTTTTTTTTTTGCAGTATAAAAGTAAACCTGAAAGGATTAAGTCTGGCCTAGCTGCAATATAAAAAAGGAATTCTAAACAAAAGCTATTTGCTGTGTACTGGTAGCATCTATTACGCTGTACCTTTTCTCTCCTTTTTTCCTAGTAAGTTAAGATATGACATGATATATATATAGATAGATAGATAGATATAAATGTATATATGTATTGATTGACTGACTATTGATTTCAGAGTGGAAAAGTTTACTCGTTACATCAGCACAAATAGTCAAAAAGAAGAAGGTGCATAGGGTATATACAGTGTGTCCACATATGTGTATAACAGCTGAAGTCTCTTATTTAGCTCATTATGTTTATTTGTATTTAAATAAATATACATAGTGAGAGAGAGATGGTAGACCCTATCAGGAAGTTGGAAACAAGCCTTTATCTAGTAATCAAATAAAATGTTCAGATCAATGTTGTAGTGTTACTCTGTCAAAATGAACTTTTCTCTGTGACTTCCTGAATCTATAACTATCGTATCAGAAACAGGCCGCAGGCTGAGGAGCAGAAAGGAGAGGATGAAAGGACACAGGAATTTGGATCAAACAAAATCCAGCAATCTAGCAAAAATTGGTTCAAAAATCGTCATGATATGGGTCCGAGCAACATCTAGATTTGGTTGAGAAGCGAAAGGTGAAAAGCCGTACTTTTCAGAACGTTGAAAAGGATTAAAATGGGACAAAATCAGACCGAACAAACAGCCCAATTATCTATTTCTGGACTAAATCAAGACTACGATGGACCGACAAGAGTTGCCCAAAAACCAATGACTAAATGATGTCTGGTGTTTGGAGAGAAAGATGTGCAAATAGAAATCGACAGCTTTTTCCTTTTGATCCATCTACGTGAAATGTTACCATTGAGTGTCTTGTGCTTTCAGTGTGTTAGAAGGATGGCTGTGTAACAGCAGCGGTAGCTATATTCATTTGCCCTGTAATTTTTTGTCAAAACTTGAATTGGCGTATTTATTTATTTATTATGCCCCTCATAATGGATGTAAATATGTGGCACCACATCCATTTAAATTTAAAGAAGTTCTTTGGTTCAGGAATCTTTAACCAATAGGATTCATAAGTAGACCTAGTTGAGTAAAGTTCCCACTGAATGTGAGTTTTTATATGTCAGAAATAGGAGCAAATTTCACTATTCCTCCTCTAGACATAAATATTCTGCAATGTACAATAACAATGAGGTTTGAAAAAAAAAAGTTCTTATGTCTCCGCTTCATTGAACAAAAAGTTAACCACCTTAAAATATTTTCACAAGTTTAATGTAATATGAATGAATATAAACCTAAAAGATTTAACAAATATCAGTTATCTATAAAAAGATAAGGTATTTACAGAGTTGTGTTGGTTATTGTCTGTGTTAAACATTGTTTTTCTTCAGACCGACAGCAGTGCCAAAGATCCGATCCCAGTGGCTGAAAAAAGGAGCATAGTTGCTGCTCGGCTTCTGATGGTGCATGTCGTGAGCTGGGGCTCCACCCAGCAGACCAAAAGGCACCAGGTGGTTGAGGGTCCAAGGCAGGTCGTAGCCTATGTGGTCTTCCACAGACATCCCGATGCTGAGAACTGTAATGCACCATGTGCTCAGTGGGTGACACTTCAAAAGAATTGGGTCCAGGTTGCTCCAGAAGCCCACAGTCATCAGTTCTGGGATGCTGAGCTGCTCTGTGGACCAGGAGAACGGTGCCTTGTATTCGTGGTGAACTGCATGCACCCAGCGGTAAAGCTGGGGGTTCTTGTGATGCAAAAAGTGCCATATGAAGTACTGGGTGTCAAAGAGGAGCAGAACAGCCAGTCCCTCAGTAAAAACCTGATATAATGTGGGAGCATCTTGCGGCAGGGTTGGTGTTGGAAGTATGAACATGCCAATTATAACAGCTGGTAAAACAAAGAAAACGTGGTTATACAGACATGTCATGAAGCTCTTGGCCATCATTCCCAGTGTTGGCCTCTTCTCTGGCTGGATCTTGTACTTGTGGAATAAAGGGAGCCTCTCCCCCAAAAGGTCCAGCACAGCAAAAGGGAAACTGAAGAAAATGTAGCTGGAGAAAGCAAGGATGACTGGAAAAAAGGGAGATGAGACAAGAGACATGTGGTGATGAAGCAAATGATCCCAGAGTGGCTGCAGCAGATTGTATGATGCCCAGGAGTGAGGGGGGCTCAGGGAGAGTCTGCTGATATTCAGCATCTTTCATTTGACGGCTGCCGCTGCTAATCGAGATAAGATCCGGCTTTATATAGTGGGGATCAACAAAAGGGACTTTGCTCTTGGTAGGAAGAAAACACGGAAACAGCAGCTTTTCTCCCCCACAAGAGTTCAATGTGTGCTAAAACATACCAACGTAAGATTAACAAAACCTCTCAGTGGGTTTATTTCACATGAAACAAAGAATTTAAGATTAGAAGGGAAAATGCATAGTAAATACAAGCCATTTATACAGTTAAGATATTAATAATGTGAAAAAAATCCTTGGTTTACTGGTTCTAATCCGTCCTTTAACAGATTTTATAAATTGTTAGGTCCTGCCATGGGAGGAAACAATGACTCAAGTACATCCATAGAACAAATTATGAAACCCACAATACACAGTATTAACCTATTTTCATGACAGCACCTAGAAAGGAGGAGGAATAAGTGAATTTGCACATTAATGTCATGGAAATTCCAGCCGGGGAGAACAGCAAAACTGTCAGAGGTTTTCCTCCTCTTTGCCTGTAGTTCTCTGGGTTTGGGGAAGTTGTGTGCCTCCTATTGTTGGTCCCTGAAAGGCCGCTGAGAGGTATGGTCAGGTCATGTAGATTTGTATGAAGAGCTATACCGAAACTGCTGGATCCAGGATGCATTTGACGTGATTTATCAAAAGACATATAGCTTTGACTGCAGTGACACCGAGTTTGGGTATAAAGGCAGAAATATTAGAGTGATGGAAACTGGAATGTAAAGAATTTAACCAGAATGAAATAAAGGTGTTCAACAAAAATTAGAGCTATTTTCCTCTGCTCGAGTGAATGAGCTCCTTTACTAACTCCCACCTGCATGTCCCTGTATAAACCAATGGTCTCCACATGAGGGCAACACACACACACAGACTTTGCTCACCGTCGCCACCTTACATGTCTTTTATACTCGTTGATCAATTAAGACTGCACCCTCCCATAAACCTTGGGTCCAAGCTAAAGTGCAATCTTCACCGAACTTACATTGCACAAAAAGTAGACTACCTGCCATAACATGGCTGTCTGAGCATTTGCAGAAAATAATCTGAGCCAAAGATTCCTCAGCTAGATATGATGTCCCTAATTATGTCAAATAGCAGTTTACCCTTTGCTGAAGAAAGCACAAAGGTTTTTTACTTGGCATCATTAGCGCTCCCAATTGGTAGAATTATTAGACAGCAAGGAATTAATTTCCATGCTGATTAAACTCAGCTACATCTGTCTATAAATCCAGATGAAGCAAAACCATTACATAAACTACAGGCATGAATTGAAGACATAAAAACCTGGATGACTTTCTGCTTCTGAATGCAGACAAAAGAGAAGTTATAGTCTTTGTACAAGAGGTTTTGGAAAAAGAAGCTGATTAGTCAGTCACTTCATTTGAATGGGATTAAACTGATCTCAGAAAATAAAGTACAAATTCTTGGTGTTATTTTATGATCAGGACCTGTCTTTTAAATCCCACATCGAAGAATTTTCTAGAATGTCCATCCATACATGTATCTATTTTCTCCCGCTTAGTCCTGTCAGTCTCTGTGGTCCTGGTGCCTATCTCCAGCAGTCTCCGGCTGCAGTATTTTGGATCAGATGGATCAGTTAGTAAGGAATTACATTAGTCCATCCTTAAAGTAATAAATGCATGGACTAGTTTCTTAGCATCACCCCTGGATAAGATATTTCTATATGAACTATTCTGATGATGAGGGCTGCATGGTGTCCCGCAGTGGGTAGCACGGTTGCCAAGAACATTCTGGGTTCAATTCCTGGCCTGGGTCATTCCCTATAGAGCAGAGGTCTTCAATGTTTTCCAGGCCATTGACCCCCAAACTGATGGTGGGATGAAGCGGGGACCCCCTAATTATATATATTGTATGAAATTGTGTTATATCAAACTGTACAGTCATTCATAGACCAAACCAAACTAAATTTTGCTGAACAAAATGCTGGACAGTCTTAATAAATCATTATGAAACAGCCACATTTGTACATTACAAACAGGACAGGCCCAGCAACTGTGGGTTCATGCTGGTCGCCTTCCAGCTGTGTACTGCTTGCTTTAAGGCTATCAACAGTTTCTTTAAGATTTAGGTCAGCAGTCCGAAATATTGGCAGTATACCTACAGTAACTAAGCATTGCGTGCCAAAGTGACTCCAGCAATCTAAGTCACTGTTTACACCCTAATCCAGGTATAAACAAGGGTCAGATAAAACCTATTTAATCTGTCAAACGAAATCTGGAGCAGCAAATAAAGAAGTTACGGGTACCCCTTTAACTTTTCAATGTTATCACATTACATCCACAAAATAAAGCATTGTAGTTTAGACCCTCAATACTTTTTAGAGCTACATTTTAGTCTAATTAAAGCTGCATGTTTTGGTCTGTATCTATACTGATTTTGCTCATCTTAAAGCTCCTGTCTGTTCTCATTCCTCTTAACAAAATTCCTCAAACTTAGATGGAAAGAGTTTATAATCATTATTCTCTGTGTGGATCCAGGTCTTGCATGCATTTAATAAACAGCAAAACTTCAGGTTGGAGTCTGTTCCTAGGTAAGTCCCATTTCTAAATAAGAAATAGCAATTGTTTTCCCTTTTGTCTTATCCATCTTTGAAAGTAAAGTGTCCATTTTAAAGCTTCAGACTTCATAAAAGGTGCATCATGTTAAAAAGACAAACATTTTTAAACTCCATTTATATCTAATATTTACAATTGGCTTATTAGCTTGGTGCTTATATTTGTAAGTCTCTTATAAGGGGACCCTTATATGTCTGTGTTTGTCTGGAGGAAATTTTCCCAAAAAAAACAACAAAGCAATCAGACCATCACACTAAATGATCAACATGAGATTTATTGTAGAAGAGGGCAGAATAACCAAAACCTTGTGGTTTTAAGCCTTGATTTTTTTCCCCACAGCAACAGAAGAAAAAATAAAATCCTTTGGGAATCACTTTTTCTCACTGGCAGCCTTCCTTGAAACCGTTTTGTTGGAGTTGGCGTATTTCTGTCGATCATTTCTGAAGAGAGAGGAGAGCAAACCTTTTAGGCACAGAAGAAAACGAATGCCATCATCTGATAGAAGTTTAAAGCATATGGTCTTATACCTGCTCATTTTGACTTTATTTCTACATCCCAGCCCTCCCTCCCAGTGGCTGGTGCGCATGCCTCTTGTCATCATGCTCCCACAGCTGATGCAGGGTTTTCCATTACCATAAGGCTGCAACATCAAACACAGTAAATTTAAAAACAGCAACGGTACGTGTGCATAAGTCTGATAGATATGGAGACGTTATCAAAGGACAGATTGATTCTCTACTTGTTCTTTGGCACAGAATCCACAGATCATCCTTGTGGCGAGTTCCATGGGGTGGTCCTGATTCTCGTCATGGCACACATCACAGGCATACGCCCGACCACAGCAGGGAAACCTGGAATTGTAAGGGGGGAGTGTTTCCCAGAGCTCTGATTCAGATGTACAATATCAAAATAAAGATCCCTGCATGGAAGATACCTGAGCCAGCGATGGCTTTGTTTGTAATGTTTGCAAGTTCCTTTATCCGGCAGTGGCTTCCCTTTTTGCACTGCCGGATCTCTAATTGTTTTGAAGCTGACGGCGCTTGAACCTGCACCAACAACCGGGAGGAATAATTAGCTGCATCGGAAGTAACAGCGGTCTAAAAAAATACTAATGCTAAGACTTGAAATTTTTTCCACACTGAGAAGCTTTATGAAATTTTTGTTTGAAATCCAAGTAGGGCAGCATTCTTGTAAGATTTTAAAGCTTTTGCTGATCCATATGGAAGCAAAGCGGGCTCTGACCTGTTTTGTTGGAAGAGCGGGGTGGGATGTACTGGAACCTGGTGCTCTCAGCCAGGAGGCTGAGTTTGCTGTGGCAGTTTTCACAGTTAAGCTCCTTTGTTTGTCCGTAGAAAACGCTCTAATGAAAAAAAAAAAAAAACAGAAGTTAATATCACAAGAGTTCAATTAGATGTGTTACAGCTTTATTTCATGGTGTTAATCACCTCCACAGGAACCTCCTGAGAGCAGCTGAGGCATCCCACAGAGAGGTGGCAGTCCTGAAGTACGAGGTCAGAGGCTGTGGCGTTTTGAAGGTCTAAATATCCCAGGACATCGCTATAATGGTGGATCATGCAGGGCCTGAATGCAGCATTTATACCTGCATTGCACTTCTCACACTGAGCTGAGCAGGTTGTCCTTCCTGTAAGTGTCAGATCTGCAGTCACCTTACACCTGAATCCAGCAAAAAATCAGCAATTAGTTACATTTATCTCCCAGAATTAGCTCCAGATAAATCCTTCAGTATTTTTTTTTTTTTTCATATCAGTTACCTATTACACTGCAGACAAACAGTAACCTGGTGAGCAATAACAGTGGCCGTGTTTTCCCCCAGCCTGAGGCCCAGCAGCTTGACCTCTGTGCCTCTGCGAGAATCGCTGATTTTAATGTTCTCCACCAGATGGCTCGCATCTTCCTCCTGCAGCTGACCTTCAGTACGCTGTGTCGATTTCTGCTGCAATATTTGCTCTTTTTCCTCTGATTTCAAATCTTCTGTCTTATCGGCATTTTTACAGGTGTCCTCATCCACAGCAACTCCAGAATCAGGGTCAGAGGCGTCAGTTACAGATACCTTGAGTTCGTGGTACGGGATAAACTGCAGGCCAGCTTTTTCTAAATCAATATCTTTCTTAAGCTAGAAATAAGGCAAAAAGAAAAGATTTACATTTGTTAATCAGAGGTCATTTTTCTTTATGATTTGTATTTACTTTCAGCCATTTAGTAAAACATTTAAAAATGTTGCAAAGTTGCGAAACGTAGGAGAGCTGACCCACAACTGTGGCAGTCAGATTTTCTTCACATACTCAAGGGAGAAAAATGTTTTAAATTATTTGAAAACAAAGCACTTTAAAGACAACAGAAAAATTAGTGCTGTCAATCGATTAAATTTTTTAATCGCGATTAATCGCATCAATGCCTGAGTTAACTCGCGATTAATCGCATTTTAATCGCACATTTTTTTCCTGATTGAAAATCATTTAAATACTCTCGATGACATACAAAAAAATACATACAGGCTAGGTTTGTGCCAATGTTCTTTTTTTAAAATGAAAACAGGTCACAGACACTGATTTATGCCATAGAAACATATGGCAAGAAGATGGGGAGGCATGTAGCAAAAAATAACAAATATGTAGCCAAAAAAAAGGCCCTGAAAACAGGCTGATGTAAAAGACAGTCTTTACAGTTAATACAGTCTTTTGAACAAAGACAAGCATTTTACCCTACTGCTATAAAATTTAGTAGAGTTAACATTAGATGTTAATTAACCAAGGTAATAATGAACAATTTTCAATCAATACATCAAAATCAATAGACCGACATCACTAGATGAAGGTAGTCTATGCTCTCTAGAAAGTTACTTTTCAGCCTCTTAACAAAAATGAGAACACACACACACCCACCCACCCACACACAGACACACCCACCCACACACACACACACACACGCGATACCGACCTGTTGCGTACAGAGACGGCAAGAGTGCTGCTACGAGATTCCATTTCACCTCAGTAATCAGTTTTCTCAGCGTATTTCAGGTTGCTACTAGTTACCAGACACTCAACTTGTTTGTTGGTGGTGGGGCTTAAAGAAAAGGCACTAGCGTCACCCAGTGTATGAGCGTCTTTTTCCCTTGAGGAGCTCCGCTCTTGAAGCCTATGAGAAATGCATACACTGGGGGAAAATAGCCCCGCCTTCCCGCAGGCTGCAGCGGGATGTACTTGGAAAAATTGTACCATAAAACCACATAGCGTTAATCTCACGTTAAAAAAATTATCGCCGTTAAAATGGCCTCGCGTTAACGCGTTAATAACGCGATAATTTTGACAGCACTAAGAAAAATACAAACTGAGAGCAATGCTTAGAACAAAGATGTGGTTTAAGAAGCTGTTGTTTATTGTAAGGATCCATTTTCCCAGGTTTAAGGCTTGAGGAATCCCAAGGTAGATGTTACAGCTTCAAATGTGAGAAACAATTAGTTTAAGAAGCAAAAAACAATAACGAGAGATTTAACTGTGTATGTGATTACCTGTGAGATTATCAAAAAAAAAAGAAAAAAGACAGCTGACTGATTATGACTAATGGCTATCAACCGGCTTTGACCTACTGGGGATCTTTATTGGATAGAAAATCTGTCTGAAAGGCATAGAACCTGCTCTAATTCTACCTAAAGAGGTGACAGAATTAGCCCGTAGTTTTCAGAGCAGTGGGGTAAAATTCTCGCTTTCTACATCAACAATTCCAAGGTTCCAACGTTTTAATGATCACATTTCAGATATGTCATCCTGGCTTTCAATACAAAAAAGAAGAAAAAACATAAGTGTGGGGTTATCAAGTACCAGTGAGCAGATGGATGCCCATGCAAAGTGCTTCCTCACCTCTCTGGCTCCTTCGGTGAACAGTCTCTCCAAGCTCCGATCCAGCCAGCGCAGAAAAGGCCGGAACAGTATCTCCACTTTTCCCAACAGCTGATTGGTAGCATGCTTAGCCTGAAGCCACTCCAAAGATGCCTGCTGCACATGCCTGCATAACAAATAATTAATAAAAAATGCCTGTAAATGTATCAGCAGCACTTAACTACAAGAGTTAAAATACAAAAGCATTGGATTTTACTTTGCCATGACAGGTGGCAGGTCCTGGTCCAAAGGGATTTCTATTGTAAAAATCTGGGAGAAACACAGAAAACACAGGACAAGTCTTTTATTCCATGTAAACCATTGGACATTATATTGTATAATTTTCAGTAATGCGGATTATAAATAAAACTGTGCCATTTACCTCCAGGGGGTAGTTGTCTGGGAAGCTAACCATTATATCGACTTCTTTTAAATCAAAAGGCTGCAAAATACATATGATTAGTTAACAAAATCACTTTTTCCAAATTAACCTTAAAAGCCACACTGAGAAGATGGCTCTAAGGCTCTGCAGCAAACTGACTGGATTTAGATCCAGTACAAAAAAAACATAGAAAGTAGGAGGTGTTTACCCAGTCTGGATCCGTGGCCTCGACGGTCACCCTGTAATAAGTCAGTTTGCCATCGCTTCTCTCCTGAATAATCAGCTGATCTTTGGGGAAACGCTTCTTCAGCTGCTTGATCTCTGTATCTCGCAGCTGTTTGGCTTTGTCATCAGTCATGTCACACAGCTTCATTGTTCGCAGGTCACCTGGACCGGACAATGGAGGGCGATGTAATGGGGTTTTACTTTCTATAGCGCTAACAGGTGAATCATCCACTGGAGGCACCTGTTGTGGGTGCCAGAAGCGACATCTGTCCTCCATGGTGCAATGCCCAGAGAGAAAGTAGCGACAGGGGCGGCGGGAAGAGGCTGGGGCAAACTTTGGGTTAAATGCCGACTTCTCTTCTTTAGGTTGATGAAATTCAGTGTGAGAGGGAGTATCATCAGGATGACCGGGGGGATCAACAGTTTTCCTCTCTTGATCTCTTCCATCGTCTCTCACATGTAGAAATCTGCATCTCTTACCAAAGTTACAGTGTCGTCCTTGGGAGAAGAAGCGACAAAGCTGCTGAGCTTGAGAAACTGACTCAGATTTCTCCTCCTCAGTTTTCACTTCCCCTTCATTCTCCATTGTTCAAACCTGAAGTAATAAATAGAGTATAAAATACTTCACATATAATGAAGCTAATTGTTTTTCTAATATAAGAACAGCAGCCATTTAAGCCCAGAACTATGTTCTTACTGATAACATTACTGTGCTTAAAATATATAGCAAAAATAAATAGCAAATAAAGAAAATGTGTTTATCTTTCCACAAAAAAACATGTTCTAGTATAGTGTGTGTGGGACATTTTATTTAGCAGATCTCCTTAGATATATATACTAATAATAGGTTATGCTTTCTTTCACGTTTGCCTCTGTAGCATCAACTAAAATAAATAGAATGTTCGATATCTCTTAAGTTGATCATTTAATTTAGGAAAAGCCTTTTTTTTTTTTTTTTAGAAATGTAGCCTTACCTCAAATCCACTCGGATTCAGGACAGGTTTCTCTTTCTGGGGGAAATAAATCGACCAGTATTTCTTTTTTACAGCTATATAAATCCAGAGACGTTGAACTTTAGCAAATGTCAGCTGCCCACGCAGTTAGCGCTACATGTTTTCTTTTAGGGCGGGTTGACACTTTCCTGGTAGAAGTTACGAGTTTCTACCGTGACTTCTCACCTGCGCTCCTACGGCCTCGGTCACTATATAAAAGTGTTAATAATTATCCAAAACTGTAGCTGCTTAGTGTCAAGAAGACGCTTCATTGGTGTTGTTGTTTGTTTTGTTTTGTTTTTTAACCATCTTCTTCTTCTTATGAGATTTTATGGCGGTTGGCAAACTTGTGAAATGTGCATTACCGCCACCAACTGATATGGAGTAAAGCAAGGAAACAGGAAACGATTCACCCCCCCCAAAAAAAAAAAAAAAAAAAAAAAAAAAAAAAAAAATACAATAAAATAACCTGTGTAACTTAAACCCACATAATACTAAATTATACTAAATTACATTTGCCCGTATAATTTTAATTTACTCTAGGTCATCGTACCTCTGCCAGTTTCTGATGGTCCCATTGGTCTTTCCATCATGCTTCCAACCATCTCCCAGTTCATATCTTTAACATCCAGATATTTTTCTGCAGCCTTCACTATTATTTTGATTTTTTCTGTTTTTTTTGTCGTCTGAGCAGTACAATTAATCACTTCCACCATGAAAAGAACAAAATTTGTCTTTTTAACAATTAGTGAGTCTTCATCAATTTTTGGAGATTTCTCTAGAGGTTTGAAATTTGCCGTGTGTTGAACTGTAGGTTTGGGTTTTTCTGACTGAGATGGGATCCTTTTTGCAGCTTCAGCATAAGTTATTCCAAGCTCAAATTTCATTTTTTTTATTTCTTCAGACCTTTTGCTTGCTTCACAGCCGCGATAAGCAGCAGTATGTTCTCCACCACAATTACAGCATTTTATTTTAGCTTCTTTTCCACATTTACCATATTCATGTTCTCCTGCACACCTTCCACACCTCTGTTTCCCTTTACAAACTGCTGCAATGTGTCCGAATTTTTGACATTTGAAACATCTCAATGGTGGTGGATTGTAGATTTTGACATTGTAACTGATGTAACCGATGAATACTTTGCTTGGTAATTGCTCTTCCTCGAATTTAATTAGTACAGATAAACTGTCAGATCTTTCTCCGTTTCTTGTTGTTTTTAACCGTTTTACTTCTTTTACTTTTGCACCGCTTATGTTTTCCAGAATCTCTTTTTCAGAAATTTTCAGAGGAACTCCTCCAATGACTCCCCTGCTGATCTTTTTGTTCTCCATTAGGCTGCACTGAACTCTTATCCCGTCAATTTTGTTAATACGTATTGCTTTGCCTTGCTGGGCGCTGTCTCTGCAGTTAATTAGCAGGTCTCCACTGTACAGAATTCTGGCACCTCTGACTTCTCCAACAAGTTTATTGATGGTTTTTGTTAAGTGAACCGGATTCCAGTTTGTAAAAGAGTCTGCCTGATTAACGACTTTGAATATGACTTTGAATTCATTTTGTTGTGCTGTGGAATGTATGGATTGATCATCACTGGATTGTTCTGAACTAGATTCCCCTTTAACTGATCTCTGTTTTTTCCGCTTTTTCTCATTTTTTGATGCTGCTATCTTCCAACCTTCATTGTCACTATTTCCCTCTTCCATCCCACAAGAATCGCTTCCTGTTTCCTCACTACTCACGGCCCAGGACATTTCTCCACAAGCAGAGCAGCTTCAAAACACGCGCCATGCACCAAACGACCCTTTTTTAACCATCGCCACCTAGTGTCCCGGAAGATAAACCTCATATTCTTCTTCCTTTTTTATATATATCGCGGTTGGCAACAACTTATTTAGGCGCATTACCGCCATCTACTGGAATGCAGTGTGGAGTGTGGATCGGGACGCTATACAAATTCTCCCACAAAAAAATAAAATTAAATGATAATAATTAAGTTAATGAATCCTATATTCTTTTTTATAAATTTCTTAAGGTAATTAATTAAATAAATAAAAAATGTAGACGTAGAAAGTTTGTCCAAAATATCTTGTATATTTAATTGCAATTTATTTTCTTGTAATCGACTAACTAATTCCCTTCTCTCAACAGAATATTTAGAACAGACTAACAAAACATGTTTTACTGTCTCCTTTTGAAAGCAAAAATCACAATTTCCTGTTGGCTGTTTTCCAATTTCAAATAACGTACTATTTAACCTTGTATGATCAAAACATAATCTGGATATAATGGTTTCCTCTTTTCTATTTCTTCCTCTTCTCCTCATTGTACCAACTTTTCTTTGAATACTGTAAAGCCACCTTCCAGTTCTATCCTCTTCCCACTGCTTTTTCCATCTTTCCTTAAGCTTTTGTTTAGTAATAGATTTTATATCTACTTCACTAAATGGTATCATTATATCAATATAACTATTTTTTGTTGCTTGTTTTGAATATTAATCTGATGAACATCATCTCCTTATTCCATTGATATATATATATATATATATATATATATATATATATATATATATATATATATATATATATATATATATATATATATATATATATATATATATATATATATATATATATATATATATATATATATATATATATATATATATATATATATATATATATATATATATATATATTATGTCTAAGCCTGAATATACTTTTGTTCTCATATAAATACTTCCTGAACAAAAGCAAATGGTAAAGAAAAAATGTTGCCTTTCATCCTCCTGAAAAACAGGTTTTTTATTTTGATGTCCCTTGAGAAACATTCTAGTTCTGTGTAGAAATAACATCTTCTCCTGTAATCCAGCTTATTCATAAAAAAATAGATTTTCATTTCATTCATAAATACCAGTTTGTTACCAGTTTGCAAAACGCTGGTTTGCAGGGACAAATGCAGTATACTTGCAATGATTGCACTTCTCCTAAATGGACATAAACCATATTCAAGTTTCTTGCAGGCTCCAATCTGTTTTCTACAAGGATATCTCTGTATTTCTGTATTTAACCCATCTATCCTGTTATGACCTATAGAAATCTTCCATATTCTAGTACAAGAAAAACATTCCCACAGCATAACACTGTGGCTACCATGTTTTCTAATGGAGATAATTTGTTTCAGTGATATTTGCAGTGGCCTTTTCCATGGATGGATGGATGGATGGATGGATGGATGGATGGATGGATGGATCGTTGGATGGATGGATAAACTCTTGATCATCCAGTGCATAAAGCAGCAATTGAATAGATTAAAGTTTGTTTTAACAATAAAAAAACAAAAATACTTCCATCTCAATGTTTCACAAAAAGTTTTTTTTTTTCTCTATATTTTATGTATTGTTTTTGTGCCAAACATGCCCTCAATTAAGTTGTTCAACTACTTAAAATTCAGACACATCTGTCTGGAATGCTTATTTGAGGAGTTCTGGTCTTTCTCCATGCTGGTGAATTTTTCTCTTATGTTTTTTTTAGGGTAAATTATTGTTGTTTGCGCACCATGCATGACAATTAAATGCATGTCAGACTCTTAGTCTCTGTCTGATCCATTTGGATCAACAGTACATTAGTACATCCTAAATGTAAGTAAAAAGTTGTAAGTAAAATGTAAAGTAAAATGTTGTCTAAAAAATTATTCCAGTAAAGTACAGATAGCCAAAATTTCTACTTAAGTAAGGTAATAAAGTATTTGTACTTTGTAACTTGAAACCTCTGAACACGAGGATGAGGGAACTTCATCCATTCTGATTAATTTTGTTTAAAAATATCAGTTCATTTGCATGTTAATCCACAGCAAAACACCATCACACACTAAGTTTCCTGGACTCCTTTAAATCAGATGCAGATGACCAATTCTGCAGCTCCCTGCCTTAAAAATACAATAATAAAATGTCAGTGGATCATAGCATACTGCAGGGAAAGGGAGTAATTCTGTTTGATTCCCCTCCATGCTTTTATTTAACTACACCAATATAGACATTTACAGCTTTTAAATCTAACAGCTTAAAAGAGAATTTCCCGAAGAAAGCAGTTGTGCACACTCACTAAGATTTAACATGTGATGTAAGTGTTAACCAAACTATTATGTTCTGTATGTTCTTTTTTTCAGCCTTGTATTATGAGAGCTGATTGATACTGCTAAAACCAAGGAGAGAAATCCTTCTTCTGGTAAGCTGCTGTAAACATAATCACATAGTGGCCTGCCGCTAATCCTTAAAGATTTTCAGATTTTCAGCTTGTTAAACAATATTATGTAACTTTAACTTGGGCTGCTGCTTTGTTATAAGACCTTAAACATCCATCTGGAAAGAGAATATAAAGCCAACAAAAAATTTTTTCCCACTAATATCCAGAGACTGTTTTGCACCAGAGAGGGCAGCAATAATCTGAGGGACTATGGTTATTTGAAAGTGGAAGCAGCGAGAACAAACAGGAAAGGTTTTTAATGTCTGGATATGTGGAGTTAAGCTTTGTTATCAATTAGAGTCTAAGCTAAGATTCAAATAAATGGTTTGGTCAAAGGACAGTAATGGAAAAATCATATCAGTTTAAAAGTGAGCAATATGAAGTAAGAAAATTTATATATTTCTAACTTCATTTATTTATATATTATATTTATATATTATTATATTTATGTATAATTATTAAATAAATAATACAAATATACTATATGTTAAACCTTATATAATTGTATTTGAAATTGTTATACGTATATATATATATATATATATATATATATATATATATATATATATATATATATATATATATATATATATATATATATATATATATATATATATATATATATATATATATATATATATATATATATATATATATATATATATATATATATGTTATGATTTTTTTATGTATGTATGAAAATGTTCACCTCTTTATACATACATAACCCTAAGAGGTTCAATTTGATTGGACCCATTATGTGCAATAATAAAACAATCATTAAAAAAGAGATCTACTTTTTTATTTTTTATTTTTTGACCCTTAGGGGTTATGTCTTTACCTAGCCAACTAAAATAGATTTAAAAATATGCTCTTTGTAACAGAAACATTCAGTTTCAGGGATGAAAATGTCTTAAAAAGATGCACATTTTGAATATTTTTAACCATTTCTGGGTTGAAAACTTATGTTTGATAATTATTTAGAAAAAAATATCTAATAACAAACCCTTTTGTTAACTAAGAATTACAAATATATCTATTTTAATTTCACTAAAAAAGTAGTGTTTCTTGTCATATCTAAACTCTAGAGAAACAGAAGGTACTGAACTAGCATTGGAAGGTCTATAGATACTCTGATCCACATTTATTTAAATGAGCCAAGTAGTAGTCTGTGAAGTCCAACAAATGTGTTCAAAAAAGAAAAAGAAGGCTTTTAATAAACTAAGTTACTGATTATAACAAAATTATAACCAATATTTTCTTAATGTATAATGCTTTTTTAACATTAGGTTAGACTTTAGACAGATTTTATTTGTCATTTTGTTTACACAAGTGTAAAACAAAAAGAAATTTCGTTTGGAAACAGCTAGACAATTTCATCTTTTAAAAGTGAAGCCTTGAAAAATAGTAAACATGACTGTAAATTTACAGTACTAACAATTTATATATATATATATATATATATATATATATATATATATATATATATATATATATATATATATATATATATATATATATATATATATATATATATATATATATATATATATAATGATAAAATATAACAAATATAATAATAAAATACAATACAGTCTATGGTGGGGGGGTCATTTATGGGCTCGGGACACGCAGCGCTGGGATGAAATGTCTTTAATGGAGGGAAGTTAGAAAATGTGTAACAAAGAAAAAGGACCAATTAACCCAATTTTGCATCATCTAATAGAATTTGTGATTCAAAGGAAACCCAAATCTAAACTGTGACAAAAAAATGTCAGGTAGTGCATTCACCATAAGCGTTGTTGTCAAGAAGGACAATCTAGACTAAAACAACAGATAGTTTTAATGTCAGAGTGGGATGTGAACCATTAACTGCAGATGTTTAGCTATAGATCTCCTGCATGCAGTGTACCTGAGCTGCCACGCAGATTTGGGTCTCCTTGTTTACTTCTGTAACAGTATAGGAGGAATTTCTGAGCAACCTTTGGGTCTCTTTGCTTCAAGATGAAGAGGCTCTCCCTCCCTGTCGTTGTTCAGATGAGCTCAGTGATTCAGCGTACTTAAAATCCATGAAGCCTCCTCAAGTGTGTGACAATCTCTCACTACAGCTGTCTGTAAGATGTTTGGAAAGTTTAAGACATTTCATTCACATATCTGACTTCCTAACTCGTTTGCAAGAGATCAGGCAAGAACCTGACGGTTTATCGATTGCTTTGAGGAAAAGAAAGAATAACATTGAACAATTCTGTTAATTATTACTTTTGTTTTTATTTGTTTTTAGCTTAATCTGGTCTAATCAAATAATGTCATATAGACATCAATCTCTGGAACAGTTAAAACTGCTGTTAATCCTCTCTTCCTCTGGGATTGCAGTTGATGCTTAGGAAATTAGTGAACATCTAATGAAAAACAATAAAGCCTGGAATGCTGTTCTAAAAGCTAGAAGTAAAATATGAAAAGAGAAAAGCACTGTTAATTTAAACTAGCTGCTCAAGATCCAAACATCATAGTGAATGAATAACATTGTATTTCACAGCTTGAGTATTTGCTTTATTCAATATTTATCTGTTGACACTTTCTTTATTCTTAATAATAACATATACCCTCCCCTATAAAGTTACCCCTTCTTTCTGTCTTGCTTTTTTCAAAGAGATTTGCTGAAGAAGATGTTCAGAACTCGTTTAATTATTTTGAAGCAATTCTTCATCATGATCACTTCCTCGTGTGAAGAGTGCTCTTTAAGTTATCAGTGAACCAGGGTGCATGAATAATTTGTCAGAACCATTTGATACTCATTGCCACCCACACTGTGAGCGGAGCACAGGCAGACACTCGTGGGCTGAAGTGTTCAGCAAACCTGCTGTGTCTGACTGCCGCATCAGAAAAACAAAAAAAATTACCTCTGATTTGTGCTTCAGGATGGCTTTTGCAGATAACATTGTGGATATCTGGACAAATTATTTTGGTCAAAACTCTCTTCTGCAGCCTTTATGGGACAACCTGAGACTAGACTACAGGGACTATGTGAGATCTCCGCTCTTCCCCATTGTGCTGACTGTCTCTTCGTATTTCGTCTTCTGCCTCCCTTTTCTTGTTTGTGACATCGTGGGGGATAGATGGCCATGGGTTCAACGATTCAAGATACAGCCGAGCCAGCGGCCAACAGCCTCTCAATTGCTGCACTGTGCTGGTGTCACCTTGTATAACCATGTGTTTCTTTTGCTCCCTGCATCAGTGGCACAGTGGCTATGGCGACCACCCGCAGATCTTCCAGACCAGGCTCCTGCCCTGCTAGAGCTGATTGTCGGAGTGATAGGCAACCTTCTTCTCTTTGACTTCCAGTACTTTATTTGGCACCTGCTCCATCACAGGATCCGATGGCTGTATGTCACGTTTCATGCCATCCATCACAGGTATTCCTCTCCCTTTGCTCTTGCCACTCAGTGTTTGAGTGGCTGGGAGCTTATCACAGTGGGGTTTTGGACCACTTTAAACCCAGTGATCCTGAAATCTCATCTACTCACAACGTGGTCTTTCATGGTACTGCATGTGTATGTGTCGGTGGAGGATCACTGTGGCTATGATTACCCCTGGTCCACGTCCCGTCTGATACCATTTGGCATCTATGGAGGACCCAGCAAGCACGATGTGCACCATCAGAAACCCAGTACCAATTTTGCACCTCATTTTAGTCACTGGGACAAAATATTTGGCACACATGCTGATTTCAGCTTCTGTAATGCTGTGAGATAGAATGCATTTAAAAGTGGTTTGATTATAAGCATGTACTCTTGTGTGGCTGTATATAACATCTCATTAAAACACAGATGCATGTAGTTCTAACGTGAGCAAGATGTTATTAAAATGCTTTAATAAAAATACATTTAGTCCTTTTTTTGAATGTGTTTCTATTTGCAAATGATATACTGATGTAACAAACTCCAATAAATGCATGTCACCCAGCATGTGTGGCTCAAATGAATCATTAGTCTCATACTTTTTGACACTTATTTAGACTCAATGTCATTTCATGGGGTTGGAGAATTACCAAAATTAAGACAGAAAAATGGAACACCTTGCTGTTTTTTGTTGTTTTGTTTTAATCCAAAGGAAAACAAGTGTAAAAGGAGAACTGGTCCTTGATACATGGGCAGAGAAAGAGGCAAGACAACTGGAGGTTTAATGGAGCAAACAAGCAGGAAGCAGATAGAAATGGGAGGAGCCAGCAGAGAGCAATGAACATCAGAAAGCTTAGGTAGTGTTGGAAAAGTGAAGAATGACTTTGGATCCAGGTGAGTTTATCAGGGAATTATAGAAAGCACCTGAAGTAGAATGGATGTAGACAAACTGACTAAATGGCTGAATGAGCTGAAGCAAGACAGAAAGTCCCAAATAAAGGTTTCTATAGTTATGTTTATGTGTGTGGATAGGGTAGATATGTACTCTACCTATATAACATGTATATGCATCTAAGTAAGCCGTACCAGTGAGGTGTTTATGTTTATGTTAAGTTAATGTTATGAGGTTATGTCTAAGTTGTTTATGTAAGGTAATTGTTAATATATCCATGTACTGTGTTGTGTCTATATGTCGCAGCTAATGTGATGTTAAATTTTGATTGAAAATCCATGCTCTGAGGGTTATTATGGTCTGCCTCACAGGGAAAACTCCAACCCCATCATTTGAATTTGGGAACCTAAAATAATAAGAGCCTGTATGAATACATGGCTAATAGAAAGCATAACAAAAACCAATATAGGTTAGAGAGTTTTACAAAAATAAGTAACACTTAAAGTAGATACAGAAATTAATGACAAAATAAGCAAGATTTTTAATACATATATTATAGTTTTATTAATGTAGTGGAATATCTATTAATGTTTTAATTATAAAATCATTTTAATAACAGCATATATGTTTTCTTTTGTAGGATGATCTTGACCATGACCCTGTAAACTAACCCAGTTATTTAGCAACAGTTGTGTTCTCCTGATTTCCAGTGGCATTTCTCCAGTTTCAACTTGCAATGCTATAATAGATGTTGTTTAAAATGCTCCTGTAATTAATCTTAGAGCTTGTGTCTGTATATACTATATACTATAACTTTTTAAGTGATGAAATAGCTGCTGAACCATAAACCAAACTATCAAAGTCTATTGCTGATCCTATTAATCCTGTATACAGGTGCTGGTCATAAAATTAGAATATCATGAAAAAGTAGATTGATTTCAGTAATTCCATTTAAAAAGTGAAACTTGTATATTATATTCATACATTACATACAAACTCATATAATTCAGATGTTTATTTTGTTTAATTTTGATGATTACAAATGACAACAAATGAAAATCTCAAATTCATCATATCAGAAAATTAGAATATTACTGAAGACCAATAAAAACAAAGGATTTATAGAAATGTTGGCCAACTGAAAAGTATGAACATGAAAAGTATGAGCATGTACAGCACTCAGTATTTAGTTGGGCCTCCTTTGGCCTGTATTACTGCAGCAATGCGGCGTGGCATGGAGTCGATCAGTCTGTGGCACTGCTCAGGTGTTATGATAGCCCAGGTTGCTCTAATAGTGGCTTTTAGCTCTTCTGAATTGTTGGGTCTGGTGTATTGCATCTTCTTCTTCACAATACCCCATAGATTTTCTATGGGGTTAAGGTCAGGAGAGTTTGCTGGCCAATTAAGAACAGGGATACCATGGTCCTTCAACCAGGTACTGGTAGCTTTGGCACTGTGTGCAGGTGCCAAGTCCTGTTGGAAAATGAAATCTGCATCTCCAAAAAGTTGGTCAGCTGCAGGAAGCATGAAGTGCTCTAAAACTTCCTGGTATGTGGCTGCGTTGACCCTGGACCTCAGAAAACACAATGGACCAACACCAGCAGATGACATGGCACCCCAAACCATCACTGACTGTGGAAACTTTACACTGGACTTCAAGCAACGTGGATGAAGTGCCTCTCTTCTTTTCCTCCAGACTCTGGGACCTTGATTTCCAAAGGAAATGCAAAATTTACTTTCATCAGAGAACATGACTTTGGACCACTCACCAGCAGTCCAGTCCTGTTTCTCTTTAGACGCTTCTGACGCTGTCTGTGGTTCAAGAGTGGCTTGACACAAGGAATGCGACAGCAGAAACCCATGTCTTTCATACGTCTGTGTGTGGTGGTTCTTGAAGCACTCACTCCAGCTGCAGTCCACTCTTTGTGAATCTCCCCCACATTTTTGAATGGGTTTTGTTTCACAATCCTCTCCAGGGTGCGGTTATCTCTCTTGCTTGTACACTTTTTTCGACCACATCTTTTCCTTCCCTTCGCCTCTCTATTAATGTGCTTGGACACTGAGCTCTGTGAACAGCCAGCCTCTTTAGCGATGACCTTTTGTGTCTTGCCCTCCTTGTGCAAGGTGTCGATGGTCGTCTTTTGGACAACTGTCAAGTCAGCAGTCTTCCCCATGATTGTGTAGCCTATAGAACTAGACTGAAATACCATTTAAAGGCTTTTGCAGGTGGTTTGAGTTAATTAGCTGATTAGAGTGTGGCACCAGGGGCCATCAATTTTGAACCTTTTCACAATATTCTAATTTTCTGATATGATGAATTTGAGATTTTCATTTGTTGTCATTTGTAATCATCAAAATTAAACAAAATAAACATCTGAAATATATGAGTTTGTATGTAATGTATGAATATAATATACAAGTTTCACTTTTTAAATGGAATTACTGAAATCAATCTACTTTTTCATGATATTCTAATTTTATGACCAGCACCTGTATGTAGCTTTTAAAGCGTTTCTGTCTGCTCCCCACTCATGACCAACTAAACACCTCATAACATTCAAAACTTTTTTGCACTTATCAATAATCTGCGCATGTCGTATGTTGCATTCACGGTAATGTTTAATGCACTGGGGAAAAAAAGGAAATAACTGTAAAGAATTCAGTTGACCACTAGATGTCAGCAAAGTGCTCAATTTTTAAAGCGAAATAAAATTATTTAGCAGAGATATGCATTGAATAGACATTTTCTTGAAAATATTTCTCTATAATCTCTGTAATCTTTACATGTGAGATATTTAGTGTTGAATTAGTCATTTATTAATATGGTTACTGTTACTTTTATCCTTGATGTGTACGCCCCGCTGCGTGTGTGGCATAGCGTTGGGTTCTGGCTAATAGGGTTAGCTGCTATGGCTAATAGGGTTAGCTGCTATGACTAATAGGGTTAGCTGCAGCCGCAACAGTAACAGCTGCGACATGTCCGAGTAGAAACCTTCTTTGTTTTTCCCCAGGAGCAGCGTTGAATGTCCGCGCTAACGATGGGAAAGTGTGGAATTATGTCTTCAAAGACCGTCCTGGTTTTTTTAAACCTCATATTTTGGGTAGGTTTGCAGATTTTACGATTGTTTTAATTCGTGCGTCACGCAGTGGAGCACCATCCCCCTAAGCTAGCTCACTGCAGTCAGCTGCTAAACTTGCTTTAATGTGCGATATATATATATATATATTTATTTATTTATTTATTTTTTATTTTTTGCAAAACTTTAACGTATTACCGGCCTTAAGAAAATAATTCACCTAAAGAGATACATATTATTATGTTTTGTAATTTCTGCTTATAGTTGATGGCTTTACTAGAAAAGTTTTAGCTGTGTTTGCATTTGAAGTGAGAGTTTAGTTCCTCCTGGAAGTGTCAATAATACAGCTGATCAGAGGATGATGTGGCAAAACTAATTTAAGAGTGTTTTAAAAATGTCCAACTCTCACGGAGAGTTATGTTAAAAGCTCGAAACCAAAGACTACATCTGTGAAGTGCAGCAGCTGTTTTCTTTTGATAATTAATTTAGTCTGTGATGTAAATCATTCATTGTAAATGGCAAATTGAATTTTGAAGTTATTGCATCCCTGCATAATAATGTGCAAATTAAAAAACGAAGTCAATTCAAAATGCATATTATTTATATTTTTGTATCCTGGCATACAATGTTTGCATTAGTTCTGATCATTCTAATTCAATAGAAATATTTGGTAAATGACATATGGATGATGAAGCAAGAGATAACAGTATGCAAAGACTTAACCGGTTTTTGTTTTGTTTTTTCGCTGTAAATCTATAATTTTATCCCATCAGAACCTGACCCTCTATCTATCTATCTATCTATCTATCTATCTATCTATCTATCTATCTATCTATCTATCTATCTATCTATCTATCTATCTATCTATCTATCTATCTATCTATCTATCTATCTATCTATCTCAATAACAACACAAGCAAATAATGCCACCTTACTGCTAAATGGTGTAAAATAAATGAATTCAGTTATATTTTTAAATCCAACAGCACATATTACAGTCTCATGTCAACATGCGGGAAATACTGAGATGGATACAAACTAAAAATCCTCTAAATAACAAAAAAGTGTCTGATCTCTGGTAAATTAATTGGTGGACCTGTTTCTTTTTGCAGCAATTCATATCCTGAAATGTGCCATTTTATATCAGCTGAATTATTAGAATCTCTGTATTGATTGTTAGAAAGCTGCTTCATCATAACCCCTCCCTTTTTCACTCTGTGACCTTGAGCATCTTGGTCAGGAGTACAGCAAGAATGAATAAAACACTTAACGTACGTGGACTGAAACATTACAATAGCGCATGTCGCACATTCTATTGCATTACCTATATAGTAATATTTTGTCTTTGGTATATTTTAATATACCTTTTAATATACTTTGATAAAATCCAGGAGGAACTCTTGCTTCGTTTGACCAGCCGACATTTTAGGAGCTTTGTAAGGCTCTTACTTTCTATGAGTGTTATGGAAGATTCTTATAAAGCTAATTTAAGAGCTTATTCAAACTAAAATAAATATTAGCTGATACAGGTAGTGACCCTCTAGAAGACAAGTTTTCCCTTTTTGAGGAACACCTTTATAAGTCCTGATGTGCCGCAATAACAATGAAAGAGAAACTGCACAGATTTGATACACAAAGGAGGCAGGCTGTGAAGCATAGGAGTGGAAATGAAGTTTTGACAGTAATCTATTTAATGTACATTCTCTTGTTACCGACAGGCCGCTGCAGGCATCCTATGCTATGTTGGAGCCTATGTCTTCATCACTTATGACGACTACGACCACTTCTTTGAGGATGTTTACACTCTGATTCCTGCAGTGATCATCATTGCAGTTGGCGCCCTGCTTTTCCTTATTGGCCTTATCGGATGCTGCGCCACAGTGAGAGAGAGCCGATGTGGTCTTACAGCGGTGAGTGAACCAGAGCCTCAATGATATACTCACTTCACTTAAAGGAATTGTAGATTTTTAATTCTGTTTATTTTACTTTAAAACCCCAAGAAGTGAATAATACATTTGGAAACGGTAACTTGAATAGCCAAACTTCTCTGCTATCTAACGTATCTATAATCTTGAAATCCAATCCACAGTTTGTCGTCATTCTGCTGCTGGTTTTCATGACAGAAGTGGCCGTGGTTGTTCTAGGATATGTTTACAGGGCCAAGGTAAGAAACCAAAATGTAATTGGTTGGTTTGAAACTGTTAACCATTGTCATTACTTTTAGATCCTTCTGACGTGTTAAGGTTATTATTGGAATTTTACTTAAAGTCCTCCTGATTCCTGGATTTAAAACACACATCAAAAGTTGCAGATTTTTACTTTCTCCAACTGTAATGGTTAATTTGACTTGAAAACAGCAGTTAGTAGGTTGTCATCTGTGTGTTTTGACGTCACAAAATGTACCGGTCAGGCAAGCTCCTGACTCAATTATGTCTTGGCGTTTTCACGGGAACAAAAGCGGGAAAATGTCTGTGTGTACTTAGCCCGGAACAGTCCTCCACCTTCTTCAATCAGCCTGTCTTTGCTGTCATGGTGCTAAATATTGTCTACGTATAAGGTGGAGCTGCAGTGTTTACTCTCCTGAAATGTTTCCAGGTCGAAGATGAAGTCAACAGTTCTATCATGAAAGTTTATGATGAATACAATGGCACGAACAGCAACGCTCAGAGCCGTGCCATTGACTACATTCAGAGACAGGTGAGGACAAAATCCTTCATTTACATCCAACATGAATGTCTTTGTGTTGTTTCAGCTGTCCATTCATTTCCAACCATGATCACTGACTTGGTTGTTCACCTTTTTAGCTTCAGTGCTGTGGCATCCACAATTCCTCAGACTGGCGAGAAACGCACTGGTATAAAGAAACAAAAAATGATAGCGTCCCCATCAGTTGCTGCAAAACCGCAGGCTGCACCGGGTCTATGACCCATCCTGAAGATCTCTACCAAGAAGTAAGCATGCTTTCATATATGCTTTATGAATGCTGACTTATTCTTTAGTACGTATGAACATAATTTGTGTTTATAGGGTTGTGAAGCTCTGGTTGTAAAGAAGTTACAGGAGATCATGATGTATGTCATCTGCACTGCTCTGACATTTGCTGCCATCCAGGTAAACCACTCTTTTTTTTTTTTGTGTGTGTGTGTCAGCCATATCACCCAAGATTTACCGTAAACCTACGTTACATTTGTGTAATTATGGTCTAAAGAAGATGGAAAAAATAAATGAGAGCATCCCACAAAGTCTGTTTGCCATGCAAACAAAATAGGATATTTTGCAATTTGATTAAAAAAAACAAAAAATATTGCCTAACTGTAATGGGTGGCAATAGTTAAATAAACTTTTGGCTTTCAAAATGGTGTCGGTGCCCTATTTGTCGGTACTCGTCGATACTGATACCACCATTTTAGTGCTGGATTGGTATCGGTGCAAAACTAGTTTCCTGAGGCCTTGATGAAAAATTCTTTGCAGCTTATGAAATTAATAAAGGTTTTTTATTTTCTGACATTATTTCCCAAAATGCCCAGATCTACTGAGCAAGTTAATCCTGAGCAGACTGCTAGATGCTAAAAGATTTTAATACCTCTCTTCTTGGTTTTCCTCCTGCCTTTATGCCCTTCCATTCTTTCCATCTACCTCCATTCCTTCTTGTTTCCTTCCTTTTATCATTTCTGCCCTTCCTTTCTTGCATCTTACTTCCCTTAATTTTTTCCGTTCTTTTTAGGCTTTTTTTTTTTACTTCCAGATTTGAATTCCTCCCATTGTAGAAATAGCTGCCACAAAATAAGCAAACAGTAGCCAGATTGATATGTGTAGAACTGAGTTGAGTTCTAGGTTATCAATCTGGGATGGCTGCCGTGAAAAGGAGGGATGTGTAGCACAATACTTGGAGCTGATTTGGTTATGTGCCAGCTAGTACCCCTCCTCCATAATACACTCTCAGCCAATCGTAGCCAGTTGGGATGTTTCACCTTCAGGAATGTTTTCAGAACTAGTGGAATAAGCTGATAAATAAAACTTTTTTTGCAAATCCTGTCAGAAGAAAAGCACAGACATCTTTCCCATCTACAAATGCACAAAGCGCTTCTTCTTGCTCCTGTTTTTAAACAATTCAACAACAATTCAAGGAAGTCAATTGCGGTATTGACAGGTGAGTCCTCCAGCGTAGCCATGTTTGTAATGCAAAACCCGTCTGACTGTCGTCATTTCTACATGTCCCGCCCCAAAAAAACACTGCTGGCATGTCATTGGTCTGACTCGCTGTTGTTACGAGACAGACTTATTAGCGGGAGTCTTTCAAGATGTGAGGATCTAGCTTGGAGAGCAAGGTTAGCCACAAAATCCTAGTCTAAGTATTTTGTTTTATAAATTGAACGTAGGAGCTGAGGAATCGAGAAGGCGGAGTCTGTGGTTTTTTTTTGGTTTTTTTAGTAATGAGAAAAGGTAAAGAATGTTTAAAAACTAAACGGTTTGTTTGTTGTTTTTTTCCAGATGTTGGGGATGCTGTGTGCCTGTGTTGTGCTGTGCCGCAGAAGCAGAGATCCTGCCTATGAGCTTCTTATTACTGGGGGTACCCAAGCATAAAAATGTGAAACAATTTTAAAAGTCATTGGTGAGAGGATAAAATCAGGCCTATCTTTGTACACTATATGCAGTAAATATATATTTAACTTCCCTTTTTCAAAAGGTTTTTTTTTCTGAGTCCGTGAGGGGCTCTGAGAATTAAGCAAAATACTTTACTTTGAGGTGAGCGTGATGTTCGTACTTATTCCCACCCAAACTAGATTTTAAAAGGAGTTAAATATGGACAAGATGATTGCCTTATGTTGACAAAACGACTATGGACTGTGCTTTATTTTAATATTATTTTCTTCATTAATTTGTCAAAAACTTGAATGAAATGGGGACATTTCTACTTTATTACTACTTTTCAGGTATGACAGCTGCTCTGTTTTACCTTTCACCACAATGAGAAGTGAATGAACACCTGATTCAACAGCATGGTTTTGTTTGCAAACTGGCTTTAGGTGTGTGAGCTTTATTTTAGGCATAAATATTTAGTGAGGTATGAATTGTTTTTGAACTTAATAGATTTGTTTTCCTCTGCTAAATGTTTTTTTTTTTTTTTTTGTCTGGACTTCTCAACTACGAAATGGATTGTTCAAATGTAGCAATGATGAGACTTAGAATGTAAATAAAATGTGTTAAAAGTTTGAAGTGGATTACATCTGTTTCTGGTTTATTCAAACATCTGAACCATCTGTCCACTGCTAATGGTCCATCAGGGTCAGACAGGCAGAGTACACCATGGACAGGTCGCCAGTCCTTCGCAGGATAACACATATACATGCAATAATGCAAACAAACACCTAAAGGAAAACTAGAGTCACCAATCAATGTATCAGTCATGTTTTTGGACTGTAGGTGGAAGCAGGGGTACCCGAAGAGAACCCATGCACGCATGAATATAACTTGCAAACCCCACTGTGTAGACTGATTTTTTTTTTCCTCATTTAGATTTTTTCTGTCCAGATGTTTGTGCTTTCCTAATCTGTTGGTTTCTCAAACTCTAAAGAATTTCCCATAAGGCGCCGAGTTTAACATACAGTCACGTAAAAAGACATGGCAGCCTCTTCAAACTCTAAAGGTTCTTCAGAATATAAGGTGAAGCAGGGCCTCATAAATGTTCCACTCTGTTGCCTCTAAATTAACAGTACCAGTGTGCTGGCCCTCTAAATATACTCATAATTTACTCCATAAAATATAAAGTAAAATAACGATTATCTTTACATAATTTAATTTTTCTTTAAACGAAATTAATTTATTTAATACTTTAAAATGTTTATTTAATGGAAAAATTTAGTCATCAACCAGAAATCAGACTTTTAATGTTAAAATATAAATGTTGGTGTTGTGCCTCAATTAAACCCTGCCATTAATCCAATGTTTTATAGCAGTTTTGTTATTTTTCTTGGTGGCTGCTTGTGCAAACCTGAAACACCCACAAGAGCGCGCTCTCCACACGGTGTGAGTTTGATTCTCCTGCATTTATGTCAAATGCTGCTAAAATGACCCCCCCTGGCTACCATATTCATCGCGATTGCACCTGCAGTCCCGGCAAAAAAAGGATTTACTGCCCTCCATGCATCTAACTAACATCACTTTGCTCTGGAAAATCCTCTTGAAACCCCCCAGAGGTACCCAACCCCCACTTTGGATACCCCAGATTTGATTATCTTAGTTTTACCAGTTTTGAAATAAATGTAATCCTAATTTTAACTGTAGGAAAAATATATTGTGGTGTTTCACACATGACCAAAAATATAACCAAATGGAAAAAGTGAATGTGGGGAAGTTCAGTTGCTACTTCCGTTAGATTTAATTGGTAAAGTAACGGGTAGCTGACACCAATCAATCATATTTTTTTAATTGATTGTCGCAGTGAAAGTAAGAGTTTTAGTTGTTTGCTCATGTGGTTGCATAACTGTGTGTGGTAATTAAAGACTGCATGACAGAAATCAGCCATTTTTTATGGAAATGGCCAAAGTCCACTTCCACATGGTTGGATTTCCACTAATTTGCATTCAGCTCAGTATTTTGTTTGGCAGCTCTGTGGTCCCGGTCCTCTGGATTTGACTTCAGCATCATGTTCTGCACAGTTTAAAGCAAATGTGACCGCTGACAGTGTTTCTAAGTTTTGGGTCCTTTCTTACTGTTCAGAGCTTCACTCAGTCAGATAAATTACTTGCAGCAGCTCTTTCCATCATTTGAGTGAAATCCCTGACGATACATTTCAACCAAAATACAGGAATAATCTTCCAGCATTCTAATCTTGACATTTTCCTACCTTCTGGGCCTCTTTTCCACCATCTTGTGCAGATTTTTCAAAACTCTTGGGTTTTAATGATACTTTAAAACTTAACAAGCCAGTGACCTATGAACAGGGAAAACTGACTGCTAATATGTCTCTGGAGAGTAATTCAGGATTTAACCGGGAAAATTACTGCAATTCCTAATTACAGTTTATGATGATTCATGAATAAAAACTCTGAATCATGTCACAGACCCTGCATCAGACTGACCATATCAATGCATTTTTTTTGCACCATGTTGTTTTCTCCCACAATGTTTACATTTGATAACTGCTGTACTTTAAGTACAAAACCCAAAACTAGAGAAGTTGGCACGTTGTGTTAATTGTAAATAAAAACAGAATACAATGACTTGCAAATCATTTTCAACCTATATTCAACTGAATACACTGCAAAGACTACATGCTTAACGTTCGTACCGGTAAACTTTATGTTTTGCAAATATTAGCTAATTTGGAATTTGATGCCTGCTACATGTTTCCAAAAAGCTGGCACAAGTGACAAAGAAGACAGAAATTTGAGGAATGCTCATCGAACACTTATTTGGAATATCCCACAGGTGAACATGCTAATTGGGAACAGGTGGGTGCCATGATTGGGTATAAAAGCAGCTTCCATGAAATGCTCAGTCATTCACAAACAAGGATAGGGCGAGGGTCCCCACTTTGTGAACAAATGCGTGGGCAAATTGTTGGAACAGTTCAAGAACAACATTTCTCACAGGCTAATGCAAGGAATTTAGGAATTTCACCATCTATGTCCATAATATCATCAAAAGGTTCAGAGAATCTGGAGAAATTACTACACGTAAGGGGCAAGGCCAAAAACCAACATTGAATGCCCGTGACCTTCGATCCCTTAGGCGGTACTGCATCAACAACCGACATCAGTGTGTAAAGGATAGCACCACATGGGCTCAGGAATACTTCAGAAAACTACTGTCAGTAACTACAGTTTGTCGCTACATCTGTAAGTGCAAGTTAAAGCTCTACTATGCAAAGCAAAAGCCATTTATCAACAAGATCCAGAAATGCCGCCGGCTTTCCGAGCTCATCTAAGATGCACTGATGCAAAGTGGAAAAGTGTTCTGTGGTCTGAGTCCACATTTCAAATTGTTTTTGGAAACTGTGGACGTCGTGTCCTCTAGACCAAAGAGGACAAGACCCATCCGAACTGTTATAGGCACAAAGTTCAAAAGCCAGCATCTGGGACTATATGAGGGTGCATTAGTGCCCAAGGCATGGGTAACTTAAACATCTTTGAAGGCACCATTAATGCTGAAAGGTACATCCAAGCGACATCTTTTTCATGGACGCCCCTGCTTATTTCAGCAAGACAATGCCAAGCCATGTTCTGCACGTGTTACAACAGCGTGGCTTCGTAGCAAAAGAGTGCGGGTACTTCACTGGCCTGCCTGCCGTCCAGACCTGTCCCCCATTGAAAGTGTTATGAAACGTAAAATACGACAACGGAGACCCCGGACTGTTGAACAGTTTAAGCTGTACATCAAGCAAGAATGGGGAAGAATTCCACCTGAAAAGCTTCAAAAATTGGTCTCCTCAGTTCCCAAACATTTAATGAGTGTTGATTAAAGGAAAGGCGATGTAACACAGCGGTAAAAATGCCCCTGTGCCAACTTTTTGCAATGTGTTGCTGCCATTAAATTCTGAGTTAATGGTTATTTGCAAAACAAAATGAAGGTTCTCAGTTCGAACATTAAATATATTGTCTTTGCTATATTGTTTTTATTTTCAATTTACATAACGTGCCAACTTTTCTGGTTTGGGTTTGTAAATGGAAATGTCATGAGAACTATACAAAACAAAGTGTTGTATACACCCTGTGTATACAAAATTACAATAAATGTATAAATCTAATCATCTGTTTCTTGTGATTATCAGCCTTGGTAGGGTATAATTCTTAAAAAGATTTTTATTTTTTACATACACACAAATACACTGCACAGACAGCATGTAGCTATGTAAAGGAAATGAGCAAATGTATGACAGTTGAACATGCAGCTTTGGCTTTTTTGTCCCGGCTGTATTGATGTGGGCGTCCGTGTGCGTGTCACAAAGTATGTAAAGGAAATTAGCAAATGTATGACAGCTGAACATGCAGCTTTGGCTTTTGTGTCGCGGCTGTATTGATGTGGGCGTCCGTGTGCGTGTCACAAAGTATGGTTAGTGGCGCTTTACAGAGCAGGAAGTGGCTGCATTCGAGTGTAGTCATATTTTTTGATGACCTTGTATTGTTCTGTAGTGTCCTGCTATGCACGCATTACTATTTATTTTTTATTTTTTTTTTTTTATCAGTGTCTCAGAGTAATATAAGACGTTCTGGAGTTATCAAGCAATAAGTCAATCCCTGTTGATCTAGAAGTGTAGCTATTTTGTGTTTATTCATTTTGCAAAGTGAAATTAAAAATAAAAGGGGAAAATGAAAATGAAAATGGAGAGCAGTTAATTTTTTTTTTCTTACCAATTGGACCACTCCTATGTGCTTCCTGGTTCAAGTAGACAATCTAAACCCAGAGAAGCTTAGAATCTGGAGGACATGGGAAGACAAAAAAAAACTCAAATATGGAGCTAAAATAATTCAGGACCAACTTCTTCCAATTGGATTAAGAAAATTTATGATATATTATACATTTATCTTTAAACTCCCTTTAAACTTTTGTGAAATTAATAGCATTGTTTTAACAGAATCATAGATCTTTAGATGGCAAGGCCATGAATACATAAAGAGCAGGGAGAATTAACCTCACACTGAACCTCCATGGTCCCAAAGCCATCCACCACATCCAATGAAAAGCTGTGAAGTACAGTTATTGGAAGATTTTAGCTCCTCAGCCTCAGTTGCAGGGGGTCGGAAAATCCTGGAATTTTAAAAGATGACTTTTTAAAAACTGCATGTGCACAGCATACAGAAATATGAGGAAATGAGATAGAAATAAATTTATATAAATAATGACATTTGTTAAGAAATGTTTCTAAATGGATGAAAAATGTGTTAAATGACATCCATGGCAGTTGTTTTTAATATGGTTTAAATCCAGGAAACAGTTTTTAGGTACAGGACACCCATATAGTTGTGTTTTAGCCCCCATCCTGCTCACTGTCTTTAATATCCTCATGTACCACCTGTGTCTATCTCTTTTAAATGTGTTATAATTTGGAGTTCTATAAATAATGATTTTTCTGTCACTCTTGTCAGATAAGGTTTCTTATCTTGTAAAATGTTATTAAGACATTAATTAATATGCCACAGCATATTTCTGTCTTTACTAAAAATCATAAAAAAATGTCCTGCATGAAAGTATGTATTTGTTTATACATTTTCTAATAAGCCAAACAAATAAAAGCTGGTAATTTAAAGGTTTAGAGCTTCCTGTATCATAACTACATCTCTGCCATTTGTAGCAAAACAAAGCAAATTAAAGGGGTAATGAGGATTTAATTTGAGCGAATAGTTTCCTTTGAAAGAATTCACTCCTGGCATCCCTAACTGCTGCGAGAAGCTATAACTTTGCCCAACGATCGTTTGCGCGAAAGGACGTGTAGACAAAGCCCGTCTGGAGTTGAACAAAAATACATTATTTTTGCGTACTGTGTGACATGTGAAAATGTATGCGAATTCATATTTTATGGGATTCTATCAGAGAGCTTCACCTGTTTGCTACTTTTGTGTAACTTTTGATTTTCATTATTCTTTTCTGGAATGCTCTATTCCCAATATGACCAGTGTCATTCATGTGTGTAACCACATGCCTACACATTAGGCTGAAGGCTTCCCCGATTCATCACACAAGTCCAGAGCTCCTTTCCTAACCTCCGCAGTGATTGTGGTGTTGATCCAGCAAACCTACTACCTCTAAAAGGAGCCATTAAGAGGAAGAGGTAAGCCAGATGACTGGAACAAATAATAAAAACTTTCCTTGATTTGTGCAATCTAACTTGTACACAGATTAATAATATTGATATTGTGTAGAAATCTGGTTTAGTTCTACACATTATCAATCTTGTGTGTTACAAGGAGAATTCAGCTTCCAGGCAAGGTTATCATAAAACAACCGTTACCTCAGAGCCCAAAAATAAGTTTGAAAAAATGTAATAATACACTCATTACCTGTTTTCTTTATATTTAATTTAGCAGAGAAATTAAAGTGCTCTCCTTTTTGTTCCATATTATTTTATCAAACAATTGTCTAAAGCAAAACATCCCCTTCTCGTATATTTATTTTTGGTTATAACTTTAAAATAGAATGCATAAATCATACAGGTTTTTTTATAGCTTCAGATTTTGGCCTAAGTTTAGCGCATGATGAACACTGCAGTCAGCTGAATTACAGTTTATAAACCAGTAAGTGAAGTAAAATGGATGTTGTAAATACAGGTGCTGGTCATAAAATTAGAATATCATGAAAAAGTAGATTGATTTCAGTAATTCCATTTAAAAAGTGAAACTTGTATATTATATTCATACATTACATACAAACTCATATATTTCAGATGTTTATTTTGTTTAATTTTGATGATTACAAATGACAACAAATGAAAATCTCAAATTCATCATATCAGAAAATTAGAATATTGTGAAAAGGTTCAAAATTGATGGCCCCTGGTGCCACACTCTAATCAGCTAATTAACTCAAACCACCTGCAAAAGCCTTTAAATGGTCTTTCAGTCTAGTTCTATAGGCTACACAATCATGGGGAAGACTGCTGACTTGACAGTTGTCCAAAAGACGACCATCGACACCTTGCACAAGGAGGGCAAGACACAAAAGGTCATCGCTAAAGAGGCTGGCTGTTCACAGAGTTCAGTGTCCAAGCACATTAATAGAGAGGCGAAGGGAAGGAAAAGATGTGGTCGAAAAAAGTGTACAAGCAAGAGAGATAACCGCACCCTGGAGAGGATTGTGAAACAAAACCCATTCAAAAATGTGGGGGAGATTCACAAAGAGTGGACTGCAGCTGGAGTGAGTGCTTCAAGAACCACCACACACAGACGTATGAAAGACATGGGTTTCTGCTGTCGCATTCCTTGTGTCAAGCCACTCTTGAACCACAGACAGCGTCAGAAGCGTCTTGCCTGGGCTAAAGAGAAACAGGACTGGACTGCTGGTGAGTGGTCCAAAGTCATGTTCTCTGATGAAAGTAAATTTTGCATTTCCTTTGGAAATCAAGGTCCCAGAGTCTGGAGGAAAAGAAGAGAGGCACTTCATCCACGTTGCTTGAAGTCCAGTGTAAAGTTTCCACAGTCAGCGATGGTTTGGGGTGCCATGTCATCTGCTGGTGTTGGTCCATTGTGTTTTCTGAGGTCCAGGGTCAACGCAGCCACATACCAGGAAGTTTTAGAGCACTTCATGCTTCCTGCAGCTGACCAACTTTTTGGAGATGCAGATTTCATTTTCCAACAGGACTTGGCACCTGCACACAGTGCCAAAGCTACCAGTACCTGGTTGAAGGACCATGGTATCCCTGTTCTTAATTGGCCAGCAAACTCTCCTGACCTTAACCCCATAGAAAATCTATGGGGTATTGTGAAGAAGAAGATGCAATACACCAGACCCAACAATTCAGAAGAGCTAAAAGCCACTATTAGAGCAACCTGGGCTATCATAACACCTGAGCAGTGCCACAGACTGATCGACTCCATGCCACGCCGCATTGCTGCAGTAATACAGGCCAAATGAGGCCCAACTAAATACTGAGTGCTGTACATGCTCATACTTTTCATGTTCATACTTTTCAGTTGGCCAACATTTCTATAAATCCTTTGTTTTTATTGGTCTTCAGTAATATTCTAATTTTCTGATATGATGAATTCGAGATTTTCATTTGTTGTCATTTGTAATCATCAAAATTAAACAAAATAAACATCTGAAATATATGAGTTTGTATGTAATGTATGAATATAATATACAAGTTTCACTTTTTAAATGGAATTACTGAAATCAATCTACTTTTTCATGATATTCTAATTTTATGACCAGCACCTGTAAACATGGATGAGTCAACCATCCTGTGGACAGGCACCGCATGATATAACTATTGCACTATATACCACACACTGTCTTCATTTTGCCACGTAAATATGTTTCTTTCCCACATGTTTTCTGATAGTGTGGTCACTACACTGCACCTTTTCAGCATAATGCAACATGACCTCTTTCTGTACTCTGATGTATTCAAATAATCCAGGATCTCTGGTATACAATAAACAGGACATACTCCATAGTAATGGAAAAATCCCAATAGCATTATCCCTGAGCTACTCACAGTGTGCTGTAGCTCGAATTTAGAGTTTAGGAGCCGTCTTATCATCAAGTCTGTTCATTGCTCAGTCCATCAAGTGGACTCAGGAGGCATCAACAATCCCCTTGGATCAAAGACTGCCTGACAGACAGACCACAGTTTTTTTAGACTGAAGGGTCAGCTATCTAATCAAGTAGTCAGCAACACAGGAGCACCACAGGGGATTGTATTCTCTCCGTTACTTTAAACTCTGTGAACCTTTTACTTCTGTTATCGGACTAAAGTCCTGTTACCTGCAGAAATACTGAGATGACTGCAATCATTGGGTGCATCAAATATAGACAAGAAGTTGAATACAGAGAGCTAGTGAACCACTTTGTGGCATGCTGTGGAAACAGTCATCTGATTATGATTATCAACAAAACAAAAGAGATGATGGTAGATTTCAGAAGAAGCATGATCAGTTGTATCCTGTCATGGAAGAAGTGGAGGTGGTGGAGGAATATAAATACCTTGGTGCTCATCTGGACAACAAACTAGACTGGAGACAACTGTGAAGTCATCTACAAGAAGGAGCAAAGCAGACTGGGCTTCCTATGGAAGCTTATGTCCTTCAGCATTTGCAGTAAAATTCTACATATCTTCTATAGGTCTTCTATAGGAGAGAGTGATTTTTTTCTGTCATCATCTGCTGGTTATTAGATCTAATGACTTAAAAAAGTTCAACAAGCTAATAAAGAAGGACGGCTCTGTCTAGAAACTCCTCTAGAACCTCTGTAAATTCTTTCATAAAGTGAAGAACATCCTCTTCAGAAGATTTTTAAACAACATCAGAAACTTCTCCTGATTTGGTGCAAGACCGATACGGAAGATCTTTCCTGTCTGCAACAACTCAATAAAAAAAAAAAGTCCCTATTAGTTACTGCAACATTCAATTTCCCTTTTGGATTTTATGAAGATTTTTTTTAAATTTAATTAATCATAAAAAACAGGGCATTAGTCAGAAACTGTTATTCACAGAATTACTGAACTCTACAAAGTGGGAGAGCCAGAAAAGTTTCATGTGCGGCAAAAAGCAGCAGAACCAGTTCAGATTAGAATTTTGAAGCCCTTGCTAATATCATATGAATCTATGCTGTGTAAACCATTCATGTTTCTACATATTAGCAACAATAAATCGGTTGTGTAGATGTTTTTTTTTTCTCTGTTTACATACCAGAGTCCCAGATGACTGCAGATAACACAACTTTCCCTCCACCACCGTACAACACAAAAACTAGCTCTGAAAAAAGTGGATTGGGTTAATGGTTTAATGTTAATATATTTATTTGAATAATTCATTTCTGTTTTATTTTCCTGGTAGTTTATGGATAATATACTAACAATTAAAATGTTGAATTACTTCGAACCTTCCACTAGGCAGTATCTCTGCTTCCATCCTCTCTGATAGAGGGCAACAGCTAGATCTTGGGGTGGCAAATTACAACAATATGGGAGGGAAAAATGACATGGCACTGGTCACTTCTTGCTCTGAACCTGACTCAAGAGGGTCATTTTGAACACAGCCCCTTCAGTTTGTCTTTCAAGATTTGGTTAATACTCGAAAATATAAAACCTTTTATACCTACAAGTTAATCATTTCCCAAGTAAAAGTTTAATTCAATGCCAAGCAACCATGACCTAAGATTCCCCCCCCCCCCAAAAAAGAGAAAATTAAAAATAATCCTCTGGACTTTGTTTCCAAGTTTGAAGACGTTTTGCTTCCCATCCAGGAAGGTTTTTTTAATTCAAATGTCAGGAATAGGGTTGAGTTTGTATAGCCCAAGAAAGCGTTGTTTTTGTTTTGAAAACATGCAAGTTGAAAAGGACGAATGGGTCCACCCCTTTGGAATGGGGGTCGGTTGGCTTCTTTTGTTAGCCTGCAATGCCCCATACCCGTCTGAGTGTCTGAAAGGTCGGTTGTTAAAGGGATTTATTGGCCTGGCTGAATAGACAAAGTCCTCTGCTCTCCTATGCAGGGGCTGCCATGATAGCGGGACGATAACTCAATTGCTGCATTGTAGGTTTTTGAAAGCTGAAACCTGAGTCCACCCCTCTGTTTAAGGTTGTTTTTTTTTCTTAAGAAAAATGGCTTCCTTTACGCCCTTCTCAAAACACCTATTTTCTTTTTCTAAAATGTGGAGATCTGGTCCTCTTACTATATCTGGTCCTCAAAAGAATGGGAAGCAAAACATCTTCAAACATGGAAACAAAGTCCAGTGGATTGTTTTTAATTTTCTTTTCTTTTTTTTTGGAATGACTATGACCTGGATGACTTAGAACTTTTACCAGCATGTCACCTGAGAGTGTATTTGACCTTGGCGATGAGCAGATTTTTGTCTGCAATAACTGGTTATACATTATGTATTTATACTGCATATTTCTCATTTGCCAAAGATAAGACCAAACCCCCCCCTTCCTCTGAAATGCTGTGGTGGGAAAGAAACCAAAACCCACACACCTCAAAGTTAAGCAGACTGATTAGAAGAGATGTGTGTCATAACGGTGAAAGAAGCTAGTGAGGTTAGAAGAACTTTCAGTTTCACACCACTTTCCACAGAATTTTTTTTCCTTTTTTGTTTGTTTTTATCTCTTTAATAATGAGGGGTGGAGTCCACTGTTTACTTTTGTACACTCGGGTTCCAAAATATTCAAGTCTTACCATGTCAACAATCAGATCTGTTTTATTTCCTGCCAAGTAAAACCATATTTAAAAGAGGACTTGCTATTTTCTAAACTGTAGATATATTTTATGTGTGTTTATTTTGACCCAGCTTAATCAGCGGACTCCTTTTGTCTATCCTAGTCAGTTTTGTAACTATTCATACATGCTTAAAGTGACTCCACTGCGGTTATATGGTAGCTCCCGAGTTAGTGACCTATCACTGAAGAGCAACCAGACACCACAGACAGCAGTGAACTCAGCTGCATGTCCTATGAATAGTTCCCCAATTGCTCTTCTCATAAACTGCCTTACAAAAAAGCTGCTGCTACAATAAACTAAAGCATTTTTCTTATGTTGTTTTTGTAAAAGTTAAAACTAAATATTAATCTTAGGATACCTTTATTTGAATAAATGCAAATAATCACTTTAAACTTATCTGTTTTAGTTTTTTATACAAATAAAGGGACATAAATTACATTCAAGGTAAAAACAGACATCCTGCAAACATTTAAACAATTCCCATTTAACATAAAACTAAAGTTTGTCAATAAGCATTAGTGCCATGTTCCTGTGCAAAGGCTCTAGTTGGATTCTAGCTGTCAATAGTTCACGAAGGAGAACAGTAGACAGTTGTCTAAAACATGTAATTTCTTGTAGTAACTGCTGCTGTTTTTTTGGGCCATTATTTACAGATATCATTGTGGCAACAACAGTTTCTGTTTAGATTGTTGATATAAAGTGGTTCACTGAGTTGTGGACATTAGTTTGAACACACTGTACAGAACAAAGGAAACATTACTCTTCTTCTGGATGTAGCTAAGGGCAGCAAAGTGGGTTATCCGGAGAGAAAATCAAAATCCATAAACGTACATGTAAAAAGGGCGGCCTGGTTTATTCCTTAGAAAGATAAGAACCAGGAACCAAACCAGAAAGACCATTTCTTCGTACTGTCCACCAGCCATCTTCTCCCTCTTCTATCACATCCACAACATCCCCGGCTGATATGGAGAGTTCATCTTCCCCCTAAAACAAAAACATGAACTGTCAGGTTAATTAAAGTTTTCATAAAAGATGAAAAAACAATTGTAAAATGTATATATAATAGTCTGTGTTGAATGTCTGGACCTGTGCTATGTAGTCATATATAGCCTTGTACTCATTACTGCTCGGCTGGGACGGCGGAAATCCAGGAATGGTGGCATAAACGCCATCTGATGTTCCTGCTGAAGACGAATAATCTGTAATTTTAAGGTGAAAACTCAAGATTAACAACAAAACAAAAGGAATAGAAATATATGTTGACATAATAAATTTTGGATTTTCAGCTGGATTTAAAGTTTTAGGTTTTGCATCAAATTCACTTTACAGTTTATGTAATATTTTTAAAAACACTTTTAATAATGGCATTATAAACCTTAGAGGATCATTGCAGTTTAAATAAGTGGGAATGCATAAGCATTCCCACTTGACTATCCTCTTTTTTAAAACAGCAGAAGAACAGAGACATTATACTTAATTTCGTTTAGATAGGAGCTTATCTTATAAGTTTATTTTTATTTCACCCATGTAGGATTCTTAACTGTATGCTAAACTTAGTAACTGATTAATATTAGTTACTATTAACTGTTCTTTTTACTACCAGGAAACCTCAAACTGTAGTTAAATGACCTTCAGCTGATCCAAAATGTAGCAGACAGAGTTCTGATGAAAATTAAAAACAGATCATATTTCTTCTGTTTTAGCTTCCCTTCACTAGCTTCCTGTTTAATCCAGAATAGAATTTAAAATCCTCCCTCTCACATATCCAGCCTTAATGGCCAACTTCCCTCTTATATGGGAGATCGAATAGTTCCTTAGGTTCCTAACTTAGCACTTTGCTCTCAGTATGCAGGTTTACTAGTGGTTCTAGTAAACCTAATCGTAATTTTTAAAAGTAGAATGGAGGCAGATCTTATATTTTTCATGCCCCTCTACTGTGGAACCAACTACCACTTTTAGTCCGTGAGGCATAGACCCTGTCAACTTTTAAGGTCGGGCTCAAAGCTTTCGTTTTTGATAAAGCTTATAGTTAAAAACAGAGTGATGTTTGCTTAATCCCTGGGTGAGTAGAGAGGTAGGTGGAGGTAGAGCGGTAAAGCGGGGGGAGAATTTCAGGCCGGACAGACTTACTCCTTGGCTCTACCTTTCTTCTACTTCATCCAAAATAGTTAAGTTATCTTGAGCTATTTTCTGTATTTGTGCTGCTAGATGTTTGGGCTGCTGGATCACATAGGGACCACTTCCCATCATTCTGCTTAATTATCAATCTCCATTGTCCCATTCTGCAGTATTTGTCAAGTTCCACTCATTACTTTATGTTCTTTATGTTTCTAATCATAGTAGCTTCATCTGGTCTGTTCCTGTTGGGCTTTGACTCCATCCTGGATGGAAATATCAGCTACGCTGCTGCCATCAACATCTCTGTTTATAGATGTTGGAGCTTGGCCTGTTTCCAGTGTAGTCATGTTTCTTTTACTGTGACTAGCAGAATTAGCTTGGAGCTTGTCTGCCTGGCTGTGTCTTTCCTGGACGGGCCTTCTGTGGAGCTGGTTACCATTTATATATCTGCTTCTTTTTGTATGTCTGCTTCTGTTTCCTTGAACCCCAGTCTGCCTCGGCAGATGGCCACTCACACTGAGCCTGATTCTCCTGGAGGTTTCTTCCTGTTAAAGGGAGTTTTCCTCTCTATTGTAATTACATGCACGCTCTTGTGAGGAATTGCTGAAGAGTCAACGACAAACTGCAAATGAAGGTCGTCGCCCCAAGCTCATCATGGAGGATACTTAAGTTTATATGAAGTCCATTATGACAGGCCATTTTTACATTCATTAAAAGTACTCTCCTCTCTGTTGTTCTATTTATCGATCACCAAAATAGGATTCTTCCTGGTCAAAATCATATTCCTAGTAGGAACTGTAATAACAGATTTTCTAAATTACATTTTTGCAGCAGAAAATTAATTTGAAAAAGCGAAAAAAAATCTACATTTTACCAGTAAGAATTAAGTTTTATATATTTAAAACACACAGGGTCATTTTGATATTTATCAGTTTAAGTGAATATGTATTTATGATATCTGAAATATATTTCTTTATAGTCAAAATTATACACCTGAAAATCTAACATTAGCATAACATTAACACAGTTACAGTAGGAATACGGAGGTCTGAAATTAATTCTAGACTTCCTGAATGTTGATTCTAGATTTGAAGAAAGTAATTTTGTTTGAAATGGTCATTTTGACGGGGAAACTTTTTTTCTCAGACATCAGACATATCTCTGCAGTCGATCTAATACATATCTAATACATATAATTACGGGGAAACTAGTTTATTGCTTTAATGGTCATGGATCTATTTGTCTATTTACATCTGGCAGCAGATTTCCCACAGAATTAATTTATTTATTTATGTGTAATTGCAAATCATTTCAGCTATTTCATGTATTGTGAAAAAAATGAACTGCATGTTGCTCATATTATAAACAAACCAAAAACAAATAAATCTCATATACAGTCAACTGACTGTATATCCAATCCACTTCAAAAGGACATGTAATATTTATTTTTAACATCTAATGTATCTAATTGACCTAGTGAATGTTTTTTTTAAATATTTTTTGCACAAAATTACAACAGAACTCTCCAGACTAAATCAAGAAATAAAACAAAGTGTTTGGCTCTAAGGAGAGCAGAGACAGAGAACACTCTGGGGAGAATGTTTCTATGGTGATTCCCTTGATTTCAGGTTTAGAAAACTTAAGAGTCTTCAGTAAACCAGCTTTTTCAAACAGACCCCTGGTCTTTAGTGTTTCATGTCTATTTTGAACAGAACAAAACACTTCTTACTTGTGAAATGGATACATGAACTCATGGATGTATGTGTTTTTACATACAAAAATCTGCTTAGTTTTGCATTTACCTTCCTATAATTTGATGCACCTAAATAAAATCCATTGCAAGCAGCAGCCTTCAGCAGCCCTCTTATTGCAAACAGTGTCAGATAGAGAGTTTTGAAGAAGCTCAGTGTAGAGTTATATTATAAATCAATATCTAAAGCTTTGAATATCTTATGATGAATCAGAATTTAGTATAATAGCAAAGCGATCAATACTTTGACATCCTCAAAGCAATTTTTAGCTGTATGTTTATAGCTGAAACTTGTACATATTCTGCAAAACATAGTCAACATGATTTGGTCAAATTTTTTAGGTGCAGAAATAGCATGTGGGATTCAGCTAATTGGATGAAATCATTATTAGCAGTTCTAGAGTTAGTTGAATAATTATGGTAGCATACCAGGAGGTTCAGATACTCCCTCATTGATGTTCAGCTTGGAGCCAAATGTACAGCTTCCCGGCAATAGATTTGAAAACCTAAAGGATTTGAAAAGCTATTAGAAAGGTCAACCACAGCAATTACAGTATAAGAAACAAGTCCAAATATTTTCTGAATGTCTTTTCATCCTCCAACCTTTTCTTGACTCCTTCTACAAATCCAGCGCTGCCGTTTTTCTGCACTGAAGCATTATTCTCGTAGTAACTTTGATATTCGATTGGAGCTGTGGCGGGAAGAAAAAGCCTTAAAATCAATTCAACAAGTACCAGCCCTGATGTACAGTAATATGTACTTAGCTGAAAGATAATATTGAAATTAACTCTCAGAAAGGAACATATTCAAATCAAAGCAGAAAGATTGTAGGCGTTGCACGCCTTACCTGGGGGGGTCGGGTTACACTTTTTCATCTCCACAAAGTTGTTGTTGTCCTTGATGATGTCACAGTTTTCAAGCGACTGTCTGACATTTTCGCAACACTGAAAAAACAGCTTGTCATGAAAGAGATGTAAATATTGTGTGTTCCTGACTGCCCAGGTTTTATAATAACTCACCTCGTCATCTTTGACACATTGCATTGAAAGCTGGTTACAGTGTACCCACAATGCATTCCTAATGACACTGATGCGATCTTCCTCTTGCTGCTGAAACATCTGGAGAACATTTGGAGTACAAAAATATGTTTATTATGCAGTTGAAACTCCCCAATCTTCTTTTTATTTGCATCCAAGTATAAACATTGTTATTTTGTCACCAGTGACTAACCTTATAGGGAAGTTTAAAGCTGCTAAAAGGCTTCAGATCTATTGATGTTATCACTTTCAGGAAGAGCTGGTGCACGGAACTATCTATTTAGAATAATGACTCACTATTTAGTGTGTTATGGGGAAATGCTTCATATCCCATCTAAGAAAACACACCTAGCACTATATATCAGCTCTGTGTTTGTTCACACAGTTGAAAAGGCATATTCTAAGTAAACAGAAAAAAAAACGATAGAGCGTCTCAAAGCTTACCTCACAGGTCTCAATATGTGTCGCCTCCCACTCCTGACGAATCCGTTCAAGCTGTTCAATGTTTGACCTGTACTGCTTCTCTAAAGATAATTCACACCACATGGTGACACATTATATCTCAGTCATCCTTGGTTCATGTTATGCATATTAGAAAATTAATGGTTTTCAGAGAAAAGGGAAGTTAGGAAGACCAAATTTATTTTAATAAAAATTATACTTCTGATAAAAAAACAGATCCTGACAAAGTATATGTTTCTATTCTTACTTAAATTAATAAAACTCTTTCTCCTTACCTGCTTCAACTGCAGCCTCTCGGCACTGCTTAGATTTGTTGTTCATCTAAAAGAAATGTCAGAGAGAAAAAAAAGAAATTTAAATATTGTTCTTTATAAGGTTACTCAGCACAATTACCAAATGCCTAACTCAGTTCTTTATGCTTTGCTTCAAAGGAATTGGACTGTGAATTAATCTTGAAAAGTTTCCATTTCATACTTTCTTTTCCTCTTTTTCTGTGTAATGGTAGTTCATTTTCATTTAGGGAACACGTTTTTTTGTCAAATGACTACTATGAATCATTTTAAGACATTTTTTTACTGTTATTGTGACATTACATGAGACTATCCATCCATCCATCCATTATCTGACACAAAGGAGAATTTAAACAAGTCAATTAACCTAACAGTCATGTTTTTGGGCTGTGGGAGGAAGCCGGAGTACACGGAGAGAACCCATGCATGCTCAGGAAACACATGCAAACTCCATGCAGAAAGACCCCGAACCCAGAACCTCTTGCTGCAAGGCAGGAGTGCTATCCACTGCGCCACTGAACAGCCACATGAGACTAATATCTAAAATAATATAATGATAATAATAATAATAAAAATACTATCTGTGATGTTGACTTATTTGCTTCCTTTAGCTAAAGCCAGAACTTATCGAGAGGCTATAAAGGATGAGATTCAGAAATCGTTTTGTACAAAAGTATCAGTCAGGATTAGTTGGTCAAAAGAAGTAAGTCAGGAACTGTTGGTAACAGATCCCTCCAAAACATCCACACTGAAACACATTGGTGGAATCCTTAAGCTGTCACTGCCAACTTCAAGCATGCAGAATAAAAAGAAGAAAGACTTGACCAGAAGAAGATGGTAGTTTTGGTAGTTGGAGTGACACAGCAAGTGTTTAGAAATAAATCTGACAGGAAGTCAGGGGTGTGACCTAAGCACTGCTGTCCTCAAAATCTGATCAATTTGAAGAACTTCTGCTAAGAACATTAGCCAAATATGGCCATGGGATAAAAAACTTGATCCTGAGATCACATAAATGGCACTTGAAAAAATAATTTGTCTTTACTTGCTCATAAAACAGGAGTTTTGCATCTTTTTTGGTAGATTTATCCCTCCTGATATATAACATGTTTTTTTTTTGTCACACTGGACTGGATATACTGCATGTTACATTTAAGGTAAACAATTTTTTAGAATTATTAATAATGGTCTTACTTTACAACGTACTTGAATCAAATGCTGATGTAATTCTTCAGTGTAATTCTGGATATGAATCGGAATAATTCAAGAAATAACTTTAGTGAAATTTGTAAACAAACTTTGGATTACTGCTCAACTGAAATGTATCTAAAATGTTAACAGGGGCCAAGTTATACTGTAATCTCCAATTAATATATAAATTCAACCATTGAATTTATACTGAAAGTCTTTTAATGATTCTAGACTGGATAAGACTAACCCTTTTAATATACATGTAGTATGGTATTGACCATGACTTAATGCAAGTAGTTGTCTTTGACAGCTCAAAAATGTTTTTTGTCACAGGTTATATTCACAACAAGCAACTCAATTTAAATGTAAGAATGGAGTCAAAGGTTTACACAAATTGGGAAAGTCTTTTGGAGGTAACCTATTTCAAAGTTACCAATGTTTCATCACTTTGGTTAAGTTTTAAAAAAACCCTGACACAATTTCTCAGGAACCAAAAAGCCTGTTATAGTTTAAAAGCAGATAAGAAATTATATTTTCAGTCAACTTCCAAAACAATTCTCAAAAGGTCAAGCTCTAAAAAAGGGAGCAAAGAAACAAGGCTCCATTCTAAAATTGTCATGTTGTACGTTTAAACAAGACAAAGATTAAATCATTTAACCATTACAAGAAATACGATTTGAGATTTCAAAGTTAGGCTTAAACATAAAACTCAACAAGCACGGTGCTGGTACTATCATTGTCATGTCAAGTAAAGCCGAAGTAATAGAAAATTCTTAATAAATAAAACAGACAATGCTGTTTATGGACAAAAAAAATACAAAACTGTTGTTTTTCAAGAAACCTTCCCCACATTCTAAGCTAATGCTAGAACGCTATTGTTTTAAAATGATGTGAAAAGGTGACTAAAGCTCAGATTTCCACAGTAAAGTAGTAAACCTTTTGGACAACATAAGCTAACGTCATTTGTCAAGAGTGTCATTAGCTTGCTGGACACATACAGCCAAATGGTTCTGGTTCTGCTGGAGGTTTCTTCCTGTTAAAAGGGAGTTTTTCCTCTCCACTGTCGCAACAAACATGCTTAGTGTGAGGGATTGCCTTCGTGTCAATGAGTCGATGAAATCAACTGGTTTCCCTTAGACAGGAAACTTTTAATCAATTTGAATGTATGATCTGGTTGAAATGTAAAGTGCCTTGAGATGTCATGTATTGTGAATTGGCGCTGTATAAATAAACTGACTTGAAATGGTGGGGATCTGTGGGTCAGCTCCCCCTTCCAGATGCACTTCCCTGTAGGATTTTTGTATACAAGATCGGTCTTGTTTGTAATTGTATGACAGAAAGGCATTGAGTAATATTTTTCAGGCAGAACCACTATTGTAAATGTCACCATGTCTAATTTATAGGTGACTAAACAGAGAAAAAAAAAAGAAAAATATTTAACCTCTCCAAAAAAACACTGCAAAACCCCATGAAAGCACATCTGAAACTGGAGGAACCCTCAGACTTTAGAGATCCACATCTTGACTATAACTCAAGCAAATTTGGACTGAGAAAGTTGAAGCATGTTTGTTCCACAAAGGTTTTAGTGGGCAGTGTGCTAGGCGGAAATGGGATTTTGGCACAGTGGTGCCAAAAGTGGCCAAATTGTGCCAAATTAGTTTTTACATTGATAAAAGGGAATCTGGCCAGACAAATATGCTGATTTGCATTATTGGAGACCCTCTGCATAAGGCAAAGCCTTTACTCCTAAGATTTAGCCGTTGTTTCACTGAAGTTTACCATTGAACACACAATAATATTACCAAACTGAATAGAAAATAAGAATAACGGACCAAGCTTATGTAACGTATGCCGTTGCATCACCTGAAATGGTCGCACAATTACCTCCGACCCCTCCTTGGAAAGGTCTGAGCCTCTAGTCTCCAATGATGCTGGTCATTAGGGGTATGGTTAAAAATGACTACCTGCTGTTGCATTACTCCCTCATAGTCAGAGTCAGATATGTCAGATGGAACTTTAAAAACTAATTTTATTTGTTTACACAACTATAAAACCAAAAGTGTTTGTGAAAAAATTATTTTGAAACATATTTTAGAAAATTTAAACCCCCATTTTGAAAGGCATGTGGACGAAACACCACATGACTGTGCTTTGGCCACTTCAATAAATAGATCAACATGAGTCTTTGTCTTTTGGGCCCGCCTGTTATGGTTTTGGTTCTGTTCAAGTTTTTATCAAATTTCCATTTTGTCTCTCTTAAAAATTTCTTGTTTGCCCTCTTGTGTCAGTCTCCTTTTCCCTAGCTCCCTTCTTGCCTCTGTTCACACCTGCTCCCAATCTGCTAATTAGCCTGGTTTTATTAGCTTTGTTTCTCTCTCCCACACATCCTCCTCCTGTTCAGTCACTCTTTGCTGGTTTGTCATCATTTTTTTGCCCCCTTCTTGTGAGTATTCCTGGTCCTCACTTTTTGTGGATTTATGTTTTGGATTTTTGCTTCTGTTGTTAATTTAATATTTAAGAAATCACTTTAGCTTTTTGTGTCTGCATTTGGGTCCTGTCAAACCTGCACCCCACCATGACACCGCCGACACCAGGCTTAAGGGGTTACAGCTTGGTCTTGGTTGATGTGGTCTTGACTACCACACTACAGGTGCTGGTCATAAAATTAGAATATCATGAAAAAGTAGATTGATTTCAGTAATTCCATTTAAAAAGTGAAACTTGTATATTATATTCATACATTACATACAAACTCATATATTTCAGATGTTTATTTTGTTTAATTTTGATGATTACAAATGACAACAAATGAAAATCTCAAATTCATCATATCAGAAAATTAGAATATTACTGAAGACCAATAAAAACAAAGGTTTTATAGAAATGTTGGCCAACTGAAAAGTATGAACATGAAAAGTATGAGCATGTACAGCACTCAGTATTTAGTTGGGCCTCCTTTGGCCTGTATTACTGCAGCAATGCGGCGTGGCATGGAGTCGATCAGTCTGTGGCACTGCTCAGGTGTTATGATAGCCCAGGTTGCTCTAATAGTGGCTTTTAGCTCTTCTGAATTGTTGGGTCTGGTGTATTGCATCTTCTTCTTCACAATACCCCATAGATTTTCTATGGGGTTAAGGTCAGGAGAGTTTGCTGGCCAATTAAGAACAGGGATACCATGGTCCTTCAACCAGGTACTGGTAGCTTTGGCACTGTGTGCAGGTGCCAAGTCCTGTTGGAAAATGAAATCTGCATCTCCAAAAAGTTGGTCAGCTGCAGGAAGCATGAAGTGCTCTAAAACTTCCTGGTATGTGGCTGCGTTGACCCTGGACCTCAGGAAACACAATGGACCAACACCAGCAGATGACATGGCACCCCAAACCATCACTGACTGTGGAAACTTTACACTGGACTTCAAGCAACGTGGATGAAGTGCCTCTCTTCTTTTCCTCCAGACTCTGGGACCTTGATTTCCAAAGGAAATGCAAAATTTACTTTGGACCACTCACCAGCAGTCCAGTCCTGTTTCTCTTTAGCCCAGGCAAGACGCTTCTGACGCTGTCTGTGGTTCAAGAGTGGCTTGACACAAGGAATGCGACAGCAGAAACCCATGTCTTTCATACGTCTGTGTGTGGTGGTTCTTGAAGCACTCACTCCAGCTGCAGTCCACTCTTTGTGAATCTCCCCCACATTTTTGAATGGGTTTTGTTTCACAATCCTCTCCAGGGTGCGGTTATCTCTCTTGCTTGTACACTTTTTTCGACCACATCTTTTCCTTCCCTTCGCCTCTCTATTAATGTGCTTGGACACTGAGCTCTGTGAACAGCCAGCCTCTTTAGCGATGACCTTTTGTGTCTTGCCCTCCTTGTGCAAGGTGTCGATGGTCGTCTTTTGGACAACTGTCAAGTCAGCAGTCTTCCCCATGATTGTGTAGCCTATAGAACTAGACTGAAAGACCATTTAAAGGCTTTTGCAGGTGGTTTGAGTTAATTAGCTGATTAGAGTGTGGCACCAGGGGCCATCAATTTTGAACCTTTTCACAATATTCTAATTTTCTGATATGATGAATTTGAGATTTTCATTTGTTGTCATTTGTAATCATCAAAATTAAACAAAATAAACATCTGAAATATATGAGTTTGTATGTAATGTATGAATATAATATACAAGTTTCACTTTTTAAATGGAATTACTGAAATCAATCTACTTTTTCATGATATTCTAATTTTATGACCAGCACCTGTACTTCCCATGATAGCAGTTCTGAACCCTTAGCTGTAGGAATCAACTAAAGATATCAATGTTTTGATGGCTCAGTCAGATGATAAACACTACTGCTCCCCAGTACTATTTCACTACACTATAGACACACTCCTTAATTCCTGTACTTAGTCATAAAGCTATTGGAGATTAATGTGGGTGATAAAAACACAAGCTAAGGCTGACAGTAAGAGCAGGAATAAAACAAATGGAACCCATAGCTACCGATTTTTATTCTGTGTTTAATCGCTATAAAAAATATTATGCAAAATGACCAGAAGTTGTTTTGGGCTGCTGCTGAAATAAATTGCATTGACCAGCTCCAGTGGAGTACACTGAAATGCTAATATATGGTTTGGCACTGAAAATTGATTTAAAAAAAAATGCCGGAATTGAATATATATAATTTCCTACAGGATATGATTACTAATACTTGTCTGTTACTTGTTCTACTATTTTACCAAACAGGGAAGTGATTGTTAGTTTTTTCTCTAGTGAGGATAAACCGATATAGGATTGAATCTGACAGAATTAGAAATCAAAATCAAACCTAAAATATGTTTACCATCCTATGCACCATTAATAAACCCAATAAATTTGTTAGGAACAATTACTAATACGTTTTATGTAACTGTTGTGTCTTTGTTTGAAATGTCCCATGTATTTATTGTATTTACAAAGTTATTTTATCATGTTTTATATTTTATTTTATTTCATTTCTTCTCTAATTTTCTAATATATTATTAAGGTAAACATGTTTCAATAACTGTTTTTGCCATTTCTGCTACTATTTCAGACACATTTGATATAACCACATAGAACTGTCCTTTTTCTATTGGTTGTACCCTAATAAAAAAAAAAAGAAAAAAAAAAGTATTTTTACTTTTACTCATAATGAAAAACTCAAAACTCAACCCTATGCCTCAAAAGATATTTGAATTCCTACTACGTAATCCTGTACGTACATACCCCCTCTTAAAACCATTGCTAAATCACTAATAGAAAATTAAAGTTTGTCAAATGAATGGACCGGCATTGAATCCTGACAGAGCAGCAACTTAGCAAAGATTTTAAAATGGCAGTGTCCCAGACAACGTATTTAGTTAAATACGTGAATATACTAAAAATAGTAATATAGAGATAGTTTGAAACACATTGATTAGAATTTATATTGTTTAGGTATGATAGTGAGCCCCAGAATTACAAGGTAAAAATGTGGCATACTGTAGATTACTAACAAAAGAACTATGCATTACTCAGGTCCAGTATCAGGTTGTTTTATTTATGAAAGATTCACACCTTCCCTCTTTTAACCCAACAGACCATTTTTCCTATTCCTAAGCAAACATTAATGATTGCTTTGGACAGAGAATGAGGCAGTCAAAGTCTGAAAGAAAACTTAGAAACACCTTTAGTGGATCAAGGGGTATCCATGCATGACTAAAAGATGAGAAGCTAAGCAGGTGCTGGTTTCTTATCACTTAAACATAATAGTGTGCCCTTATTAAGTTCTCAGTTTCAAAGTTCACTTCAGAAGGAAGTAAAAGTGGGAGTTCTCTGTGTTTATTTAAAAATGAATGAAAAGATCAGATAAGAATAACTTTATTTCTCCCACAAGGGGACATTTCACTTTTATATTGTTTTTTAAAAGATGAATAGGGTAAATTTAGAGAACTTATGTAAGTAGTAGGATAATCAAATTACAGTCTCATATTAAAGCTCTACAGAATGACCCTTAGGGAGAATTTTATTTAAAGAAGTATTCACAGTTGATACCTATTCAGTCCTAAGATGGACCTGTATGTTGTCTGCTGCTGTTTGTTTCTTTGTTTTTTAATTTTTTCAATAAATATTCACAGCACTGACATTTTTTGCATTTTCCTGAGCTGAAACTATGGCACAAAGTTTAGTAAAGTTTATTTGGCTTTTAAGTAAACTCAAAGGAAACAGGGCAAATGCTTTATGAGAACAAAGATTCTGTTTCTCAGGCTTGCAGCAGCCTAGTGTGAGGAACAGGAAATGTTGCACTGAACTGTTAATTTTAATAAGATCGTATATTGCATTATTTATAGAACAAGTGTTGCTCTGCTCTGTTTCATTCAGGGAATTATTTTTGCTATGCCTTTAAATAAGATTTTATTGTACATTCGCTCGCATAGTAATGCATGAAAAAAGTATTCCCAAATCATAAACCACCTAATGATTCATTTCCAAAGCGCCAGTGATCTGAATAATTTGGATACATGTCAACATTTCAAAAGATAAGTCTATGTATAATTTATTGTTATACACATATATGTCTGAAATGTAGATCATATGATTCTTCTCTTTCAGTGTTTGTGGGCTGACAGATGCTTTTAATATCCAACTGAAATATAGCTCAACCTCACGTAGGTAACCTATTTGAGCTTCCAGCATAAATAAACTTGGCTATAAATGGTTTCTCTTAAAGTACATCTCAGTGAATCAGCCTGGCACTAAAAAGTTTACCACAGTAGTAAAATTCACAACAAACCTCATTTAAATTCCACTCAAACAGAGCCATATAGTACTTTTCTATTTACTCTTCCTTAATTGGCACCAATAATTATAGTGTTATGAAAACTCACAATTCAGTTTTGTAAAATCTTACATAACAACAAACAAAAACATACTTAAAAGCATGCTGGCGTACTGAAAGGTGTTTCATATAATGTGCAGTATACACACTCGGTACTGGGTTTGTTCTCTCTTTTGCATAAATAGTGCTTCAGGGCACTGTGATATGGAGCCCATTAGGCCGCTGCTCTACTGAGGTATTAAGCAAACTCACCTTACTCTAATTCTGCTATTTGCATCTAGGTTTGGTGTCTCTCAACAGTTTCTATGTGTGGATTGGATCCAGCATTTCACTGACCTATTAGGCAGCATGAGCAGGTAGAAAGTTCGCAGCTGGAAAAATAATATCAGCATCTACTAAAGCATGTCAGCAACAGGAAGCAGAAAAGACTATAGAATGTTGTAGTAGATGGACTTCAGAAAAACCTGTGGACTAACACTAGCAGTGGCAGGAGTGGTGGTCTATTGGTTAGCACATGGAGCTTACAACTCTGAGGTTCTGGGTTCGAGCCCCACTTCCACAGACTGCCACTCTGGGTCCCTCGGCAAAGACCCTTAACCCCACACTGCTCCCCGGGCACCGCACAGTGGCAGCCCACTGCTCCCCAAGGGGATGTGTTAAATACAGAGAGTCCATTATGTTGTAAAGTGAACACAAAGTGTAAAAAAGCTGAAAAAAAGGGCAACTACACACCCTAAATCATCAGTGACTGTGTAAACCGAAAACTGGATACAAAGCAAGTAGAATTTTGTTCCGCTGCACTCTTGTCTCAGGCCCCAACACCTTGATTTCCACATTTAACAGGGGCTTTCTAACACTTTAGACCAGGCATCCCCAAAGTCGGTCTCGAGGGCCGCCGTCCTGCAGGTTTTAGAGGTTTCCCTGCTCCAGCACAGCTGATTTACATTGATAGTTGATTAACAGGCTTTTGCTGAACTGCAATCATCAGAATCAGCTGTGCTAAAGCAGAGAAACCTCTAAAACCTGTAGGACAGCGGCCCTCGAGGACTGACCTTGGGGATGCCTGCTTTAGACGTTCCACATGTTAATGGACTTAGAACCATGATGCTAAGCACTGGATACAGATAAAGGATATGCACATCTATTAAAGCCGGGCATACACTGTGTGATTTTTTGCCCTTTTCGGGCCGATCCTCCAGTCTTACGAGAATTTTTCGATCCGGCCGACTTTCAGCTTGATCGTGCGTCGTGTAGTGTAAGGGGGCAATCACCCTCTCACGATCAGGAATTGTAATGTCGGAAAGAAATCAAACATGTTTAAAATTCAGTCAGCCGTTCTAACGTGTTCGTGGAGAAATCGCTCAGTGAGCATGCACAAACAATGATTCTTCTTCTCCTTCTTACTCTCAGACGTAAACATAGAACCATGGAGAAATGGAATTCTTTCTGTAAGATTGACAGACCGTAGTAGACACGTTTGCTCAACCATGACTTTGTCCAAATACGTTGTCACCTTTTCTTTTTAGGGCTTCCAGCACACAAAATTGCACCAACTGCCAGGGCAGCACCCAGAGCGTGAAGCCACACGATGTAAAAACATACATCGTAAACTGCAAACTTTTAAATCCTGTGGTTTCATAGTATAGTGTGAGCTGTAGCTGCGTGCAACGATAGAATAAATCGTGCAGTGTACATATGCCCGACTTTGGGGAACCAACCTCTCTTGTTTTAGGAATCAGCTTTAATTTGTCTCATATAAAAGTAAAATTTTCTGAGGAACTGAATTTCGCAATTTTATTGTCTTTAAGTCAAATCATTCACATTTATTCACTTTTAAACCCAATGTGGAAACTCATCGAAAGGCAAAGATTAAAACTGGGTTTTTGTTTTCATATGCTGCTAGAATGCGGATTGTAGGTCCAACTATTCTGGGCAACAGTGTTGTCGGATGCAGGAGTTTGCCCCTGCTCTGGTTTTCAGTGTTGTTATGTCCTTGGGAAAGACACTCCACCCACATAGTCGGCTGATAGTGGTCAGAGGGCCCAGTGGCACCAGTCTACAGCAGCCTCGCCTCTGTCAGTGAGCCCCAGGGCAGCTGTGGCTACAATGTAGTGTGCCACCGTGAGTGTGTGCGTGAATGGGTAAATGACTGTATGTAGTGCAAATCACTTTGCTCTAGTCTCCTGTCTTGAAAAAGCTACTATTTACCATTTCTATGTCTGTGTAGGACTATGGAGATTGTTTGTGCATGACTGGTTTTTCACAGGGTCTCAGGATATTGGACTCTGTCTGTACAACTTCTCTAAGGTTTATTGCAAGTTGCATGATGTCAACACATCATTGGGATTTATATTCATGGGTGGGATGGTTGGACTTAGCTAATATTAGGAATTCCCATTAGTTAATTTCTATTTACAAGGCTCTACGTTCCTGAGAAATGTTGACTCATATGTCTTTCACTCACACAACATGCTGCTTCTTTCTGTTCCTTTTGCTTGAAATAAATAGGGTGGGGAAAAAAAACCTTTGGTCACTCAGCTCCCTTCTTCTTCAATCAAAAAACTTTCAGATTAACTGAACTCATTCAACTAAGTGCTTTTACTTCCCCGCCAAACGTCCTGAAGGTTGATTCAATAACATGTATCTTTTTTTCATAAATGGGGAAGCTTTTCCAGGTCATCCAGGTCATAGTTATTCCAAAAAAAGTAGAGAAACAATCTACTGGACTTTGTTTCCAAGTTTGAAGTGTGAAGCAATACGTCTTCAAACTTGGAAACATAGCCCAGTGGATTGTTTTTATACTTTTTGGGAATGTTTTTCATAAGTTGTTGTTTTTCCTTTTAACTATAATTTTGTCTTATAGTCGTTGCCCCCTTTTGGCTTGGACTCCTCTGAAAAGAAGTTGTTTTTTCTCTCAGTGGGACTGTACAGGTTGTATAGAAGTTAAATGAAAATGAAAAATATGTATATTTATTTTACTTTTTGAGTATTTTTCCTGTATTAAATTAGGTTTTTGATGATACTGTAATTTCTTCCAATGAACAATGTACTCTGAACTTCCACATCAATGCCTTTTGCAACATGTTTTTCTCCCATACCATCTACATTCGATCACTGCTGCATTTTATGAAATGAAAATGTTCATTTCACTGCTAAGCTGCTTATTTACTGTCTGAAAGATGTACAAAACAAAATTTTGTTTTATATAAACTCTGTGTATAGAGAATGACAATAAAGCTGTCTAAGTCTACATAAAAATATGTACTTGATAGACTTTCAGCAGCCCACCAGGATGATGTCAGTTTGAGTAGCAAGTACCTTTTCGATCTGTTTGGGAGTGGCCGTGGGCGCGTTGCCCAGCCTCTCTGCGGTTTGCTCTGCCTCATCCGCCTCTTTGCAGCGCTGCTCATATGACTTTTTAGACTGTTAGGGCAGGAAACAGAGATAATTTGAAACCTCTGACAGCTACACTCTGTAGGTAGACAGTTAAGTGTGAAGCCTCAAAAGGAAAAATTGTTGATAGGGGGCTTGGTAGAGAAAAAAGATGTCATGCACACCCACAAGAAGAAATATTTAAGAAAGGACTTGTCACTTCCTTCCTGTCTGCCAAAAAAAAACGTTTCAGCATTTTTATGTTGTAATTGGTTTTTAATTCCTCCTCCGCACCCAACAGGACTTATGAACAATCTAGTACTTAAATATCAAGAAATTCATCATTCTGAACAGATTAAAATCTACAAAAAAGGCAGATTTTCTTGCATATCAAAGCAGAAGCTACACGGACTAAAACTGTTAAAGAATTAGTGTGTCATTCTGGTTCCCCAAAATAATCTTACATCTTCTCTATTATCATAGAAATATTAATTGACCTTACATCTATTGTTTTCTTGTAGAGGGAGATTTTTGATTTCTGGACCTTCTCCATGATGGTCTCAAACTAGTCAGAAAGGAAATTCAACATCGTTAGTGAGAAGGAAAACTATTGAACTTCCCTGTTATATTATTAGCAGAGAAAATGGATTGATACCTTTTTTCTCTGCTCTTTCTGTCGCTCCCTGAACTCCTCCATTCTCTTCACCTCTTCCTTTAGAAGGCCAGACAATTGAATGTGCAAGTTTCCTACATTTTCAATTTCTGAAATGAAGTAAAGCACATTGATGAAAACACAGACTCCTCAATGAAAAGGAATGTTTTGAGAAACCAAAATATTGTATTCTTACGTGTTTTCATTTCCTCAAATGATGCTCTCAAAGTGCTGTTGGGATAAATCAACAAAATATACTTTTATGCAATACCAGAACACCTGATATATTATGCAGAAGTGTTCAGAATGATCTGCATTCATTGTGAAAAGCACTCAGGTGAACCTACCTGATCTCAGCTGAACCCCCTGCCTTCCGAGCTATTGAGACCAGCTCCTTCCCATATTTCTCTTCGGCTGATGCTCTGCATGCATAACTCATCTATCAAAATCCCTGTTTACAAGTTCAGACATGAATTGCCTCAAATGAATCAACTCACCTCATTTTCAGGAGATCCTCCACATCCTTGCAAGTACGCCGACCATCATTAAGTCTCTGAATAATAGCGTCATAACCAGCATTGCTGACAAAGTCGTTGCCCTGGATACCAAAGAAAAATAATCCGGTGTCTCATTTCTACAGCTCCATTTTTAAAATGTGATCTGCCTAAATGGCTTTTGTTCTCACTCATCTATAAGTTTAAGTCCTAACTTATTTCAAGCGAAAGGCAAATGATCTCTTCTAGGATCCTAAATGGAAACAGTGATGCGGGACACATGTGAAATTTTCATATGGACCTTAACGTGATGAGATTTTTACATTATGCAAATCGGAGTTAGGATGCAAGTCTAAGGAAAATGGCAGAGCTCAGCTGATGGCCTCTTCTCAACATTTAGCCCTTTGAGCTTCAATTTGGTGAACAAGAGATTCAGTACATGTCAGGAGCCTAAAAGCACAGAGGACCAGAGGACAGAGCGGTACTGTAAAGAAAACCAGGTTTTGCTTTTTGTGAGATCTTGTTTCGAAGCAAAACAGAACAACACACAGAATCACAATAAATACAATTTCAAAATGAGTTACAGCAAACTTGTGTGCCAGAGAAAATATTTGATCAACTTAAAAAGTCATTAGAACTTTGTCAACAATTTACAGCTTTTGCATTTCCATTTAAAACTTCACAAGAATACTTTTTTTGTTTTTCCCTGTGACACTTCCCTTCAGCTCCCTACAAAATGTAACTAAAATACAAGAGAAATCAATATCATTAGATTGAACTTACCCAAAATGCATCTTTGAATTGTAATGCCATGTCAGCAGCGGTGTAACTCTCAGTTAAAAATCCTGCAGAGGTGAAACAAGCTGTAGCGCGATGCAAGTCAAATGCTTCATGTCACATTCAGGAAACACGCTTTCATGCAGCAACTCTTACTCTCTTGGTCGTGTCATTCAAATAAGGAAGAGCTGAAACAAGTCAGCAGCTGCTGTAGCAGAGCCCACATTTGGAGAGCCTGCAAGGGCAACTTCGCCTCGAATGCTTCAAACGTTTATTCTACAGAGGGCTGTTCATGAACCCTAACACAATGTTTACTTTACTAATTTGTATTTTTTGCTTAATTGAAGAAATGTTTCCTGTTCTGATAGAGTATATACACAATAAGGCTGACACAACTTCAGGAATTTCCTATAAAGTTTGCAATCCAGTACAAACTATTGCAATTTGTTCCAGTGTTGTAATAGTAGGGATGCCAGTACAGGTTCTGCTGAGACTCTCTTCCTTTTACAGACTGAATGTTATAAAATACTTAACAGTTATAGTGCTTTGAGGAAGTATTTGCCCCCCTTGAACTTATCGACCTTTTACCACATTTCAGTCTTTAAATAAAAAGATATAAAATTATATATATATATATATATACGTATATATATATATATATATATATATATATATATATATATATATATATATATATATATTATTTTTTATTTTTTTAGAAGAAATACGTGGGACACAAAATAATGAATTGGAACAAACTTTTTTTGGGATATTTTATCCTTTTTTTTTTACAAATAGAAAATTTGGGATGTGCCATAATAAGTGGGATGCGCAAAACTTTCAGTGAAGCAAACTTTAGAAGTTCAATGAGGATCTCTCAATGATCCAATGTTGACCTAAATGACAGATAATGATAAACAGAATCCACCGGTGTCTAATCAAGTCTGTTTAAAGTCCAGGGAGCACCATGAAGAACAAGGAACACACAACGCAGGTCCAAGATTCTGTTGTGGGGAAGATTAAAGCTGGATTTGGATAAAACATTTTTTTTACCAAAGCTTTAAACATCCCAAGGAGCACTGTGCAAGAGATAATGGAGTATCAGATCAAAGCCCAGCTGTCCTTGTAAACCTTCAGCTCAAACAAGGACAAGACTGATTAGAGATGCAGCCAAGAGGCCCATGATTACTCTGGATGAACTGCAGAGATCTACAGCTGAGATGGGAGGCTCTGTCCGTTGGACAGCAATCAGCCTTTTACAGAAGAAAGACATTTCTTAAAGTTCTCCATAAAAAGTCTTGTTTCAAGTTTGCCACAAGCCACCTGGGAGAAACAGCAGACATGAGGAAGAAGCTGCTCTGGCCAGATGAAACCAAAATTTAACTTTTTGGCAACAATTCAAAATGTTAAATTTGGCGTAAAAGCAACATAGCTCTTCACCATGAACACTCCATCCCCACTGTCAAACATGGTGGTGGCAGCATCATGGTTTTAGCGACAAGGAAGATGGTTAAAATTGAAGGGTAGATGGATGGAGCCAAATACAGGAGCATTCTGAAAGATAACCTGTTGGAGTCTGCAGAAGACCTGAGACTGGGACGTTGGATTTATCGTCCAACAAGACAATGATCCAACAAATAAAGCAACATCTACAATGGATCACAAATTAACATATACAGGTGTTAGAATGATCAAGTCACTGTCCAAACGAGAATCCATGGAAAGAACTGAAAACTGCTGTTGCTGAGCTCTAGCTGTTGTGCAAGGAAGAAGGGACAAATATGTCAAAATGCCAGTCTCTTGATGTGCAAAACTGATAGACATACCCCAAGTGACTTGCAGTTGTAATCGCAGCAAAAGATACCGCTACAAAGTATTAACTCAACAAGGCTGAATAATTTTGCACACCCAATTTTTCAGTTTTTTTATTTAACAAAATTTTAAAATCTGCGTAAAGTAGGGTGACCAAACGTCCGTATTTCCCAGGACATGTTTGTATTTCACGTCCTGTTCTGGGCGTCCTGGGTTTTTTTTAGAAAGTGAGGAAATGTCCTGTTTTTTTAAATTACCTTCATTGGATCATTAAATTTACAGACGCTAGGGCACTGTGCACGACGCTGCGTGTGACATCACCCCTGAGCCGTGCCAGTGCGGGTGCCCCGTTCTTAATCAGAATATAGATAGCGGGGCTGTCAGTACGCCAACAACATGCAAAGGCCCAAATGTATGTTTACCAACGATTTACAAAAGAGTTTCCCCGCTGTCAGACCGGATCGAGACAAATGGGAGGCCTTGTGCACAGTGTGCAAAGCAGGCACATACTGTATGTCTCGGTGTCCAATGGAGGTGCAAGGGATCTGAAAAGCCACCTGGACTCCGCAAGTCAAGATATTCTATTGATATGTTTGTTCGTTTTTGGTACATTTTGAGTTATTTTTGCTACAAAAGAGGTATTTTTTGTTAATTAGCTCATTTGTTTATTTTTTCCAATAACCTACAGAACAGACATTATTTCGTTCATTGCTGAGGCTGAGTATCATCATATTGGGAGTTGAGAGTTATTGTTAACTTTTATTGTTAAGTGAGGGATGTTTAGATGAGACATTATTTCTTTCATTGTGCTATTCATTCATTACAGGAATTGTTAAGCATTTTTAATAAATACATTTTGAATAAAATTATCATTTGTTATTGGAGTTATTGCTGTTGACTTTTACTGAAAATCATTTTTAATAAACCAACTGCTAATATAATGTTATTGTAAGATTACCTAGGCCTATGCATGGGAACAGAGATCCCCCGCCGACCGCCCCCAACCCCAGGTTTTTGAAGATGAAAATATGGTCACCCTAAATTAGCAAGCTTCTTTAAATCTTCTCACGCACGCGCATGCGCAGGCTCCTCGGTTGCCGTGGAAACGGAGCGCCTCTGAAGTCGCGCTGCCGATCTTTAACAGTTACTTTCCAGCCTGGACCTTGAAGCTGAACTTGCTGCAGTCTGTGGTTTGCTAAACTGCTAACGATGAGCTACGCACCAGAGGAGCACAACTACTCGAGAGATCATCTGGAAGGTTTGTTTGTACCCTTTTACTTTGTTAATTACAAAAATGTTACGTGAAAAAGTATTAATTTGATGTTTTTTTCATGACGTTGTGGCAGCTAGCTTAGCATGTAGCATCTCCGACATCTCAGGATTAAATGTTTTTAGTCGATTAAATGTTAACAGTGATTTAATGATTTGAAAATAACTTTTATTTCTGTTTGAGAGAAACACCTTTGTTGAATTAGAAGTAAATGTTTGAAAACTAGGTGGTGCTAGCTCTATGATTTTAAAAAATGCATTTTGCTCTATGTGGAAATGTTGGGGAAATTACATTCAATAAATATTCAAATATATTTGAAGGACATTTAACACAATATGTTATCAAGCCGAACTGTTTATTTTTCTATTTAATAAAAAAGTGAACATTTTGAGTATTTTGTAAGTTGGCTGAATTTAAACCTGATAACAGCTGGAAAAAAGAAGAAATTAAGATTCTCAAGTTGTTTAGTTTAGTAAATGTGTTTAGGAAATGATAGGTTTTTATTTAGTGTTTTAATAAAAAGTATTTAAGGGTTATTATCTTTTAAATCGAGTTTTTATTGGTTGGAAATGGGAGAAATGATAACAGAGATAAAATGAGATAAAAAGTACATTTTGGTTTGAGGGGATAATATTTAACGAAGTTAATGTGGAAATGGTTGAAAAAATACAAAATTAATTGTTTTAGGATAAAATAGGTTTTGTTAAATACATTAAAACTTTAAAGAGGAGGATTTTTAAAAAATGCTGTGAAAAACATGGTCTCCATGGATACCTTAGTAGAATGCATTGAACAACTTTAGGCTTTTTTTAAGGTGGCATATATAAGGTGGCATTTTGACTTTAATGGAAGATCAAATGTGTTAATAATGTTTGACTGATTTTAAAAGTTTGTGGTTCCAAAGGATAATTTTTGGTGAGTTTGGTTTCCAATCCTTTAAAAACAAGGTGGCATCTGGCCCCTTCTGTCAGAGAAGGCCTTGAAGAACAAGTATGGTCTCCATGGATACAACAATAAACAACTATAAGGTTTAAAATGATTGTGAAATAAAAATGAAATCCTTTACATTTTTGGGCTGTAACATGTTTAGAGCTTGACTGTGTTTATTCTAAGTGCTGCCATTGTTAACCGTGTGAGGAAAGCATAGAGAATAAATGTTTAATTAAGAGTTTAGAAAGGAGGATGATATGTTTCTTTTACAGGGAGAAGGTAGAATTAAAACAACAATTTAGAACCATATATTATTTAAACGTTTATCTGGGTTTAGTCTTTGTTTTTCTGCAGCCTTTGTTTGAATCTTCAGGTGAATAATTTCATCCCATCTGTCACCAGTAATAATACAATTTATTCATTGAGGACTTATTTTTCTAGGTGTTCGAAACATTCAACACTGATGGTTTCACCTAACCCCATTAAAAGTTCTGAATAGGACCCTTTCTTACAGTTTTTAGAAAAAAAACAAAATTATTCTACATAGTTTGCTAATGTCCATTTCTGCTCTGGGCTTTCTATGTGCTGATTAAGGTCTTTATTACTACTCTAGGATGCACTGAGGAAGGGGTCTGATAAGCTGAGGCTTTTAAGCCTTTATTTCTGTTAAGGGAAACACTTTTTTTTTCTGACAAATAAATATCTAATAGATCAAACCTTTTCTAATTCCGTAGTATGGGTTTAATAAAGGTTTACTCACAGCTTAAAGGTACACTATGCAACTGGTGTTGATTTTCCAGCGAGGCTCCCCCCAGAGGGCGAAAGTAAGAGTGCACTGTCGTAAATATGCACAGCTGTTCTCCTGGTTTCTCCGTCAAGCCAGGCGCGGTTGTTTTGAGCTTAGCAGACAGGCGAACGCAACGAATGACTAACGCTGCGTTCACACTAGGGCTGCAACTAACGATTATTTTAAAAATCGATGAATCGGACGATTATTTTTTCGATTAATCGATGAATCGGACAAAAAATATTTTTTATATTAACCTCTTTATTCCAAAATAAACATTTTAGACAGAACAAACAAGCACACAAGTACATGTTGCTCATTAACTGTACTGGTGCAATATGAAAAATAAATGTTTGTGTTAAAACTACGCAAACTTACATGAGAAATGTAGCTGTACATCCACAAAATATAGGGTACTTTGTTTCATAAAGCGCAAAAAAAGACATTTTTGTTTTTAAAAGCCCCTAAGGGGTTCAAACAATAGGCCCCCCCATTTCAACAAATGAGTTTTTTTAGACTAGAAGAGTTCTGCCTTTTAAGACAGGAAAGTATAGCAGTTAAAGTTGCTACTTGAGAAAATATTGAACCATAGAGATACAAATAGCCCTGTGATTCAAATTATAAATTGTATTTGGAATAAAAATGAGAGAACTAGGAGTGTGTTAAAAAACACATCCTCCAAAGACTCCAATTTACATGGGAATGTGGCATATAATTAATTGACATATTACTGATCTTGCTGGATTTTATTCTGCTTTACTTCCATAAATTGCAGGATCTTCTTTACTTTATCTTTGCCAGAAGATTTAAACTTTAAAAGTCTTGCCCTCATAATTTGCAAGTTAATTTATTTATAAAGTAAATGTAAACGCTGCTTAAGCTAATTCAAATGAAATTAAAAGTAAAATAAGTAACCAACCTTATCACTGTCTGTAACCTACTAACAAGGTAAGGAAAGCATCAGATGAGCTACCTGAGAAACTAACGTAACGTTTCCCCACTTTAAAACCAAACAAACATGGTGGTTCCGTGCCATGTTAATTTCTTTTGAAAAAAGTTGCATGTTATCACTTTTTTCGCTTTACAAAGCGCAGGCTATTTTAATTATTGTGATCAATTTGCGCCGTCAATCCCGGTGCATGCGCGCTTCATTTGCAGTCTGGACACTGAGGCTCTGACTGCAGCGCTGAGAGGGACTCCTGCGGGAAAACGCGGTTGGGGGGTTGGGCGCCCCACGGTAGAGTAGGAACGATACATGCTTTCACGTAAGAGTCTCTAAAAGCCGCCAGTGACACCGAAAAAAGTCGCCAGATTTGTCGCTAGTGGCATTTTTGAAAAATAGTCGCTGGAGGGGTCTGAAAAGTCGCTGAGTTGGCAACACTGCACCTGCGGCGCTGACTCGCTCTGCCATATTTTTTTTTCTTCCTCTTTCAGTCAAGAGGCAGTGATGACGGCGCGGCGGATGACGCAATAATCGCGCGACACAACTAATCGATGATGAAATTCGTTGCCAACGCTTTTAAAAGTCGATTTTTATCGATTTTTTCGAGTCGTTGTTGCAGCCCTAGTTCACACCTGACGCAGCTGGTGCGACAGAAGCAGTGAGTTTACATGCAAAGTCAATGGTTGACGCGCGTCAAGGCGCAGCACAAGGGCCCGCGGCGCGTTTTGAGCAGCAGCGCGTCTGAGCAGCTGAAGCAGCGCGTCGGGCGCGTTTAATCATCTGACGCAGGGAGAGAGACACAGCGCTGATGATCACTCCTCTTAAACAGTTTATTGACGCCTAAATTAACTTAAAATGCAGAAATCTGCCGGCAGAATATGTTGGCTTTTATTATCCTGCTGCCTGCAGTTTGGATTATTTAGATGAAAAACACCTACCAGCTGCCGCGTTGAACCGCGAGGAGGTGACCCGGCCAGAGGCTGCTGATGAATGGATTCCTACTGTCGGCGCACCGCTGGTATGTGGGGGTCTGAGCGGCTCCGACAGAAAAAATATTGAAGGCAGGATGATAATCTGAATGAACTGACTGCACTGATTACGTTTTCAGGTGTATTTTCTCACTTAAACACATATTAAAACTACTTTATTACCATTGACCACAGCAAATATAGCTGCAAGGCAGAGAAAGGATAGTGAAGCTCCGCCCAACGCGCGTCAGACACACTTTTGCACCGCGCAGCCATAGCAGCAAAGCTGCTTCAGCCGCGCGTCAGAACTAACTGGTACAAGCAGCAAAAATGAAGCAGCAGACGCGATTTTGCTGCGTCCGATGTGAACGTAGCATAATGCTGCGTTCACACCGGCTTGTACCAGTTACTTCTGACGCACGGCTGAAGCAGCTTTGCTGCTCTGCCTCCGCGGTCCAAAAGTGGCTCTGACGCGCGTTGGGCGGAGCTTCACTATCCTTTCTCTGCCTTGCAGCTATATTTGCTGTGATCAGTGGGAATAAAGTAGTTTTAATATGTTTTTAAGTGAGAAAATCCTGCCTCCCAATATTATTTATGTCGGAGCCGCTCAGACCCCCACATACCGGCGGTGCGCCGACAGAAGGAATCCATTCATCAGCAGCCTCTGGTGGGTCGCCTCCTCGCGGTTTACCGCGGCGGCTGGTAGGTGTTTTTCATCTAAATAATCCGATCTGCAGGCACCACAATAATAAAAGCGAACATATTATGCCGGCAGATGTAAATATTTTAAGTTAATTATGCCTTAATAAACTGTTTAAGGGGAGTAATCAGAGCGGTCTGTGTCATCAGCGCTGTGTCTCTCTCCCAGCCAGCTCCCAGATCAGCTTCTCTGATTGGTTGACGCGGCGCGTCGAGCAGCAAAAATTCAATTTTTCCATCTCGAGCAGCAACACGTTTGCGGCGCGTCACGCGCGTCAGATGCCAAAACGCGCCCGACGCGCTGCTTCAGCTGCTCAGACGCGCTGCGCTTGCTGCTCGAAACGCGCCGCGGGACCTTTTGCTGCGCCTTGACGCGCGTCAACCATTGACTTTGCATGTAAACTCGCTGCTTCTGTCGCGCCAGTGCCCCCGGTGTGAACGCAGCATAACTGCACAAAGATCGCCACTGTGCTAGCAACGAGCATGCTTTTAACTGGGGGCGTGTAGCAGTTCTCGCCGTAAAGCAAAACTGACTCTCGCGAGACTTCTGAGCCTGTGGGTGCGGGTCGGTGCTCCTGCAATTGCAAGTGCGGTATTTCCCCACAGACCACCAGGGCGGCCGAGAATACCTTTGTTTAACCTGAAATGACTCATTTAATCATCCAAAACGTTATGTAACACATTAATTAACTGAAAAATGTTGCATAGTGTGCCTTTAAAATGTCCTTTAATCTGAACAAATCCAAATGAATAGTCTGGGTCAGTTGCTCCCAAATGTGGAAGCGTGCCCCCTAGGGGGAGTTTACTGTAATAGCAGAGAGCGTAATAGAAATAAAGTAAGTAAATGGACCATTTGGAGCGTATTTTTATATTGATAACATCCTGAAAAAAAAATCAAAACCCCAATAACTAGTAAAATAAAGATTTGAATTTAAAATACATTTTCAATTTTGTGGTAGTCTCGTGATTTAAAGGATATTGTAGCCTTTTTTCTAAACCTAGCTGTCAGCAAAACGCACATGAGGACCAGCAAAATGTCCTCCCTTTACGACAATCGCTCCTCAGTGTGACTGTGAAATAACAAAAAAGGTCCCCACAATGATGCCGAGGACCATATACACACATATATACATAAAAATATGTATGTATGCACAGATTGATGTTTTTATTGATTAAATCTCCTTAAACCTGCTAACTCTCACAGGCACATTCAGCAACCTAAAATAAAGCATTGAGTATTGTGATTTGATGTTCCTTAATTAATGTTCCTGGTCTAATGATTTTTTTCCTCACTGCTCCAGACGCCCCGCTTCCACCTGATCCTGCCCTGGAGTTCTGGATCTTGATCGCGGATCAGGTTGATTTCCCTTTCTATATGAACGTAGGGCTGTTCTCAGATGATGTAGAGGAGGATTTTACTGTTGATGTGGAGTCTGATGATGAGTTTAGGGTCGTAGATGTGGTGATTAATGACGAGGAAGAGATAGAGGGTTCTGATGATGAGGAGGATGATAATGAGGCAGAGGTCCCAGAAGGGGTGGTAATTGAGGAGCAGGAGCTAGAGGATTATGATGATGAGGAGGATGATAATGAGGCAGAGGTCTTAGAAGGGGTGGTAAATGAGGAGCAGGAGCTAGAGGATTATGATGATGAGGAGGATGATAATGAGGCAGAGGTCCCAGAAGGGGTGGTAAATGAGGAGCAGGAGCTAGAGGATTATGATGATGAGGAGGATGATAATGGGGCAGAGGTCCCAGAAAGGTTGGTAAATGAGGAGCAAGAGCTAGAGGATTATGATGATGAGGAGGAGGATGATAATGAGACAGAGGTCCCAGAAGGGATGGTAAATGAGGAGCAGGAGCTAGAGGATTATGATGATGAGCAGGATGATAATGAGGCAGAGGTCCCAGAAGGGATGGTAAATGAGGAGCAGGAGCTAGAGGATTATGATGATGAGCAGGATGATAATGAGGCAGAGGTCCCAGAAGGGGTGGTTAATGAAGAACAGGAGATAGAGGATTCTGATGAGGATGAGGATGGGTCTTTTTCTAGTGATTCTCTTGAGGCGTCTAGTGTCTTCTCTGGGTATGATACCATGAGCTCTGAGGAAGAAGACAGTGAAGAAGATGACCCCCTTCAAACACATCTTCGCTTCATTGAGACGGTTTCCCGTTTCATCAGACTCCAACGGTACCAGGCGCCGCCAGAGGACTCCTCGGAGAGTGAAGAGGACCACCGACCTCCACGGCCCGGCCCTTCTTCCCGGAGGAGGAGAAGAGAGGAAGATGACGAAGAGGAGCCCCCTATGAAGCGTTTTCGTCGGGACCTGTGAGAAGAGGAATTTGATCAAGAATCTTCCTTTAACTCCTTCAACAACTTCTCACAATGAAGAGAAGCTGAGGCTTCAGCAGAAGAACCAAACATTTTACCATCTTGCTTTGGATCATTTTGTAGGAGGAGTTAGATGTATTTTCTTGATTTGATGATGATTGGAGGTGGAAACAGTCATATCTAGGTATAATTTATTGATTGTGTTTATATCTGGCAGGTCTAGGGATGCCTTTGGTAGCGTCTTGCGCCGTGGCTTTTCTTTACCCCGCTGCTAGATTTTGTTTTTTAGATGATAAGGAGTCTGGCAGGTCCAGGGATGCCTCAGGTAGCGTCTAGCGCCGTGGCTTTTCTTTACCCCGCTGCTAGGTTTTAATTTAAGTTTTAAATGTTACGAATTTTCCTTTAGCACAGAAATCTGAGCAGAGACATACTAACAATTTCTAAAAGGTATGAAACATGAGAGCTGGTTAAGGCGGAAACAATCTAACATGCTCTACGTCTAGACAGAGCTGGACATTCTCCTAGCTAACAGAAGCCACACCAAACAATCCAAGGATTGATTTAAAAACGACGTTTGACAAGAAGAAACACAGAATGGAGGCAAATGAACAAAAACTAAATAAAAACTCAAAAAATTAAATCCTGGAGGCAAACCAAACCGAGGCAACAGCCGGACATCGCTGCTGGGAATGCATCGAAACCTTTGATTAGTGAGACATCGCTGCTGAGGACTAATACCCGGAGGTCAAACTATGATCCTAAAGGTCTAAAAGTGGAGATGAGGAAAACTTCAAGTCTAGAGGCAGAGGGACAAGGCTGTAGTGGAGCAGAGGTCTCTAACTCCAGTCCTCTGCAGCAGCTTTTCTGCAGCTTTCAGCCGCATCTCTCCTCCAAAACACCAGGATCAAACAGCTCTACAGAGCTGAATGACTGATGAGGGAATTCAGACCTTTGATTCAGGTCTGATGGAGAAGAGATGTGACTGAAAGCTGCGGCATAGCAGCTCTGGAGGAGTGGAGCTGGAAAGCCCTGATCTATAGAAGGACAATGCTGCTGGAGACAAACTAGATCTAGAATAGAACAGTGGCAAAGATGCGGTGGTCACCAGTTGCACTGGTCTCTGGGATGATGGTGAGAAGATAAAGACGATGCTTGGAGGGACTAATTGATTTCAGAGCAGTTTGAAGCAGAGGAAAGGACTGATTTAGGGATGTGGATTGTGAATGGCGCCGACTGTTAGAACCCGCTTTCAGCTGTGAGTTGATCTAGTTCTAGATGTTCCTCAGTTAGTTTTCAGCCCTAGTTTAAGGGAAAGAACCCTGTGCAGAAATATTCTCCATGTGATCTGTGCCAGTTCTGACCGCAGTGGATCTCTTCTTTGTTTGTGAATCCCATGTCGGACCGAGCCGCTACAAGCTTTGGGCCGTCAGAAGACGCTGATGAGATCTACGGCGACCAAACCGGAGGAGCAGTAAACAGTGAGAGCATGTTCAGTAAGGAGACACAATAATCCATCATTTAAATATTAAGTCAACATTTCAGGTGGCCTCACTTAGTTTTTCATGTATTTTCAGGAACTGTGGACGTCCAAAATCAGAACTGCTGTGAGGAACCGGGACATCCAGGATGCTGAGGAGCCTCCTAGTCCCCACCTGAGGACGGCACAGAGGAGAACACGTGCAGTAAGCCTTTATTAACACGACAAACAGACAACTCAAGCTTCCAGGCAGAACACAGAGAGACCAAGATGACTATTTGAACAACATCCTGCCCCAGATTTAAACTTGGTGTCAGGAAATTCTGTAGATTAATTTAGCTTCTTTTTTACAGGAGAAGCAGGTTGAATATGGAAGCAGCGTTCTAACAGTCGGATCTCAGTGGAACAGAGTCCATCCACACGTATTTGGAGGTATGTTGGTTGTTTGACTATAGAGGCATCACATGCAGACAGTTTATGACTCTGAGGACACTTTGCTTTCATTGATGAAGGAGCTGAAGCAGAGGATGGAGAACACAGACCACCAAGGAGGAGAAACATGGCTGCCCTGCTCGTCTCTCCAACATTCTGGAGTCCTGGAATGAAAAACGTTGACGACCCCACAGCTAAACCATCAGTCTGCTCCACCCAGAAAGAAGGTAAAGAACCTTTATTGCTTCCAGATGTTCATCAGTAGTGGAGAAGACAATAAAAACAGATCCAGAACAAATAGATTCAAAAGCCAAAACCATCCCATCAAGGTGGTCTAACCTTTAATTCTTCTTTCCATCATGAAGGGATGTTCACCTCAATTTATCTCTATAACCAAAACTTTACCAGAACCAGAAGTTCTGACTTTTCCATTAGACCACAGATAAACAGTTAAGAAGCAGCTTCTGATCCAATATGGGAGAATTTCCCCCTGGTTGATGTCTGAAGGGTTTTTAGAACTTATTAAAGCAGAGAAACGACGCTGATGAAACCGACTGTAGACTCCAACAAATGCAGCATTTTCAGGCATTTTCTCCAAGCATCCATTGTCTACAGTTATCACTGCTGTTAACTTTAGCTTCTCCCTGTGTGTTTCCCTCTTCTCTCCGTTAAATTGACACCTCTCTCAGTGTTTCTGTGTTTAAATGTCACTGACTAGCGTGTTCTCTCACTAACTCCTGTTCTTCTCTTCCAGCAGATTTCTTCCGTCGTCTCCTCGTTGGACCGGCACCTCTTGGACGTCTGCTGTCCTGTTAAAGACCCGCTCTGCCGCAGTAGATGGGCGCTGACATGGAGCCGGGTTCTGCTGGAGGATCCTTCCTGCTTAAAGCTAGTTTTCCTCTCTACTGTCACCACTTCATTGCTCAGGAGGAGGAAATGCGGTTGGCTGAGCTTCTTTGGATTGAAGACATTTCTCTGAACGCCAAAATAGACTTAATTTATCTTTACCATATTGTAAAAAGGATGTAATTGGATTTTTATGATTGATTTCATTCTGTGTTTGTGTTGAATTGTGTTACATGTTTCTGTTTTAAAGCTCTCGTGTAAATTGCCTTTAGATTACTTGTTTTTATTTCACTAGACTAAATTATATTAAATCCTGCCTACTGGTTCTGTTTCTACTAAGTGATCCTTCCTTTTATTTTATATTCACCTGTTATTTTTTACTATAATAAAGCTTTGATTTAAGTCATTTGAACAGGATCTGTTGGTCTTTTTTAGTAAATGTTGTTGAAATAAGTGGTTGTAAATGGGTTCTTTATAAATAAACCAAACTGAAGTCAACAGGAGCTCTAATATTACTATATGTGAGGTAGTATGGTCAAGGATCAGCAAGGTGAACAAAACAAACAGCATCAGCCTCCGGTTCCAGATTCCTCTGAGGATTTTTATTCGGCACTTTTCCCTCTGACAACCATCTCCCTGAACTTCCAAGATCTCAGTGCCTGTATAACCAGTTGGCAACACACCTGCACTGGAGTGGACCGAGCCACAATTAAACAGGTAGAAAACAAACAAAGTCTAAACAGAGAAACAAGAATAAAATGATTAAGCTAATTTACAAACTCATCTACATAATGAAACAGTCTACAAAATAAACAATGTGATTGAAGATAACTCAAAAATTTACTTTAAAGAAAAACAAAGTATTACCCCAAAGAAAACCCCTCTAAATGGAAGAACCCAGCAAGGCACTGAAGTGTAATTTATGCATTTTATACTGTAAAAAAAAATCAATATACCAACAAAGTAGTTTCACAAATATAGTTGAAATTGTAACATGGTATTCTGTTGGAATGGTGGCTCTTCTACTCCTCTGTAGAAACAGAAATAGGTCTCTGGTGTCTTTTTAGACTGCTGAATGTTTTAAAAAAAAAAAAGCTAAATGTTGGAACCGTAAATCATTACCAGTCTTACCGTGTGTTCTTAAAGTCTTTTAACCTTTTTACATTATCTGTTTCATCACTTCTTTATAATTTAAGTAAACTTAGAACAACTTCTCAGTGACATCAGTTTATTTTTAGAGAAGCAAATATTTACAATAAACTATTAAAAACATTTTTAACTATTTACATTAGATTTTAAAATTAACTACTGCAACTATTTACAGAAGATATAAAATAAATATAAAAGAAGATTATCTACATGTCCTTTGTGCTTTGGTGGATGCATTTGGAGATAATATGGAAGGACTGGTTCATTACTTCTCAAGGTCCATGACTAGGGTCCATCTCGGTGTGCGTCTGTGCCACTCACCTTGAGGGACTGCTGCTCATTTTTTCTTCATTTTGTTTTGTTCTTCTCAGCTGCTCAACTATATTTGGTCTGTGGTCATTTTTGCTCACCTTGTTACTTAGTAAGGCCTTTGTTTTCACAAAAAATCGAATGGATTCATGTAAAGAAATAATGGTGCAATCATACAAAATAAGAAATCGAAAATAAACCTTCTGCTCAAATAAATTTCTATTTTTCAATAGAGGAAATAAGTAAAGAAATTGAGTATTGAATGTCAAATCAAAGTTTTTTGGCTTGTGCGTGTACCTTTGCATCATTAAGCCATTGTATATTGTATCCGGGCTCATTAAAGAAAAAAAAACAAGTAAACATCTATTAGCCTTCAAGAAGGACATTTCTGTTTAGTTATCTTTATCATACAAAAAGAAACACTAGAAGATGCATTTTTTATAGGCTTTGATCCAAAATTACATCCACGCTAAACTTCATATTCAAATTGATCAAATAAGAAATCAGCAAAAACTCATCATTTCATCATTAGCTTTTTTTTAATCATTGATCAAACTATTTTCCACTGCTTTTCTAAATCAGTCTTGCTTACTGTTGATCAGCAGAGCTAAAGAAAATGTATCAAAAATAAGAAAAAACCTCATACTACTCTACTACTTCTGAGCCAAAATATTTTTTAATGCGGTTAGACTGAGCTAAAGTGAACTCCACATTAGGATGGCAGGGGATGTCAGAAAAAGATTACATAACCTGAAACCATTTCACTGATGTGTTTATTTAGTTCAATGTAACCACAGTTTAGTGAAGGCATGTATTCCAGTAGTTTAAAGATCAGTAAGATTATAATGAAGCTATGACCAGTTTAGGATCGCCATGACTACAGTTCTCCTTAAACTAGACCTGTTTTTCTTTTCCTTAAAAAACAAACAGCAGGGTTTTTAAAGATGTACTGTTTCCTGATCAGCTAATGTGACGTAAAACTTTTCACCAACTTTTGAAGACTTTATTGGTAGCTTCCCTGATCTGAGCTCAGTGTTGAGAGGGCTGAGAGGAATAGAAGCAGAACCAAGCAGGCAATTTTTCAAATCAGTTTCTTTTTTTTCTTTCTATACATTTTTTTTTTTTGTATTTTAGTAAAGTTTAGCAGGGTTTTAAAAGACGTACTGTTTCCTGATCAGCTAATATGACGTAAAACTTTTCACCAACTTTTGAAGACTTTATTGGTAGCTTCCCTGATCTGAGCTCAGTGTTGAGAGGGCTGAGATAAATAGAAGCAGAACCAGGCAGGCAATTTTTCAATTTATCAGGACTTTTTTTCTTTCTATCAACATTTTTTTTTGTATTTTAGTAAAGTTTTGTGTTGTTCTAAGTGCTCAATACCAACATCCAGTGATCTGAGCCAGATAAAAATGCCACTGACTGATTTTCCGCAGAGGATCCCACTGAAATCCATTCTAGTTCATTGAGAAGTAGCTTGACACATCCTGGGCCAAAGTGACAGCATTTAATTTCCACACAAGGAAGTGCTTAGTGCTTGACAAGATACCAAACAAAAATTCTTCCTGTTCACCTGATGGCACTTTGAATGCTTTTCTCAGATCCATTAATCAAGAGAATAATGAAGAAAACACTTCAGGTAAATCAAATCTTCTTTGATTTAGTTGAGTTCTTAACACCAACCATTCAAAATTCCCTATTATTTCACCTCTTTTTTTAGATGTATTTTATCTGCAGAAATCACAATTTACAGAAATCTTTATTAAGGAATATATCAAAATTACTTAATCTCTGAAACACAACTCAATTCTGCAGTCGTCTTCTGATTTAAAATGTGATAAAGGGCTTCATTCAAGGCTTTATGAGGGAATTTTCATTTGTATGCATAAACATTTAAGATGTTAATGCCGTGGTGTTTGGAGCTGGAGAAGTTCCATCTCTCTCCAGCAGAGTCCGCCATGGATCCTCCTGAGCTGAGCCTTCGACACACCTGAGGCGCATCTCATCATCAGAGGATCCACAGTATATAAGCTGCCTTCAGACCTTGCCTCGACGCCGCAGTGTTAAATCCAGTTGGTTAGCACTTAAGCCTAGTATCTTCTGAGAACCTTTGTTGCCATTGAATCCAGATTGGATTCTAACCCTTTGTCTCTGCTTTCAGGAATCCTGTTTTTCTCCTGTGAAGCTCTGGAAGAGCTTAACCTGCCGAGCCTGCCCTCTGAGCCAAACCTGAAGACTGTTCTCTGGATTCCCATGCAGCTCTGGACTAAGAGCTGAAAACTCAGAACCAAGGTCTGCCTTCACGCTAGAAGTAAGACGCTGAAGCAGTTATCGGACTCTGCTGAACAAGACAATCTCTGGACCCAACAGTTCCTCCCTCAAGGCTTTACCAGGACTCCTCAAGGTACAAACCTGAAAACCTCAAACTCAAACTCAACTGATCCAACGCTAACTGAACTGTCTCCCACACAGACTCCAGTGAACCAGCCCCCAGGCCTGAACCAGTACCAGTGTTATTTCCTTGTGCTTTGTGAAACAATAAACCTGTTAAACTTTTCTTCTGTCCCCGTGGTGTTCTGCATCTTGGGCCTCTCAGTAACCCATCATGACACGTAGTGTATAAGAAAAACGCAGTTAAATAATCAGATGCTCTGACCTGACAAGGTCTAGAAGGCAAAAAGATTGTGAGAGGTGCTTTTTAATTTTAAATGTGTCCAATTATCTCTTATCACTAAATGAAAGTAAAAAACACTTATAGTTTTACAAATTAAAAAAAATGAAAAGATAAACTGTAAAATAACCAGAAATTTAGATTTTAGATAGAGTTAGACATCTTTATTGTCATTCATGTTTGCATCAACAAAGCGGCTTGCGGCTGGCTAACTCAAGCGGTAAGCCTCGAGTCCTGCAAACAGGAGGCCTGGGTTTGTATCCCAGCTGGGGAGAATGAGCTGACAGTGACCCCTCACACTAATGCCTGCTTTGGGGAGTGTGGCCTACTGTATATCACTGTATCAGGGGCCAAAATTCCAGGAGCCCGAAAGCAATGGCGTAACTATCGGTAAGCAGAGATTGCAGTTGCTTAGGGGCCCCGTCGCTGACACCTGGTTGGTCCCCTATGCAATTGTGGACTAGAACGTCTCTTTACAAATGTAATGGTGCAAAAAATTCCTCTTAAACCCACCTGCTACTGGATCAACTGACCGGACCTTATTTATACCCCAACACATGGCAGAGGCCCACCCAGATAATGTAGCTTACGGGCCTATTGTTGTGTCGTTACGGCAGTGTCCCAAAGCCATTAATTATGGCGAATCTGATTGGCCAAATATTGATTAATTTTCCCTAACAACTTTATACAATTGGTTATTTTGCTACACCTCAGGGGCGCTTTGAATGAGCGCCCAAGCAGAGAATAGATATGTTCTGTTGGTGGAAATGTGCTGTTGAATTACAGTCAATTGGTAGAAGTGTTGTTTTGATAATTCATATTACATGTAGCCACATACTATTAAGTAAAACTGACATTGATAATACTTTTAAAATTAGGGATGCACGATATAATCGGCCCCCTATCGGTATCGGCCTGTACTGGCCTTAAAACTGAATATCGGACATCGGCCACCCCACCGATATTTAACCCGATATTTGATCAGCTTCTTAGTTTCTAAAGTCTAAAAAAAAAAAAAAAAAAAAAAAAAATACTACTACCTCTTCCTCAAAAACTTATTTTTTACAGACTTAAAAACTTCTAAAGACGAGGGAAAAAATATTGATACATTCAAATATCACAATATCTTCATATGCTGATATATTGCCATTTAAAAACACCATATCAATTTCCTTTACTAATGAAATATTGCTATATGTCAGCGTTATGCTACGAAATCCCCCGAAATTTCACCATATTTTTATATGTTGATATATTGACGCAGTATCGATCTATTTTACTAACAAAAAATCTCACAAGAATTTGCAAAATATCACGAGAGTTTGTAACAGAACGATGAAATTTCACGAGATTTTAAAAAGTAAAATAGATCGATACCGCGTTTTTAAAAATCAATTTGATATCAGCATATGCAAATATATTTGAGTATATTATTTTTCAAAGTGTCAGAAATGGATAACAAAACTGCTATTTTCAATGACAACTTATTTTTGTCCAGCTTTAACATCGGTATCGATATCGGTTACAGGCTACTTGAGTTTTAAAATATCGGCATATCGGATATCGGCCAAAATCCCAATATCGTGCTTCCCTATTTAAAATCTATATATATTATTTATGACTTTTCCCCTCCACAGCCAGGGAGGGGGGCGCCCGAGCGCCCCCTATGGGCCAGCCGCCTCTGCTTCCATCTAATCTTTGTATCCTAACTTTTATTTTTGGTGGTCATATTAGTTAAGTTAAGGGCTCAGCACCTTATGCTAACGCTCCTTTGCTACAGGGATAGAGGGCAGGTTGGCATGTTCATCCACACATTAAATTTAGTCCCCAGTGGATGAAGGTTAAGACTAAAGAGGAAATGTTTTACTGGCGTGGGAGATATGCAGCGGGGATTATTTTACTCCATCTGAATGGGTGTGTTGAAATGGGCAGCAATCGTAATGGCGATGAAAAAAATGCAACTCTCTCATTCAGAGTGAAATTTATTTCCAGATTCAGATTTATTGTCGAATATTTCAAACTGCCTTAGAAAGCTGCCACTGAGCTTTAAAACTCGCTCCTTTGCCTTATTAAACTCAAGCTTTAACTGAACTCACGTTTAGGCGAGGATGAAACTATATTATTGCAGAAAAATGTGCTGTGCTTGGCTAATTAGCTGTTGCAATTAGCTAGGGTGACCAAACGTCCATATTTCCCAGGACACGTTCGTATTTCACGTCCTGTCCTGGGCGTCCCGGGTTTTTTTTAGAAAGTGAGGAAATGTCCTGTTTTTTTTAAATTAGCTTCATTGGACCATTAAATTTACAGACGCTAGGGCACTGCGCACGACGCTGCGTGTGACATCACCCCTGAGCCGTGCCAGTGCGGGTGCCCCGTTCTTAATCAGAATATAGATAGCGTGGCTGTCAGTACGCCAACATGCAAAGGCCCAAATGTATGTTTACCAACGATTTACAAAAGAGTTTCCCCGCTGTCAGACCGGATCGAGACAAATGGGAGGCCTTGTGCACAGTGTGCAAAGCAGGCACATATGTCTCGGTGTCCAATGGAGGTGCAAGGGATCTGAAAAGCCACCTGGACTCCGCAAGTCAAGATATTCTATTGATATGTTTGTTCGTTTTTGGTACATTTTGAGTTATTTTTGCTACAAAAGAGGTATTTTTTGTTAATTAGCTCATTTGTTTATTTTTTCCAATAACCTACAGAACAAACATTATTTCGTTCATTGCTGAGGCTGAGTATCATCATATTGGGAGTTGAGAGTTATTGTTAACTTTTATTGTTAAGTGAGGGATGTTTAGATGAGACATTATTTCTTTCATTGTGCTATTCATTCATTACAGGAATTGTTAAGCATTTTTAATAAATACATTTTGAATAAAATTATCATTTGTTATTGGAGTTATTGCTGTTGACTTTTACTGAAAATCATTTTTAATAAACCAACTGTTAATATCATGTTATTGTAGGATTACCTAGGCCTATGCATGGGAACAGAGATCCCCCGCCGCCGCCCCCCACCCCCCCCCCACCCCCGCTCCAAGGTGTCCTGGTTTTTCAAGATGAAAATATGGTCACCCTACGTAAAGACCGAAAGGACAAGATCGTAAATACCAGCGCCCAAAATTAGTTTTCTTCGCAGGGTGGCTGGGCGCACCCTTCAAGATCGGGTAGGGAGCTCAATTACCCGGTAGGAGCTCGGCATAGAGTAGTTGCTCCTCCACGACGAAAGGAACCAGCTGAGGTGGCTCAGATATCTATATCGGATGCCTCCTGGTCGCCTCAATCGTGAGGTGTTCCAGGCATGTCCCATTGGAAGGAGGCCTCGTGGAAGGCCCAGGACATGGGCCTTTCACAAGGGATTATGTCTCTGAGCTGGCCTGGTGTCGCCTTGGGGTCCCCCAAGAGCAGCTGGAGGAAGTGTGTGGGGATCGGGAAGTCTGTGCATCTTTGCTTAGAATGCTGCTTCCGCGACCCGGCGGAAGAAAATGGATGGATGGATGGATGGATGGATGGATGGATGGATGGATGGATGGATGGATGGATGGATGGATGGATGGATGGATGGATGGAATTACTCAATGCAAATAAAAGCTCAAATTTCATTATTTATAATATAGATTATTATAAAGCCAATAAAATACACATTTTATACAGAAATGTTATGATATTAGCCAGTGACCATCAACATTTACTCAAAGGACATTAATATAAAACAGAAATTAAACCTTTGTGACTCACTTGTTTTTTAAGAGCTGTTGTAGATGCTGATAGCTATATACAGAAAGGATCTCCTTTAGTGCTCTGTGGTACCTAAAGTCTCTGACTAAAGACAAAGGCAGCCTGATGAAGAGGAAGTTGAGGGTTATCTCAGATATTTTTTTAAGAACTCTTTTCTTTTGTAAAACGAAAATAAAACAAAGTTCTAAAATTGTGTTTCGGGTACATGATGTATAAGTTAAACTGATTATTCTCATTTATTACCTGTGAATTAGCTCTCAGGTTTAAAAACTTTTGTGACTCCTGGCCAGCACAATCACAGGGAAAGATACCATCATGAAAGTTGTGGACAGCAGGCAGTCATCAACACTCTAGACAGGAAGCTTTAGACAGAAACAGCCAATTGTTAAAGAAGGTAACTGTTTAGAGTGTTATAAAAAAAAACTATTTATGGAAAGTCACATGGAAGGAAAAACTGTGGTAGAAAAAGGTGCTAAAGTATTATTGAAAAGGCCCTTTAAAACAAAGTGCTCAATTTTAACAGAACATAAAAAGTAAATATTGAATAAAACAAGGATAAAATATATAAACAAAAAAAGAAATATTAGCATAAACACATTTAAATTTAAAACATAGAATCCCGAACAAGTCGGTCTTTTAAAAACCTCCAAACAACAAGCCAGCCTAATATCTTGAGGGAGGTTTTATTTACCAGTATGTTGTAGGACAAGAAAAAGCATGCTCTCTAACAACTTTCCTTCTGTTGGTGAAGTTTCTCTGTCATCCAGGTCATAGTAATTCCAACAAAGTTAAAAAAAATGTATCCACTGGACTTAGATTCCAAGTTTGAAGAGGTTTCGCTTTAACCTGACTCCGCCAGATGGATTTGCTCCGCATATCCATCTGGAAACCTTCGGTTGAAGTAATTTTGGGAAGGGGCGAAAATACTGGTTAGCTGATTGGCCTATGTTGGTGATAGACGGGCCAAATTTTGCTCTGCTACGTGTCTTTTGTCATTCCTTACTGATTTGACGAACACCCAGCTTGGGTATCCACAGATTTGAAAGCATCTTTGATGTGTTTCTTTGTGCTTTTCTTCTTCTTCTTTTATAGGGACATCTTCAGTGCGATGTTGTAAGGTTCTGATGACTGAACGTTTTTGTTCCAGTGGGTGGCATGAGTCAAAAAGAAGATATTGGTCTGTGTGAGTGGATTTCCTATACACTTCAATGTTGAGTTTTCCCTCTTATGAAAGCTTCCGCTTCTTTCAGCTGGAGTTTGACTAATGTGTCATCCACATATCTAAATCAATGGCTCACTCTGAGAGTGTCCAAAGCTCTCTTTTCCATTTTTTCCATGTAAAGATTGGCTACAATTGGTGACACGGGAGATCCCATTGCACAACCATGCTTTTATCTGTAAATATTATCCATACACTTGAAATAGGCTGTGGAAAGACAGAGTTCCAGTAGGGTGCAGATCTTGTCCAGAGTGAAATTAGTCCTGTTGTTTAGGTCACTGTCTTGTTGAAGACGCTTCCTGACGGTTTCCACTGCCTCTGATATAGGTATGCATGTGAAGTAACATCAAAAGACACCAGGGTTTCTCCTGGCACCATCTTTAAATGTTTGACTTTGTCGGTGTGTTTAACACCAAAGGGGCTAAAATATTAGTGAGCTGTTTAGCAATGTATGTTGTATGTTACTGAGTTAATAATGCTGACAATGGGTTAGAGTGGTGTTCCTTCCTTGGGAATTTTTGGGATTCCATATAAGCATGGAATGTCATCCCCTACATATAATCTAAAATAACCCCCTAGATATAATCTAAAATAAGCCGAAGAGTTAATTGCCTTGTCTTTTTCGAGTTGCTTGAGGTACTCCGTGATTTTCTTTTTGTAGGCATTGGTTGGATCTCTTTTCAAAAACTCATATGTGTTGGTGTCACTCAGTAGTGAGAATTTTGTCCTGGTAGTCGAAAGTGTTTAGGACCATTTTGCATCTTTATTTGTCTGCTGGTAATATGGTGATGCTTTGGTTCTGGCTAAGGGATGTTATGGCTTTCATTTCCTGTGCTGTGAGATTGGAAGAAGGTGGTTTGGCGCCGGACAGGGTAGCTGTTACTTTTATTCTGAGTTGCTCTGCCTCTGTTTCAGGCAAGTTGTTGTTCCTATAGGCAGATTCAGTGGCAGTGATTGGCTCCACAATGGTTATTTGTGGGGAAACGGCAAAATTCAGGCCTTTACTCAGAACATCCATCTCTGGTTTTGTCAGCGGTCTGCTAGATAGGTTTTTAACTCACTTGTCCTGGACCTCGATGTTGGTGGCTTCCTCCTGTGATATGTTGGTTTCTTGTTTAATTGCGGCTTTCTGTTGTAATTTGTTGAATTTAGCTTTTTGTCTTTCTTTTGTTTTCTGGTGCTGTGAAAGCTGGACCTTATCAACAAAAGTGACAGAAGGCTGGACAGCTTCTGCCTTGTCTGATCTATTCTGATCTATGATAGCTTCAATTGTGAAGCGAGTCTGTCTTATCCTTTCACTAAGTAGCTTTTTGTGCACATTCTTAAGGATCTCTTCTGCCGTGTCCTTTGATAGTAGACTTCAGTCTTAGCTGTTTGGAACGAGTCTTTGCTGTCTACATCTTAAAATGAAACAAAGGTGGTTCCTATAATCTGCAAGTTTCCTAAATAATTTCTCATACTCATGCATTATTCCAAGGGTGTCTTTCCCAAAATGGACTGCAATATGCTGATGAGCTTTTCTTCTGCTTTAGGAACGCGCCCTGAGATCAGAGAATACAAGTTGGAACCAACAGGAGCAAAGGATCAGAGATAGGAAGGAGCCAGACCATTCAGAGCGATAAGGCATCAGTGAAAAGATGTCAGTGCTGGTTTAATGTGCTCATATTTCCCATTTTTGCTCAAGATGCAAGCAGCAACATTTCAAAGGATTTGCAGACCTCTAAAACTTTTTCTTGGTAACCCTAAAAGGACTATGAGATTCCTGCTGTTACATCACAATGCTGGGGACCCCCTTCTGAATCATGCTTCACTAAGAGCATTCAGCATATAAACTTCATAATGATTTAATAAATAGAGAAGAGTGGACAGACAGGGAATCAAAACTGCTTTAGATCCAGTTAATTGACTACAGTGAATTATGTTTTCAGGAGCCAGTTCATCTCTTGGGGCTCCCGTGTCTATGCAATACCAAAATCCTCAAGTAGGAGGTCTTACAGCACTTCAAGGTCCCCTCTGCAGACAATATTTGTAGAGCTGTTAATGTTGTCATAAAGCCGTGCTTGGCACCAACCAAAACCACAGTGCTCATTGAAAGGAAAGGTTCATTGAAAGGAAGAGTTCCCAGATGTACTCTATGTGTAATCCATACTGCAGTGGAATATTTCATTCAAATGGCTCATGACCGCACACTCATTTCCATCATGTAAATTCTTTTTCTATTTCTATAAGAAATTATTGTTTGTAAATTATAAATTATTCTGGACATTAAAACAAATACTAACTTAAAACATATCACTTTGTTCTTTACTGTATTTTTTATTTTCTTCTATCAATTTATAAGTTTTCATTTATCTCCTAATTAATTGAGATGTAGCTCAATGATATTAAGTACCTTAGAAATGATAGCGTTTACTATTTACTGTTACAGAAATCAAAGTTTCACACAAACAGAAAAACTAACTTTATTGAACAACACAAGATGATCCAACAATAAAAAAAAAAAAGAATAGCGGTTATAATTCATCATGTGACACGTGGAGGTGTCTACCATAGTCTGTCACTTCACTGTTCATGAAGGTTTCCTGGTTTTTTAAAACTTCAGATGCTGAAATTTGCCCATCTCCATCCTGGTCCATTTCCTTGATGAGGTGAAGAGCCTGTTAAAGACGAGGGCAAATGAAATCGAAATATTACAGCCTTTATGTTGTATGGAGATATTTCTCTTACAGAGTTATAACTTCAAGATTGGAACCTAATTATTAGGTGGGGGTGTAATGTTTATTTGACTAGAGATTTGGTTGGATTTTCTAACCATTGAATAAAGTAATAAAAGCAGGTATGGGAAACCGTACCACTGCCACATACAGCAGCAGAGTTACTAAAAGTCCTCTCACTTTATTGTTTCTTTTGGTTGCACTACAGAAAGTTGCATTGGGCACTTATTTCTATACGTCAACATCTTTCAGCTGTTCAGATATAAAATATTGCTATATTTTTTTGCTACACGTGCACACCCAACTGATAAAGCGGTGGTAGATATTTTTGGTATTATGGTAATACATATTCTATAACACCCCAAGAATTATGATTGTAGAAGCAATAAAAGAAAGCTGCTAATTGATGCCATTTAAGGATACACGAGTGTACAAATGAAACTTTTAGGAATAATTTGGGGGTTTCTTAAGCAGCAGCAATACCATATCCCCATTTCCAATGAGAACACTTGGTGGCGGGAGTATTATGGTATTAGACTGTTTTGGATCCTCAGAACTGCTTTAGCATTCGCAGATTAAAGGATCACAACAAAAAGCACTATTACAGGCACGTCTCCTTGTGATCACTTGACGTGTTTGCTTTGATTGTTTTTCTCTATATTTGTGGCTGAAAATAAAGATCAATCTCAGTAGTGTGTGTTGGAAACCCGCTAACACTGCATGTTTTTATTTCAGCTAATTTTGATGGAGCAATCGAAGCTTACTTCCTCTCTTGCTGAACCGTAGCTATTAGGAGCGACCCAGCGCAGCTGCTCCTCTCGATCCAGTTTGCCGTCCCTGTTTTGGTCATACAGCTCTTTAAACCGCACTGTTTCTTCAATCTCCCACTGTGATGGAGGCTCTCCTTATTTAGAAAAAAAAAAGATAAAAGTTTTCAACAACTAAAAACAGAGAAGGAATTGGGATAAAGGACACACTGCCCTACCTTCATTACGCACGTTGCCAATAAATTCACTAAGACTGATGAATCCATCTTTATCCGTATCATATTCATTCAATACATCTTCAATGGCAAAGTCCTGGCAGAAACAAAGCGAGTCAAAAGTAGAGATTCTCCTGTATCGGAAAGTGCCTCATCATCACATCGGATTTTGCAGGAATCAGAAGTAAAATAAACTTACAGCCATGTAATCCACTTCAGATGGATGGGTGAAGGCAAGAAACTCTGTCACGTTTAGACCGGGCGTACCATCCACATCGGCAAAATCAAAGCGCCTCTTCTCCTTTAAGAGAAGCTAAAAGTGATATCAGAATATTTTTTAGTAAAACAAATTTACAGAAGAATATGGAATAAACCGTGAGACATTACCGTATTTTGTAGTAAGAATATGCCTATATCCCTTGAACTGTTTTATCATATCACAACAAACTTAAGATTCTATTGAGATGTTGTAATTGATTGAAACAAATTTATACATAATTATAAAGGCTGAGTTTATATATTGTTCAAGCAAGTGCAGCAGAAAATAATATTGAACCTCAAATCATTATCACAACAGATTTTTATGCAATACAACCATCATAAAGGACTATTTGGACCCTTTTTTGCTATGGTATATTTCAGGTGGCTGACACACTGCATAATAATATTTTTTTAATTATAATATAATTTATTTTTATCATAATTACGGTTTAATCTGGGTTGGTTTATTACATGGAATTTCAATGCAATATGGTGTTTGGTTGTAACATGATAAAAAAAATATATAATACATTTTATTAGAATGCACTTTACATTTATGAGAAATCTCAAAGTGCTACAGGTAAAATCATCATAGAAAGTTAAAAGCAAAAATTTAAAAACTAAACATCATGGTAAAATACACCTGAATAAATAAGTCGGTGGCGTAATTGTAAAAGACATGACCAAATTTGAAACATTTAAGTGTATGAATACTTGTTGCAACACACGGTTTAATGTTTGCTTACTTGTCTCAGAGACTCATGCTCGGGATTCTCCAGTACGGTGTCATCATCAAAGGTAATGAGCTGATCATGAGCAACAGAGCTGTACTCTTCCCATGTTACAACACCATCTTTGTTCAAATCAAACTCGGCGAACCGCTCCTCTGCGTCTTCCAGAGCATATTTTCTATAGACATGCTGAATCCACAGAGTGATCTCCTCTGAGAATAAAACACACAATAAAACCAAACAGAAAATATATTCCCATTTGTTTATTTGTACATTTCTGACCTAACATAATGTTACCTGAACTTAGAAGATTGTCCCCATTTGTATCAATCAGCTTTAAAATTTCCATTAACTTCTTTTTCTGCTCTTCTGAGCTGAGTTTCTTTAATTCCTTGGTGTTCTAAAAAATAAAACAAGACTTAAAATTTGCAGTGGATAATTTGGAGGACAAAAATACAACATGACCAAAATACTGAATAACCTGATCTCCTAACAGAACAGCCATGTCATGGTCAGGGTTATGCTGCTGGCTGACGTAATGATCTTCATTAATATAATGATCGTGTGAGCCTAATTGCACAACTTCAAACTGAAGCATCAGCAGGAAGAGCAACAAAGGCCTTTCCATCTGTTGAGAAAAGGAGTAAACATCATGAACAGAAATATTCAATGCAATTCTGCTATCTGGTGGGCTGCTAGTGGAAGTTCATACAAAGACAAAAAAACAAACAAAAACACAACATGCAAAATCCACACACATCTGCCTCAGTTAAAATTAAAAGCATAGAGTAGAGAATTAAACTAGCCTAGCATAGAGATTTTTATCCGGGTCACTTTGCTGAATAGCTATAAAACTGGGTAAAGGAGAGGAAGCATAGGAGCGAAAAGAAATTACAAACTGTGTTAGCTTACACCCGAGTCAAAATTAGCAATTAACATATATAATGCGACTTAAAACCCAAATGCAGTTGTTATTAGCTGCACAAAATATTACCGTGAAAAGTTGTTGGAACAAATGCAGAGTCTAACAATGTTCGAATTAACTAGGTGGTTGTGTTTCCGGTAATGAATTTCAAATTAAAAGGACCAGGGACATTAAAAGGGTTATGACAATGAAGGCATACATTATTAAGACTATAAAATGTTTATGCACACACACACACACACACACACACACATATATATATATATATATATATATATATATATATATATATATATATATATATATATATATATATATATATATATATATATATATATATATATATACAAATAGTGGTCAGAGGCCCTAGTGAGTAGTACCCTTGTGTAGGCTCAGTGGTTATACTTTTAGTTTGAAAGCAAGATCATATCTCGCACCGCTTCCGGGTGTTTCCTTGCTACTTCATCTATGTTGTCAACACAACCGACAAACGGTGGATGTCCCGCCTGATCTCACTGGTTGCCATGGTAGAGGATTCAAAGTCACGCCCACAGAAAAAAAGACCACCTTTGTTATAATATATACAGCATCTGATTGGCTGACGTGCGCGTCCTCGCTAAGGTACTGGAATTCCATTGGATAATCTCAACATCAGTCACAGAAATGAACCCAACGCACTTCCTGCTACTGCTTCATATAGGTTGCCCTGTGTCATGCATTTATCTGACATGATTTTCCATCACAATTGACCAGAAGACTACTTTGTAGTTGAACGTCAATTTTTCATAAACACTAAGACCCGACACTTGAGACGGGTCGATGTCTAAAGACAACCGCCACGATGGGAGGCGGCGTGGCGCTGGCCAGCACCGTCTCGGCCCGAGGGTTAGCCAAGGTGTTGACGGGAGGGAAAGGTCTGGGAGCAACAGCTCTGGTTCCTCGCATGGAGGAGGCAAAAGCAAAAGTGCATCTACGCTTTCTTCTAAGGTATGTGTAAAGCAGTAATTAAGTGCTCTTGAAAAAATATTAACGGTAACCATTGCTACACCAACCAAGCTAGGTTAGCCTGCATACCCGTAAAGGGATTACTTACCTTCAGTGGGTGTGTTGTCCTCAAATTTACAGTTTTTAAACACTTCTGCTGCAGAATACTTGCACTATTTAGGTGTGTTTACCAAAATAATGTCAGCTAGTGTTGCTTCTCCTACTGAAGTCTGTTTCTGTCACTAAATGCAGCATTCAATCAAGTTAATATAAACCAGAATGAATTCTGTAGGAATTCTGGAATTTCTGTACATTTCACAAATACTAATAATTTGGTAAAAATTGAAAAAGAATATTAAAAAAGAAAGTGGAATAATCAACATTTTACAAACTTTTTTACCATACCTTTTTTTTTTGTTTTTTTTTACATCTCATTATAAACTTATCTATTACACATTTAGAGAGGGAAAATGTGTATGTGTATATATATGTATGTATGTGTATATGTTTTATATATGTATGTATGTATGTATGTATGTGTACATGTTTTATATATGTATGTATGTATGTGTATATGTTTTATATATGTATATATGTTTTATATATATGTATGTAATACATATATATATAAAACATATACACATACATACTATGTATGTGTATATGTTATTTATTTATATATATATATATATATATATATATATATATATATGTGTGTGTGTATATATATATATTTCACTAAACAATTAAACTGCATTATCAAATGCTAACAAAATATAGCACACTAATAATAGCCGTAATTAAAAAATCAATTGTTGTTTTCCAGCAGTCCTTTGGATCTGTTAATATATTGAGAAAGGACTTTGGTAACATCATTAACCCCTAATTAAATGACTGCTCTATTTTTGTGGTGCACTATGTTTTTTATGACATATTTGCCGCTTGAGAAAAGCTGCAGTGTCAACTACTGTGGCATCTTTTACAGTTAATCATCAAAGATCCCAGCTCCAACTGTACTTGGATGACATCTTAAAGATCTCATTTTAAAAAGCTATTCCGCATCAGTTAAGAATATAAATCTGTGTTTTTTGTGGTGGTTTAGTTACAGCCTTAAATCAGTAGTGGTTAGTTTTGAAACAGGAAGTACATAACTGCAGGTTTTTGTTTTTTTCTATGACAAATTCATTTGTTGTATTTTTTTTTTTTAGCAGTAGCAGTCAGATTCTTTTACATTTTGGCCTAAATGCAGAATCTTATTTATCTAGAATAATACTAACACTGCACTTTACACAGAACAAACAGTTTCCTTGTGAAATGTGGTGACAGCAGTGTTTTACTGAGGATGCTTTTCCTCAGCAGGCTCATTAAAGCAGCTCAGAGTTTGATTTAGGATAAATATAGGTTAAATACAGGGTATCCCTGGGTAAAAAAAAAAAAAAAAAAACACTTGTTCAGCCTACAAAAGACTAGATACTTTGGTGATCATAAACCCCTAATCCAATGACCGTGAGCATAAACATAGAGCTACAATAGAATGATGGAGATCACAAAATACAATCCGTGTTTTGGCCCTAACAAACTGCAGAACTAAATCCAGCAGAAATACTGTAAAAAGATTAAAACATAGCGGCCCACAGATGCTCCTCATCCAGTCTGACCTAAGTTAAGATTTTTTTGGAAAGATCAATTGGGAAAATGGACACTGTTTTCACAAATACTTAAAAGCGGTTGAATGAAAGTGCACAGCATTGTTTGAATAATTTCACTGTAAAAGTTGGAAACCATGAATTCTTTTCATTTGTATTTAACTTATCTGATGTTGTTGCATCTCAGAACCACTTAACCCACGGGTGTCAAACTGGTTCCAGAAAGGGCCGTGTGGCTGCAGGTTTTCTTTCCAACCAAGCAATAGCACACCAGACTCCTGTCATATCATCAAGTGAGTCCAATCTGAACATGATGACTTGATGAGATGAATGGAGTCTGGTGTGCTATTGCTTGGTTGGAAAGAAGACCTGCAGCCACACGGCCCTTTCTGGAACCAGTTTGACACCCCTGACTTAACCCATCAGGTGTGGAGCATGGCTCTATGGATAATATGCTTTGTTTCTGTTCGCTGTCTTGTGTTACCCTGCAGATGTATACTCAGCCCCCCTGGCAGCACGGTATAGAGGGGCAAAAGGGGCAGGCCCGCTGCATACACATGACTGCGCAGTTCTGTGGCAGAAGGAGAGGGAGAGACGTGGAGCAGAGATAGCGGGGGCTCTGATGCAGAGCTAGGAGCGAAGAAGAGGCGAGCTATAAACATAGGAAGCTGCATACAGCAGCAAGGAGAGGAGACCGGCAGGCAGCGAGATAGGCCTAAGAAGTGCCTGCTAACTCAGCAGAGCGCAGAGGGCTGAGGCTAGATTACAAAAAGAGAGCTCTGGGCAGAATCGTGTAGAGAAAGAAAGGATAGATGGACTATTCACTGCTTGTCTCCCTCAATCGCCTTTGAGAGGAGTTGGCACAGCTGGCCAAGTTGCTATAGCAGTGTTGACTACACAGTGGGCGTCTATTTTGGTCGTGCTGTCAGATAACGATGTCACCTTGGACAAATGGCAGTGCTGGTTAGAAGGGACAGGTTGCAAGGAATGGGCTACTAAGAATGTCAGCAGTGGATAAAGACGAAGAACCTGCTCTTAGACTCTACTTCTATTCTGTATGTATGATCTAATGTTTTTATTTCCATGTTTTGATAATGAGTCAGGGCTCGCTCTCTGTTCACGCTCATGCCTGTTTGTAGGTCTTGCCAATAGGGGAAACCTGACACTTTGCCCCCTTACTCAGCACCGTCTTGAATTTAAACACTAATGCAGGGAAATGGACTGCCTGGTCAAATAAGATAACAGTAGTTAAACTTCAGTGTTCATCTTCTCTGCAGGTCAGGTGACAGCCTGTAGGCAGCTTATTGAGTACTCATTAAGTGGATCACACTAACGTTGTTGGAAGGTGTTTTATTTACGTTGTTGATATGATATTGATTAAAAGACCTTCATCTTTTGAGCGTCCAGGTTACAGCATGCAGAGCAAAAAAGGCTCTCCTTAATTAGCTGTTTTTTTTTTCTTTTGTTGTCCAGTTCTTTGATGTCTCTGTTGTATCATTCCAGTTGCCAGAATAAAGCCCAGGCCACACCACTTGACATGTAAAGAATTTTGCTTAGCAAAAGTAGGTCAGCTGGGTCTCTTCCCTTAGGGACATTCAAATGTACCAGAGTGATGCACGCATGCTGTTTAGAAAGAGCCATGCTGCTATTATTCCGGTCGGATTAAATAGAATAGTTTGTTGGATGACATAATGCAAAGTTATAACTTTTTTTTTTTTTGCACATCTTCAAATATGGCTGAGAAAAATTTAGTTTTTTAACATAAAGCATAGTAAGAGTACTTCTTTTCAGTTCAGTAGCAGTCTGGCTGAGAGGCAGCCAAGTAAAGACACAGTTTGTTCCATGACTCATTTGCAATTTAGTGGAGTACAGCTTCTCATTTTTATTAGGCTTCTTATAGCTAGTGGGACCATTTCAAATGTAAGACGACATAAAAATGAATACATTCGATTTGGGTTTTACTGGAGTGTATATTAAACGATTTGCAGGAGTGATGCAGACCTTTGTGTGAGGAGGAAAGATTCAGACTTCCAGGCTGTTTGCTTCTGTTTAGTCCTTGTAACCTCATAGCATTTTTTTTTTTTAATGAGTCATCCTCCTGTTTAAAAGCAGAGTTCTTCATATAAACAGTGTCATTTTTCTCTACGTGGTGTTGATATCGCCAGATGCTGATCCAGTGTTTGAACTAGGGCTTTATTAATGTGCCATAGATAAAGGGAGCAGTCTGTCAGTATGTTTTTGTTTTGTTTTTTAGCTCACAGGGTGTTCACTAGAGGTTAGAGTCAGGTTCAATGATGCATATTCAATGTGTAGGTCAACCATGATGCAGGCTGGCAGCAGAGTGTGTTTAAAGCCTCTGCCTCTAGCTGCTTCTTTTCAAGGTCTCTGCCATTAAACCTCTCCACCCATGCTTGCTTTTAATGTTACAATCTCATGTACACTTTTATTTTAAAATGATAAAAAGTACATATAATTTGAAAGTTTATAACTTAAAAAAAAACCTTTACCCTCAAAGCTCATGCATGTTAGAATAAGAAAAGACTTGAGTGAGATTGAGCTTTAGTGTGCATTTTGTGAGTTTCTGCTGTTATGAAATGTCTTAAAATGCAGGTAACCATGGCAACACTGCTCCTTTCAGCTTGTTCTGTTTGTTAACACTGAAAATTGAAGTTATTTAATGATTTATGTGTCTGGATTTTCAACCTTTTGGTTTTATTCTTTCTGTTAAACAGACTTAAATGCCTCAAATATAAACCTTCATAAATACTTAAGATTTGATTTGGGAACGATGTCCATAACACTTTGATTTGCTACATGTGTTATGATTATTTATTGTGAAATATCTATTGGATTTTGTAAGTAGTTTGTAAGAAACTATGACATCTGAGAAAAGCAAAGGTTTTGCAAGAGCTTAAGTTAGTCTTGCAACATCTTGTTCACAGATTTTATTATTGGCAAGAATGTGTAGCTCAAGATAGGAAATCCAGATCTTTACCTAAAGCAAATAAAATGTGATTTATTTTTATTTTTTTAAGCATGTCATCACTACCGGGTTAAGTCACAGATTTCTGATGGAGATTGTCAATGTGATCTGACATTCTTCCTTAGAGTAAAGCTTAACTGTTCTGAAAAACCAAAAACCAAAAAAAAAACCTAAATAAAACACTATACTTGCAGAAAACAAATGACATCAGACTGTGTAGGAAAACATGCAACTATCTTTTAAGTTTCTTTCTATCTATTAGAATTGCTGCCTGTTTTTTAGCGATGCAAATCATTTAGACATGTCACGAGATGTAGGGAAAAATAATACACCAAAGGAAAATCTGTAATTAAATCTGTTCTGTCTTGCAGGCCTCTTTTCAGCGCTCCAACAGCCACGACAAAGTGAGAAAAATAGTCGCTGAAGAGGGTCGTGCTGCTCGAAACCTCATTGCCTGGAGTGTCCCTTTGGAAAGCAAAGAGGAGGAAGGTGGGCAGCTGCATGCAAATAATACTATCCACCATTAACATTAGCAACATATAGGTGGTGTCATTAATTGATTTCTAGATTAATGATATCCTAAACATCCCATATCAGAGGTTAAGGAATATGTTGGAAGTATGCTGCTCTTACATTAGATGCACCATGCTTTTTTTTTTCTTTTTTTTTTTATATAGAGTAAAGTGCAGAAGATGGAAAAATAAAGCTTGTTTGACCGTTTGTGATGCTGTTACTGGGGCAGCTGAAGTTAAAAACCGGTAAACGGGATATACCAACATGTTTTTCAGCTACAGGATCAGAATCATGGTTTCTGTGAAGTTCTCAGAGAAAATCTGTAGTTAGGAGGGAGAATTTAAAAGATGAACAGCAGATTTGGAATTATAGTTTTATTTAAAGATGCATTACGGAGTTTTCTAATGACACTGCCCTCGTGCTTAACAAGGTTGGGGTTTTCTTTGCATGCTTTTCACCTTACCTGGAGTTGTCATTGATGTCTGATTTGACACCAAAACTGCCTATGTTTCAAGGTGGGGAAAGTCCCAGGTGGGATTAGGATAATGGGGATAAATCTACTTTATTTGTCACTGCAGTTGTACGTTATGATCAGTTTTGCCCACTGCACTGAATCATTTGCATAGCTTGTGTCTAATGGTCCTGCTCAGGCACCTGGGTGGCAGTCTGTTGATTTGAACTAGGTGTTTGAAGCTTTCTTGGAAAGGAAGTGCTCTGCTCTAACTACAAGGCTAGCTCTCCCCTGCATACATAATGAGAAAGTGTCCATTCTGGCTACAGCTTACAGTTTGGGAGTGATGATTCTCATGAATGGAAGCTGTTGTCATTTGTACACTATGCTTCTCTTAGTAAAAGGGTTAAAGTCACATTTGCTATGCGATGTATTTAAAAAGCACAGTTGCAAAACAGTATGTTTAAAGAAAAAATTTAATCACTTCAATTTTGTTAAATACTGAGGCGCTCGATGCCGTCTTGTCTGCATCAACTGTTTTCACAGATATTGAGCCGCTTCTCCGCATCTGTATGCAGAGCTTTCAACAAAGCCCGATCCCTCAGTGAAAAAGAGTTCAGAACTTTACAGGCATATGTGACATATTTTGAAATCAACCCCCACCAAATTAACATATCCTCATTCAACCATTGAAAGATTGATTTCCAAAGTTACATAGTTCATAGTTCCTTGAATAAGTTTTTAGAAATATCAAAATAAAAGCCCTTGTATCCTGGGAATATGTGTACATTGTGGGGATGATAAAGATCTTCTGACAGAGCGACATTGGGCTTTACTTTGTGGACTTTATTACAATTACAGCTCCTGTTTTGAACTGATAATTTCGATTTTCTAGCATGTGATTCCACACAATTAGTCCTTTATTTGATTCTTTGCTTCACATTGACGCTTTGCTAAAACATATTTCCTGTGTAGTAATGGTTTGCTATTTTTTGTGCACTGCAAACATGCAGTTATTTTTTACGTTACGCTGAAAGGGCCACGCTATATATCAAATAGCAGTCGGCATTATTTTTAATTTTCCATTTTCAGCTCACATTTCATGCTAGCCTGATAAACCAGACTAAAAGTGAGATTAAATGTGTAACTTAGTCTGGTCCCGATAAATGAAATATCGGAACATTGTTGATGAGAACAACCCATTGTTTTTCAAAACGCTGTCTGTGCCTATTGGCCAACGCTCTGACTAATGAGCACAACTGACTGTGACGTAAGCACGACAGAAAGCTGGTGGGGGAGTGTAAACAAACAGCCTGTCTGTAAAACGGCGAATACGTCCTTCTTAAAAATGAATGAGCGTAGAGCCTCTTCCTGCTCACGTTTCAATGAAAACCCCAAGTCTAATCCTTCTAAAACTGATTCCAAAGCTGAGCCAAAAATCGCCATCAGAGCCAGCGGTCCTTCACACACGACTATACCGAGCGGGCCAGTGCAGACGGGCTGCGGTTAGCCCTGGCTGCCGTTATCCTCGGAGGTCTGCTGGTTGCTGCGGCCCTCTCAAGTTCGGAAATTATTTTTTAAATTACGCATTAAATCGGTAAATGGACCATATAGTGACACTTAAAGTATAATATTGTCGCCTCAAATGATATTAAAACTTACTTTTATTGAACAACAGCAACAGAAAAGATAAGTTTTAACTTTCAATGGAGTGCTGTATTGAAAGCTGCTGCTGCCGCAGTGCATGCTACTGTTCAATAGTTGTTGCCAACTTCCTTGTTGTGCTTTCTCCAGCGTCGCACAGCTTTATCGTCACGCCCTCAAAAACCCGCCTGCTTTGCATCCAGAAATTAAAAACACCTCTCTGCGTTGTGATTGGCCCGCCAGTTCTAGGGCCTGGGGCATTGATCAAGCCTAGTCCAAACTCTCAGGCAAAAATTATTTTGCAGCTGGTGGGTGAGGCTAGTTTACTTGGCTAATTTCATGCCACAAATATATCTGCCTGGTTAAAGGCCTTTAGATTACATCAAGACCAATGTCTAAAGTGTATTTTTAGGACTTGATAGTTAAGTTTATGGTAATCCCACATTTTTCTCAGACAGCTTGATGTCCTTTGACACAGATCTATAGTACCGTAGTAGAACTTAAAGGCATGATTGGAAAGCATTGATCTGAATGTCTGGGGCTTTAAATGAGTTCCCCAAAATGATTGTATTGTTCAGTCTTTTGCATATTTTAAAGTATTCTTTGTAATTTACTCTCTTGAAATACTTTTCATCATAATTATTAATATGATTTTATGCTCTAGTGGCATTTATTCTATCATTTTTGAAAATATGCAGACAGGAAATGGGTTAGAGAGAGGGAAGGCATATGGCGAATGTCAGCAGTCCGGGACTCAAACCTGCGATATTAGACCCAAAACCTCTGTACATGGGTCACGTGGTTAACCCCTGCACCGCCACCATCCCTCCAAATGCTTTTCTTAGAAAACAAAACAATTATTTTTCTTTCTTTAATCATGACTGGATTTCTTAAGCTAGATTAGCATGGTTTATTATATCTACTAATATGGATGCCTAAACTCTATAACAAAGCTGAGTAGACTGAAGATCAAGGACAGAAGGCAGGGGTCCTCAGTGGGAAATGATCTGATCCATTTTTCTTTTTATCTTTATCAATCTTTCTTGATTGACTTAATCCATAAAGTCAATGTAAGCCTTCTATGTTGGTCTTGTTTTTCTCTATAAAGCAAAGTCCAAAGTTTTCCCCATCGGCTGTGCAAAGCCTCAACGGGTCACTACTGGACAACAGAAGAATAAAAAACAGGTGAGATTTCCATCATGTTCCAGTAGGGGGCCCCATTCACCAACACTCAGCAATTCCTCACTTTTCTGTTCCTCAGACCTGTTTAATGATTTACAATGTATAAGTTAGATTGTAAAGGTGTGTTAATTGTTCTATAACAGGTCCCAGCTGTCCAGAGGAATTGCATAATAAATGTAAAGAGGTCTGTTATCATAAAGGTTTGTCTTTTCTTGATATTCGGTGCACTTCCAGAATGCTGGTGTGGAAAGTAAGAGCACATCCGGAACCATTTTGGACAAGGGTTCTGATAAGAGCCCCACCAAAGCCAGACAGCCCCGCAAAGTGGACCTGCGTGCTCGATACTGGGCCTTCCTCTTCGACAACCTGCGCAGGGCCGTGGACGAGATTTACGTCACCTGTGAATCTGATCAGAGTGTCTTAGAATGCAAGGTTGGTCTTTTTCTTCTTTTTTTTTTACAATGAAGATGATGAATTTGACAGATCTCTAAAACGGCACAATCTTCTTGGAGAAGCAGAAATGAAGAAATTCAGTCAAATATGTTGGTTACATTTCATTCTTTGCATGTATTTGTGTTCCTTTTTTATTCCTTGCTGCCCAAAAACTCCGACTTTTTAATAGTAATGAGCACTGCATTCAGCATATGTTTATGGACAAGCTCCAAAGTGTTGTAGTTTTACACAATATTAACAAAAATTAGAAATTAGGTTACTCTCCATTTTGCCCAGGAGAAGCGTGTTTTGTGATACCAAGATTTAGAGGTTTTTGACTTGATTTTGTGTCAAGCAAAAAACTGTCTGTAGAATTGCAGGCATTTCAGTTGGTATCCAGTCTAAAATAAGTGAACGACACAATACAATGATTTCTAATATGGGATTGCTTTATAATTGTTTTAGACTTTTAACTTCTTTTTCACTAATATTCAGCAGATTTGTCCTTTCCATTTGGAAAGCTTTGCTTTCCCTCTTATAACCTAAGATGTTCCTTTAATATTTCTACATAACATTTTTTCTTCACAATGTCATTTATTTTGTACGGTGTCTTTTCTGCCTCAAGTCAGCCACACAGCATGATTCCACCACCTCTTTGCATTAGAGTTGGATAGAGTTCTCACCCTTTAACCTCACCTCATGTCCTTGAACCACAAAAGTCATTTAATGACAATATGCTTGCATTTTATTTCAAAAGACCACACAGCCACGCCTGCAAAACTCAATAACTTTTTTTCTGCATTTACAAAATGTAAAGACATTTAAAATCCTTGACATCATCACTATCCAAGCTTTCCCAAGTTGTTCAAAGGCATGGTATAATCTTGATGCATATTGCCTTCTAGAAACAAATTGACCATTAGAAAAATCTCTCTGTTGTGACTCTTGGGGAATTAAAACTAGACATACAGAACAGAATGGGTCTTTTTATTACATGCAAACTTTCTACTAAGTTTCAACTTTTGAGTCTGATGTTCATTTCCATTAGAAGGAATAAAGATGTGTTTCCTAGGCTCAAAGTTTGGATGCCAAGAGTGTTTTAGTCGCCTGTTTAAAGCTTCTGTACTAAGGCTTCTGAACACTAGAGGGAGGCCTTGAGATCACAACACTTGTGTTCCACTTTTTGTTTGATTCTAAAGGGGCTCAGACTTTTAATTTAAGGTTAAAACCCTTTTATTTTAACTATTTAATTCTGAAACACATTTTTTGTTGTTGTTGTTGCTTCACATGTTACACATAGCAAACATCTTTGAAATCTTTTTGTTGGAATGGTTCTGATGGAATTGTTAATAGCTGCTCCAGGAGTTTATGACAGAACCCTGTTCCCCTGCCGTTCTCCATTATGCTGAAAGTGGTTCCGGCGCAGACCCCAGTTCCCCACGGTGGGCTTGACTCGGTGTCCATGCCACGGCACAGCTCCCTGTGGTGTGATAAGCATGCTGTGTGTTGTCATGTGTCAGAAAACAAGCTGCTGTGTGTGTGTTCTGTTTTTTTCCCCCCTTCATACTTTGCTCTCACACCCACTACTCCTTAATGCTTTCTAATGGGCATGAAGTCTTGTTGCTGGTCATAATCCCCTATCCCACCCAGCTCGGGCTTAATGGACACTGATAAATGATGGAGTCATCTGGAGAGGAAGCAGAGTGCTTTGATTAACCTCGGCCACAATCCCCTGGTGAAGCAGTGAGCTGTCTGAGTTGTATGCTCTCACACAAGCAGCTCACCATTTTCCACCTCAAACTTCATGAACATTATCAATAAACTGCATTGATGCAGAATTATTTGCTAAAGCTTTGTCACTGTGATATATTACATGATTTCAAGCAACTGCTGTGTGATGAACCAATGTAAACAATTTTCTGAGCTGAGGAATAAAGGGTGATAATGCTCATGTTTCTTTACCCAGAGCACAAAGGAAAGGTTTTCAGAATTTCAGTTTGCTGGGAAGAGTTATAGTTAAAAATAAAAAAAGGGGAATAGGTTATTTTATTCCAAATTGTATAAAGGAGTAAATGATGAACACAAGATTAATGTGTCTAATAATTTGCTAAACATGGCTGTGCTTGCCATATGCTTTCCAGTCAACTTAAGCATTTATACTCAACTGTATTTAATGTGTTTTGCCTCTCAAACAATGAACATGTCTGATGAGTTGATTATATTTGAAGTAGTTACTGTTTATGCACCACTTTATAATTCTTTGAATATGTTTTTTTTTTACTTCTGAAAAGATAAGCAAATCCTTCTCCATATTGTTCTTCATTACCAAATGAACACCACAGCAATAGCTGAAGACTTTGATGGTTGACCAGCCCTAATCAGCAGGCACGCTGTTAAACACATCTTTCACTGGATTGACTTGTCTATTAACTAAAAGCACCATGAAGCTTTACTCTCAATTACCACTCCCTTCACGCTACACATCAATCAGTTGTGTCTGTTTCATTGCAGCTCAGGGGAAAAGCCGCACACAGGCTGCAGTTTCTGCACAGCCGATGCTGCGACTGAAATAAGCTGTTGTTAAGGATCAGGGTGCTGTTTTGTTCTCCCCTAAAGGGTTCCTGTAAAGGGTTTGTCTTTACACAGATTCTGTATAAAGCAAACCCAAACCGAGACAGGGTGCATTTTCATGTCACAGTATATTCATCAATTTTTTAAAGTTGGAAAAATAGTGTAATGTAATTTAACCTTAATTATTAGTAATTATGTTTTTGTACAGAAAAATAGTTGCTACTTTTAAAATGTTTCCTTTATCGCCCTGGTTTGTCTCTGTGCCTCTTCCAAAGGATGTTTGTTTAATTTATTTAATTGTTCCGCAAGTTGCTTTCTTAGCTTAAGAAATCAGCTGTAGCTCTGATTAAAAACACAAAATCAATTCAAAAGAATTTAGACATTCAGGATTTCCTTCATATTTACAAAAGATTTCTCCTGAAACAGTTTTAGGGATTTTTGCTGATGTTTAACTCGACAGCAATATAATGTTAGCTGGATTAAACCTGTTAATGTTTATTAAACTTACTCCATGCAGTAAAAGATAGTTTGGTTACTTTGGTGTAACATGTGGCACCACGTTTGTTTAGGCCAAACTTTTTAGCTTGGGGCTATTTTAGGGCTGCTACAATAGGCTGAAATTATATTTAGGTTTGTTAAGTTATGAAGTATTTTGAATGTAAGCAAAGTTATTTGCTTAAATGATTTCTAATTCTAAATATATTTATACAATTTATTATCAAATTAGTAATCCTTATTATTATTTTTTTTTTTTTTATAAATAATTGTCTGGTATCTACAGGGGTCCATATTGGCCACTCACATTTTAGTTTTAACTGTAATCATCAGGATAAATGCGGAATTTTTAAAAATTCTTTTCATAAAATTTTTCCAAGTGATGAATTCTGATCATTTTCAGTTTATTACTGTAACAAGCAGCAGCATATGTTTTGAATTATGTTGAGTTGAATAAAATATCGGGTCAAAATCAGTTTTTGTTAGAGAACGGATTTCCTGTGAATTTCCCCACATTTAACCAGTAAAAAAAAAACTTTTATTGATTTTATTTTGTGCATTTGAATACAATATTTTAGCTTAGCCTTTTTTTGTTATAGTTTTTTTTTTTTTTTTTTGCATTATTTATCTTTTTTAATGCTCTTTGCAGGAGGTGTTGATGATGTTGGACAATTACGTTCGAGATTTCAAAGCACTCATAGACTGGATCCATCTTCAGGAGAAGTTGGAAAAAACAGACGCACAGAACAGGTTTTTTTTCCTTCTTGATTTTATTTTTCACTTTTCTTTGTTTCCAAGTCTCATTCCTTATGCTAAATTGCTCCCAGAGGCAAAACTGGAAGTGCGGGTGTCTAGTCCAAGGATTTGAGTCACAATCGAAGAGATCAATAGTTTTGACTTTAATTCAAAGAGATCCATGAGTTTATTGGCGTCTCTTTAACACGGTGACCGCTGCAGTCTTAAATTGACAAAGAAATTAAATTCCAAGTGCTGCCTCCCTATTTGTCCCTTTAAAGTGTACTGTTAATCAATGAGGTAATATGGATCTTTTGCATTTTCTATTTTTTGCCAATAATAGCTATTTAGCTTTTATTCAAATTGCACGAGACGGGTCTGTTGATGAATGATTAAATTTTAGTGTCCTATATGTAAATTGTTCAGGCCGACCTCTTTAGCTTGGGAAGTGCGAAAGATGTCCCCTGGACGCCATGTAATGCCAAGCCCCACGGCAGACAGAATAGTGCCCTCTCCAGGTACACGTCGGGCGCTAAACTTTGGGTAAGCATGTTTTCTTTTGAACTTTAAATCTCTTTGGTATTGACTGTGTGGTTTAAGGATGGCACTTTGAAATGTATACGATTTGAAAGGGCAGACAGTCTGCAGCGCGAAGGCCAATGATTATAGAAGCTTTTGTTTTAATGTGATTTGTTAAGGCTCTCACTCTTCACTTAGAGAATTAGTGGAAAGGTGTAGAGGAAAGCGTCAGTTAAAGACTGCTGAGGCATAGGTTCAATATGTGCACTGCTTTGTAATCTGATGCTGCAGGAAATGGATATTGATCATGACAGCCATGTTGTATAATCTAGTTCTATGCTAGCTCACATTGGAGCCTGCAGGGAAAGCTTGATAGACCGTTTCCTGCAGGCGAAGGGTTGTCATACTCTAAACTATGACTAAATTCATATTTCTAAGCCTGCATTTGCATGATTTCATACATTTGCTTGACTGTTTGTTTCTCTAATTGTCACCAGTGGTCCTACACCAAGTCTGGCCGCCGCTAGGCTCTCTCACACAGGTCCCAGCTGGGCGGACAGAGTAAAGTGCACTCAGGCCACCCACAGTTCCAGTCAACCAACCACATCCCCAGCAGAAAAACCTAGTAAGAGAACACTCAGGGCCCAGCACCATCAAGCACTCAAATGATGATGCATTTATCGAATTTCTGCTTTGTTTTCCAGGTAAGAAAGATGCTGAAGGCTGGGAGACTGTGCAGCGAGGACGGACTGCCAAACCTCGCTCTGCTTCCATGGTTGCCAAGGTCAGTCCTGTCTTGGCTCATGTCCGTGCTAAGCAGGACAGCACCAAGTGTAATCGGTCACATCTACAACAACAGGAAAAGCAACAGCTCCGTCCTGAGTGTCCTCCGGACAAGGACGTGACCCCAGCTGCCTCAGGGCAGCAAGTCACTGTGACTTCTGTCCCAGTGGAGGAGGTTGAACATCCACAGAACGGACACATAATGGAGGTACTAATGTCGAGTACCACATGACATCTTTCTCCTAGAGCCGTCCCTGGATATCAATTATTCACGTGGAGCACTGAAACATTAGATCATTTTATCAGCTGCATTTGTTTTTGTTTTGAGAGCAGTGATATTAATAGGCAAACTGTCCAGACAGGCTTGTCAGCTCTGGAATAATTGATTATATGCTGACATTTTAGAGACAGCTAGGCCCATTTTTATTGCCATGACATAAAAGCTGACAATACATCAAACACACTTGGTAAGTGTGTGTTATAATCTTCAGCTAATGTAAAACAAAGCAATTCTTTATATTTAGTCTATCTGCTCAGATTGACTCAGATGACTAAAGCATGATTAGACATGGGCTGGGAGGAGATTTTCACCAAATGATAACCTAAAGTTCTAAAAACTACAGCAAGAAAATATATTTTCAATAACTAAAGACACAAATCAATCACATGATCTAATGGCTTTCACTTAAGACCCAGAAGCAACAATTATTTTACCCACTGCAAAAATAATTTACCTTATTGATGTTTACTTGTCTAATAATGCTTTCTGTAATGTAATCAGTGTTTAGAGATGAATACATGGACTTTTTGTCATCAAAATAGAAGAATCTTTTAAGATAAACACAGAAAACTAACAAAAGGTTAAAAATAATCAAAGAATAAAGTAATAAGATATATTGGTTGACTTTATTGACCTCACAGTGGAGAAATGTAATCGTTACATCAGCTCAAATAGTCAAAGAAGAATGTGCCAAAGGAAGAAAAAGGAGCAAGGTATATAAACAGTGCATCTACATATGACAGCTTTAAAAAAAAAAAAAAAAAAAAAAAAAAAAAAATTTATAGTAGGATCATTATACCGGGTCATTGCATAGGGAGTTTACATGGGTATTTATATAGATGAATATTTACATTAATATACATTTAGTTATTGTATTAAGAGTCAAAACCTGCGAGTGAGGAAATGGATATGAAAACTTAATCTTGGTAAAACTGTTATCATGGATAAACAAAGATGAAATATTTTTCGAAATCTTAAGAATGTTAAACGTTTTTGTTAATTGTTAGAAAACGTAAAAACTTAAAGCCAGCCATTTCATACATGCTTTTAGGGTTTTATTATGACTATTTGACAGGTGAAGACAGTGATGAACATTATCCTTTAGTGAGTTTTAGTTCAACTGATAGTTTTATTTTCTAAAAGAAGGATTAGGGTTTTTGTACAAGCAGATGTGATGAATATGATGGGCTAATACCACTACTAAGTTATCAATCAATTCTTTGAAATGTGTTGGTAGGCAGTGCTGAGTCTTTGCAGTGGAATACAGAAGTAGTTTCTGTGCTAAAAACGGCACATAACAGTAATCATTGATAAACTTGAGACTGGATTAAGAGAGAAAAATCAAAACATTTGAAATGTGTTTCATGAAATAGGTGAATTTGTTAATGTGGTTCATCTTGATTTAGATTCTAATGTCAGGTTTTCAATCTGACCTGAAAGGTTTATTGATTGTTCTTATATTTGCTAGTTTCTGTCTGAGGATCAGTCTCAGTTATCAAAACAGATTTGAATAAAAATTGGTAATTGCTAAAATTAGTTTCTAAATAGATTTACGTACTGTCTTCGTACTGTTAATGTCTGCAGTCAGCTACCTGACAGATCATCCATTCAAAGCTTGTCAATCATTTCTAAAACTGTGTCCAACCGTGCTCCTTTAATTTCCACACCCTGACTGTCTATTAGTGAGGAGTCCAGCTACAATAATGCATCAGCGCATGCGTCGAGTTTATAGAGTAAAACCCTGTGTCAGTGTGCGTCTTGTTTCAAGAAATTCGTTTGACTGATACAGGTGCTTTTTCTAACTGACTAATGCACTAAACTGTGTTTATAAAAGTATCTGTCAACTGGATGCATCTGCTTACATTTGATCAAATTCATCAAGAAATATTGAGCAGCTTCAAGGCAGATTAAAGTTTGCAGCCTTCAGTTTAAATTTTCCAGTTATCGGAATTTTAAATCTATATTAATTGAATTTTAGTTTACCGTACCTACTGTACTTATTATTTACATTCTTTTTAATTCTAGTCCACAAGCATCCTCATTCACATGTTCACCTAAATGTTCACGTTACATTTGTTCACATTATTTATTGACTGCATCTAAAAATATCAAAGATATTGTCAATTAACTGAAGACATGAAATAATATGGCTTAGAATGACTTAAATTATATTATTGTAGTAGTTCATCAAATCGGTGTTTTCAAAGAGGCTGCATATGGGGAATTTAAAGGTCCAGCAGGTGTCAGTATGACCAGTATCAACTCAGTATCAATAGTTTGCAATGTGTCAGAACGCTTCATGATGCCTCATCAATTTATCACTACTTGTTATTAGATGTCTTTCTTGTAAACAAAGCTTTTCACTCCAATATTTTTTTTATTTAGTTGAATTTTGAAAACTCTGACCATTTAGAATTTTCTCCTGATTTGTCTGGCATCTGATTAAAAGCATTAAAACTGTAGAATGGACAGTTTTTATGTCTTGTAACTTTAATATTTTACATGCTGTCAGCCCATGTCTAAAAGCATGTTAGTTCCAGTTTCCCTGCATGTATTTACTTTCTTGTATGTGGCTGATTACACATTTTTTCATTTAATTTTACATCATGGTAATGAACAGATATGAAATATGCATGTCTTAATTCAGTGTCTGTGTGACTGTTGGTGCAGCCCCTGGCAGAGCCTAAACAACACTCAGAGCAGTGTATCGACGCACCCTGTGAAGACGTGCCTCCCCCTGTAGCATCACTTGTCCCATCCCAGGCCTCAGAGGGCCCCCAGTCCAAAGCCACAGTCCCACCAGCAGACATTATTACTATGTCAATCCCAGTCTGTGCTCAGACCATTACAGCATCCGTCGACCTGCAGCAGACGAATGGGCTCAGTAATCTGTTGGCCTCTCGGGACGCTGGAGCTGAGGGGGGCGCGTCACAGGGCATGACAACATCTGCTCCAGGACAGGCCGAGGCTCCCATGGCAGCGGTGAAACTGGAGAGTGTGCTGGACCCCACAGAGCTTTCTACTGTGAGTGCTGAGAGATGGAGGAGCAGAGGGAGGGGATGGCTGAGAGGGCAGAGATCCCCTAGGGTTCTTTATCGCCTAAACAAAGTCTGCCTCAAGAAACCTTCAGACCAAATGTGCAGACAAGACCCTGCAGCTCTGTTTAGTGTTGGTTTAGCAGCATCCACTGGTAAAAATAGCTGTGACTAGATGACCTATGTGTTGTATAGAATATTTTAAGTCTTTTGGCTAAAATAAATCTTTCAATTTAGGTTAAATCCTTCTTGAAGCTTCAAATTTAATTCCATTATCATATCAATGGTATTCATTTTACCATGTTGCAGTCCATTTTAGGTCATTATAAGCCTGTTTTAAAATTACAATAAGTGAAATATCACCTAACCTGCTCCCTTAAACGCCAGAATAAATGAAACTTTTTGTTCATTAGATGAGGAAAAGTTTATTTCCCTGTTGTTCCGTGTATTCTATTTTTAATGCTACAAAAATACGTCAACTCTCAGATTACTCAAATCCGTAAATAAAGTCGTTCAGTTTCCTCCTTCCACCATCTCTTCACCCTCACTGTTAATGTGCCTTGCATGACTTTTGGATGCTTCCCCCCTTATATTTGTGGTGGTTGGTGGTTGTGCATGCTCATTAAAATCAGACAATCACAGAACCTTGATTTGATGGAAAATATTTCACCTGGTATGATGATCAGAGTTCAATCACCAGCAGTTTAATGCCCCCTTTTTAAAAAAAAAAGTTGTTCAGAATGAGGAGTTTGAAACAATCATGCAATATTTGTCTATAGAAGAGTTTCTATCTCTCTCAAAGGTTTTATTTATTACCAGGTATTGATTTTTAGTTAAGTTAATTAGTTAGTTTATTTTTTGGTTACAAAATAAGATTAAAATCCATTTGTCTAATTTAATTGGTGGATGTGTGCAGCCTCAGTCAATGGCAGAGGTCCTGGCTAAGAAAGAGGAGCTGGCTGACCGGCTTGAAAAGGCCAACGAAGAGGCCATAGCTAGCGCTATCGCTGAGGAAGAGCAGCTGACCAGAGAGATTCTGGCAGAAAATAATGACCTGGAGACCGACAATGAAAGTGATTTCACTGTAAGATAACTCATGCTTAACTTCCAAATGTTTGGCACATATTCCAGCTGTTATGTAAATCTGTTAATTTACTAAAAACAAATCTCTGCTGCAGGCTAACAGCTGTGGAAGTTATGGAGGGAACATGGATTGGAGCGATATGTTAGCTGACTTTGATGGTATGGGATATAACATCTAAATGAACTTTATTTTTTAATGTTAAGTTCAAGCTATGGTCAGAATAGTTTAACTGGTTTTGTTCTCTAGCTCGAGAGTCTTGGCGTCAGAATACCTCTTGGGGTGATATGGTAGAAGAGGAGCCTGCCCGCCCTCCTGGACATGGAATCCACATGCATGAAAAATTGTCATCACCATCACGCAAAAGGTACGAGTATTTTTCTTTTCTGCCATTTTTCATTGTTTGGTTTAGAATCACAAACTTACTTAGGGTTAAATTAAAACAGCCATTGATCCACATCAATGCAATGGTTGATGATCCGAATACATCAATGCAATATTAAAACATTGACTTGCATTGTCATATTTAAGATAATTGTAAACAGATAATCAGTTAATTTTTGTAACTTGAAGATGCTGTTTAGGATTAAATGTCTGATCCCTGTAAGAACTTAGCGATAATATTGTCGAATAATCTTTGAGTTTAGCATCATATCGATTGCAGAACTGTGAGTTGAATTGAATATATTGGAAATCATATCTTGAAAAACTTTGTATGATGATAAAATGTAAGTGGTATCACAAACAAATGATTCTTTTTTTTTTTTTTTTTTTTTGCTTGGCATGTTTGGTTACCTTCTACAATTCTGAAGCAGATGGATGAATTATTACTTTCTATTATCCTTACAGAACAATTGCAGAGTCAAAGAAGAAACATGAGGAGAAACAACTGAAGGCACAGCAGCTGAGGGATAAACTTCGTGAGGAAAAGACACTCAAGTTGCAGAAACTCATGGAGAGGGTATGTCAGCTGACCTGATGGATAGGTCCCTAAAGAAACTCCATTCAAACTATACTCATACTGGCTTACAACGAGCCCCTCTTTCATCACTCTGCCTGATAGAATCACTAAAGATTAAAACTCTGCAGTCACATTGAGGCCAGCTGGCCACAGTCACACTTGGGATCTCTGGCCAAAATCTACAGCCTTTCATGAGGTTTGTTTTCATTCTGCAAGCCATAGCAAAATGAGAAAATCTGAGAATAAATTGGGTTAACCACATAAATTCAAAAAGTGTGGTTTATGGGTATTAAGTCCCACAAGGATGGACAGGTGAAGACAGTAATTGGACAAAAAAAACACTGTTTTGTCTTTATGAATCTATTATCCATACATCTTTTTTTTTAATCTTACCAGCTAATCACTCTTCACTTTCTGCAGGAGAAGGATGTGCGAAAATGGAAAGAACAGTTGTTGGACCAGCGTCGGAAGATGATGGAAGAAAAGCTGCTGCATGCTGAGTTCAAGAGAGAGCTGCAGCTCCAGGCCATTGTGAAAAAAGCTCAAGAAGAAGAGGCCAAGGTAGAGAAGGGAATCCCCCCCCCAAAAAGACTTAACAGTGTGTCTAGTTTGGATAATCAGCATTTTGTTTACATTGTCTAATACCAATTTCTCTTCTATGCTACATTAGGTGAATGAAATAGCTTTTATCAACACCCTGGAAGCCCAAAATAAGAGGCATGATGCTTTAGCCAAGTTAAATGAATATGAACAGCGCCTTAATGAGCTACAGGAAGAGAGACAGAGAAGACAGGAGGAGAAGCAGGCCCGAGACGAGGCAGTTCAGGTTGGATATTCATTTATTGATTTATTTGATGTGTCATTTAGACATTTAGATACATGTTTATTTTGTGATTTTCCTTTTTGTCTTGTAGGAACGTAAGCGGGTCTTGGAAGCAGAGCGGCAGGCGAGAGTGGAAGAGCTGCTGACGAAGAGAAAGGAGCAGGAGGCTCGTATCGAGCAGCAGAGGCAGGAAAAGGAGAAGGCTAGAGAAGATGCAGCACGGGAAAGAGCCAGGTTAGTGATCCTGAACCTGGAGGTTTAAACTCGTATTTAACTCCATAAAGTTTAAATACAATAAATTATATTCCTATATAATTAAAATATATAGGGATATGCTGACATTCATTAATTTCCTACTAAGTGAGATATATTTTAATGATTTCATCTAATGATGCACCAGTCTTATGCTGGGAATTCTTATCAATGTAGTAGATCGTTTTGTTTTTTTTTTGTTTCATTACAGAAATGGCAACCTAATCCACTCATGCAAAACCTTGCAAAATATTCATACTCCTTGAACCTTTTACCACTTTGTTACCTCAAAACCACCAGCCTGTATGCATTTACCTGGTACCGTATATGATGGCTCTGATTATAGAGTGGGATGGAAAAGCCACATGGATTTTGGATCCTTTTGCCATACATTTTAATTTAGCACCATTACTCTTTAAAAACCCTTAATACAATCAGCTGCAACCAGTCGTCTTTTATAGATTACCTAATTACTGTAGTAAATAAGGTTCAGTAATGTGTAACATGATCTCAATTGTTCTGTGAATGTCGCAAAGGTTTGTTAAAGATAATAAAATGCATTAGAGAGGATAAATGCATTGAGCTTTTGATATCTCACAGGTCATTGTTTAATCATGCATGGCTGTCCACCTAAAGTCTTCTTCTAGAGTCTGACTTTCTTACATTACTTTTGCAGGGTTGATTGATCAACTAAGGGGTCGATTAGATTTATCAACGCAGAGAAAAGTTAGGTTTTAATACTTGAAGTTTCATCCGATCTGAGTCAAACTGATCACTTTTTAGGGGTATAGATACATAGATTTAAAATATTAGGCAATTATTTTTATTATCATTCAAGCAACATGAGGTATGGAGGTATTTACATTTAACTGCATGTTGTTAAATCTAAAGGGACCGTGAGGAAAGACTGGCTGCTCTTAGCGCTGCGCAGCAGGAGGCCATGGAGGAGCTCCAGAAGAAAATTCAAATGAAGGTAGGTGTTTACCCTTCTGCTTTCTCTGACGTTGCAATAATGTCTGCTTCCTATACAACCTACATTTTTGTTTTTGGGTCCTTTACAGCATGACGAGAGCAGTCGAAGGCATATGGAGCAAATGGAGCAAAGGAAAGAGAAAGCTGCTGAGCTGAGCAGCGGTCGACATGCAAACACAGACTACGCCCCTAAACTGACACCGTATGAACGCAAGAAACAATGCTCGCTGTGTGGTGTTGTGGTATGTAAAGTTTCAGGGTTTACTCTGTTTTCCTGTAAACCATTATATTCACCCGCCAGTATTAAGTGAGTGAATAAAGCTACCTGAACCGAAATTAATCAGATTTCCTATCAAGCTCCTCATTTAAAAAATATAGATTAAACAATCTAAAGCAATTTTTGATGTTAGTCCATTATTAAAAAAAGAGAAAAATGGACCCACCTGAAAACACCCGTAGTTTAGGGCACTCTAATGCAATTATTGTCCGTCTCCATATAAGAACAATGCTGACATAGAGATGATGCTTCTTAATAGTGTTCATTTGAATTTGGATGTCAAAGCATTTATAAACATTATATAGGATTGACCAACTCACTCCCTTAAAAAAAAAAATAAGCAGCTGCCATGACAACAAGGGTGGGGCGCCTTGGCACTTCCAGCCACCATCAGATAAAGAGAAGGGTCAAGGGCAAGATGGGGAATCTTGTTAAAATGTTAACTGACCTCATGCTAACATCTGACACCAGAGATCACAGATGGGTCAGCAGTGAGCACTTTGTTTAATGACATTAAACACAAACCGCCTTAAAATGGGCCTGCTTGCAGAAAATGATTTAAAAAAAATATTTCTGCTTTTGCCGTTACTTGTTTTGATGGCAGTTTATCAGACAAGCCTTTATATAAAGACCTCCTTGAACAAGTATTCATACCATTTAAACTTTTGTACATTGAAAAAGCACATACTTCCATGTAGATTATTTGGATTTTTATTAAGTCAACACAAAGAAGAAGATTATTAGGATTTAAAAGGATTAGACTTTGGCAAAAATTTCGTTCTCTAGATGTGGCAAGATCTGCTGTTTACATGTGATCACTGCTGCGCTTTAAGAAATGCTAATGTCAAATGAGCTGTACAAAACGAAATTTTGTTTTGTATACGCTCTGTGTATACAAAATGACGTAAAAAAATGTGTCTAAGCCTAAATCCTCAAGAGTGTACATTGAAAGGTGGCTTTGATCCACATGTGGCTCAATTCTCTTTATACATCTAGCTGAGACCTAAATTATTCATATGTAGAAGTTAAATAACTTTAATTCAGTTGCTGATCAGCTCATTGAATGTTTCCATTCAATTGAAAGCAATTGCTGTAGAGTCAACAACACAATGCTAGTGAATTTTTCGTCTCTACATGCTCTTGCAGGAGAAGCTATTTCTGCAAAGTCAATGACTTGATTCAGTCAGCTGGGTTTCTGTTGATGGTTTTTGTTTTTTACCAATTTGAGTTTATGATCCTATAAAAAAATCGTCTCTATTACGAGTAGTTGGATTACTTTTGTACTAAACTGTAGCACAACGGGTTTTTTTCAGCTTATTTGTATAAATAAAATGTTGAAAAAAAAATCTAATGTTTTCTCTTGCCTCTAAAATCCGACTATAATAAATGCATGGTAGAAACTCAGCAAAACTATTATATGAACTTTTTTTTTTTTTTTTTTTCAAGGCACTGTACATCCTGTGCAGGTGTATTGAGTCGCCGCAGCATGTTTGGTGTGTTTTGTTTCTTTTCTTTAAACGGAGGTTTAGGAGCCATAGATTGCCCCATTGTGCTTATCTGGGTGGTGTATTGTTTCACCAGGGTAAAGAGGGGCCCTGCTGACCCTTTCTTACTTCTGTCTCTATTGTGCTCATTGCGGTGACCTCTGACCACCATGTTTGTATTTGCAGATCACCTCAGAGGTCCACCTGTTCAGCCACACCAAGGGCAAGAGGCACCAGCAGGCGGTGCGAGATAGTAGCAGCATCCAAGGCCGGGAGCTCTCTGATGAGGAAGTGGTGCGTAACACCAACACACTGCCATGAGCAAACAATCTCTTCATTCTGTCAAAGACTACTGCCCTGCTGCTGCTTGTGTTATGTAAATAGACAAAGTGAAACAGCAGTTGTCCTTTATGATGTAGGCAATGTGAGCATTTGTGCATCCTATTATATTCTGCCACGGCACTGTTGCTGGCTTTGTAAGGTTAGAAATGAGCCTTAAAATGTACATAGTTAGGCTTGAGTGAAGGTTTGATGTTACCCTGTTGTTGTCTCTAGTGGGAAAGCAGCTTCTTAATAGAGCGTACTCTCTCCGGCTGCAATATGAGATTGGCTTTACAGCTAAGCTCATTGTGTTGCCGACAACTGCTAGTGTTAGAAGCGGCACCTTTGGTCCTTCTTGCATGCTTATTTTATCATTAAATCCCATAGCAGTGCAGGTCCAATGCAGTTAAATGACCTAAAACCAACCTGAAAGATCTCAGAAATGTGTTTCTTTTTTAAAGATGATCAACAATATATAAATTATTCCTTTGGGATTTTTCTAGAATTGGAAAATATAGTTTGATTGGGTCTGAGTTTTTACATTTCTGCATTCTTTTATGCTTTGAGTCATTTGAAACGCCATCTGTAGCTGCACTACTTTTAACAACAAGAACAGAACCTCCAAAGTTATAATTAAAGTCAACAGTCTAAAGTAGTTTAAAGCAGCAGAGCAGGGAGTTTAGGTGATGTTCACATAGCAGTAAAATGCAACTCTGACTTTGTTATGGCACTCTGAAAGGCCCAATTCTGATCTCTTCAACTCTGAATAAATCTGGTGTTTCCAAATTTGGTGCTAAATTAAATATGTGTTTGATAGTTTTCAAAGCATCAGCCGACAGAATGGTCATTTATCCGACTTACACAACTTTGTGCTTTTTAACTCTGGCATCTAATCAAGCAAGTTGATTAATCCAGTCATGACTTGCACTTCGCTTTAAGGCAACCTGAGGTTTCAGTGTTGCCACAGCATTTTATACAGTCTGGCAGGTGGAATGTAACCAGGAGCTAAGGTAATTTGTGTCATGAAATACAATCTCAGGCATGAAAACATTTTTTATTGAAGAGGTTTGTGAACCTGGCAGCGGTCGGAGGGTTAATGTTATGCCCTTGCTCAACAGGAGTGTTTGTTTTAAAAGTTTTTTAAAAGACCGATGATGTGATTTAGCAACACAGCATCTCATTTCTTCAAGCTGAAGACAGACAATCCAAAGGTTAACACAATATTTACCAGTGAGGCTAAAAAAGTTATTCACCAAAGGACGTTCAGGAGAATGAAAAGGATGTAAAAAGAGGGCATTTAGGGGGTTGGAAAATAGCTGCAGACAAGATCGGTGTAGAGTAGATGATTAAAAACTCCCTAACTTTCATGGGTAGCTAAAGAAACTGCAATCTAGCAGCAAAAATTCAGGAAAGGGATTTCTGTAGTGCTTTAAAAGTAAAACCCACAGAGGATGTCCTAACAGAAGATTATATTTTAAAAGAAAATAAACAAGACTTTATGGAAAACAAAATCAGAAAATTAAGTATATGTACAATCTGTCCAATAAAACAACCTAATTATGATTAAGATAAGTAGCTGAAATGCTGGACTTGGTGTTTATTCAAATAAAAATGACACTAAAAGCCATATGACAGTGGTGATTTTACTGTTGTGGTATGAGGGCTTTACAATAACACCAATATCATGAGCAGCTGCAACTAATGCAGCTGTCGATAAACAAATCCTGTCTAATAAACAGTTATACAAGACTGGGCTTTAAGATGGATGACAGGCCACTTGGTGTCAGGGAAATGGAGAAATGTTTTCAGTGCTATCATATTTCTACTATCAGAGCCAATCTGTGATATTAGGCTAGAGTTGCGCCCTTCTGTTTGACTTTGCAGGTTTGTTGTTGTGGTAGATGGCTCTCCGTCATCCCATCTGAATCTTTTTACTTTTAAAAGCAGCAAAGAAATGTAAATGTAAATCCCTTTTTTGTCCCACTTTTGGGAAATTCAGTCTCTGCATTTGACACATCCCCTTTGGGGCAGTGGGTTGCCATTGTGTGGCGCCCGAGGAGCAGAGTTGGGTTAAGGGTTTTGCTCAGGGGACCAGAGTGCAAGCTGTGGGGATCAAACTGGGTACTTGCAACATTCTCAGAGCACAAGCGCTCTGCTCTACTCACTAGGCCAACACTCCCAATAATTGAAGTTCATGTCACAGTATTCTTTAGCAATATTTGATATAACTGTGATTTTTGTAACCTATGGTATTTTTGGATTTAGATGACTATAATGACTAAAACTGTTTCATTAGGGTAAGTGGCCATGATCAAAATAGCCTCTCGATATATGACAGGTTAGCTACTTCCTGATGACAAGACAGCTACGGCCGATCCCCAGTATCAGTGACTGGAGGGCAAAGTTGCATACATGTAATAAGAACAGAAACTCACGCTTTGTAGATAACACAACAGCTCTATATGCAGTCAAGTTTTTGTTTTATATCCGTTTATTTTAATAAATGTTGTGAACAATTACTTTACTGTTAAAAATGTTAGTTCTTTAGATATAGATTCATTGATTAGTTAGGTTTTGTTTAGCTCGTCACATGAAAATTTAATTGGCTCAAACATGTATTTTATTCTGATCTTATTTTTATGATTTAATTTTATCAAAAACCCATTTAGATTTAAACATTTAGTTGTCAGCATCCAGTATGGTTGTGTATGTTTGACATAACAGCAAAACACTGTTTCGGACAGTTGCTAAAAACATATAACTTGTCCTACTTTATAGTCTTGCTACACAAGGAGAAAAATAAAACTTGCAGACATATAGAAACACTTGGGGTTTGACCTCTAAGTTTTATGTTTAAAATGGAAATTATCCTTGTATTCTTATGGAAAAAGACTGTTTTACTTTCTGTAGGTTAAGTTTGGATTCACTCTGTACTTTAGTGAGACTAATCTGCTGTGCACAATTAAGGGTTTTTATTACCCCTCTCAGCGACAGCCTCCATTCAGGCAGCAGGTGCAGGAACAACACTTGACCAAAGGGTATGGTATCCCACACACAGGTTAGCTTCACTGCTGAATAGAAACTCTTAACTGATGGCCATCCTATTCTCTTGGGTGTTAGATGACAGGATAATTGGGTAATTGGTTTCTTGCACATATATCATACTATTCAAATTTGGTTACATTCCCCTGTCTGCTGGTGGAAACATCAGAACCATCTGACAGCGTCCAGACAGAAAGCAGCCCCTCCAGCCTGCTTACATGTCTATGGGTGGGCTTGTAGGTAGAAAACCAAATGGAGTATTTGAGGTGTTCACTGAGTCAAGTGGCATTACCAAGAAATGCCCCAAAGTGTTCATCGTAGGTGCATTGAAAAGTCAAATATACATTAAGTTACAAGCAGGGGCCATATCACATCGTGTGAGAGAGCTTACAGTTTTTTAGCAGGGTTCAACTAAAGTTTTTCAACTAAGGCAAAACATAATGGGAATCATACTTTCTTATGGGTTTCAGCATTTTATACACTGTTCAGAAAAATAAAGGGAACACTCAAATAATGCATCCTAGTTCTCAATGAATTATTCTCATTTAATATTTTGTTCTGTACAAAGTTGAATATGCTGAAAACAAATTCAATGTTATATCCTTAGAACAGGTCAAAATGAGGCTCAGTATTGTGTGCGGCCTCCACGTGCCTGTATGACCTCCCTATGACGCCTGGCCATGCTCCTAATGTGGTGTCTGATGGTCTCCTGAGGGATCTCCTTCCAGACCTTACTAAAGTATCCGCCAACTCCTGGACGATCTGTGGTGCAATGTGTGCTCAATTGCATTCAGGTCTGGGGAACGGGCGGGCCAGTCCATCAATTTAGTGCCTTCACCTTGCAGGAATTGCTGACACTCCAACCTCATGAGGTCTAGGATTGTCCTGCATAAGGAGAAACTCAGGACACACCTCACCAGCATATTGCTCACCAGGGGTCTGAAGATATAATATCAGTACCTAATGACAGTGATGGTACCTATAGCGAGCACATGGAGGGCTGTGGGGACATCCAAAGAAATACCACCCCATACCATTACTGACCCACTGTCAAACAGGTCATGGTGATGGATGTTAAAGGCCGCAGATCGCTCACCACGGTGTCTCCAGACTCCATCACATGTGCTCAGTGTCAACCTGCTTTCTTCTGTGAAGAGCACAGCGCAGTTTGGGGGTTTTGAGACTCCTGATGTTTTCTGGCAAATGCAAAGCATCCTGCATGGTGTTGGGCTGTGAGCACAACCCTCATCTGAGCACAGGCCCTCATACCATCCTCATGGAGTTGGTTTCTAAGCTTTCGCTCGGAAAGATGCACATTTGTGGCCTGCTGGAGGTCATTTTGCAGGGCTTTGCCAGGGCTCCTCCTGTTCCTGCACAAAGTCAAAGGTAGCGGGCCTGGTGACTATCTCCTTGTTTTTTTTTTGTTTTTTTTTTAAGCTGATACAGATCACAATTATAGCTTTTTCTTCCTACATTTACGTGATCAAAATGACAACAAATGTGATGTAGTTCTGAATTAAAACAAAGAATAATTAGCATTTTCAAATTGATAGAGCGATGATGATTGCTCTTCTTGTGGTCTCAAGGCAATGCTGCTGAAGGTACTAATGAATCGGCAATTCAGCATTTTCGCTGATGGCGTTTTAAAACCACAAAAACCAGCTAATACTGGCCAAAAATATCAACTGACCGATGTAATGGTCTATAATCTGGTGTGTTCGGTGACTCCTTCTGATAAGCCACCTACTCATTTACTTTGTATAGATGTTTATGTTACATTTTTTTGCAAACCAGTAATACATTATTGATTGAAATGTTGTGAATACCTTCCACACTTGATAACATATATTTTCTATGCATTTTTCAATTTTCTTTTTAGGAGCATCTGTCCTTAAAGAAGTATATTGTGGACATATTGACAGACAGCTCCGTTTCCTCTGAGGGTGTGAAGGATGGAGAGGAGCGCCAGAAAGCACGGAAGAAAGCAAAGAGACTTCGTGCCAGAATGAACTCCAGGTAATAACATCCTGTTTTTCTCTAATCCTGGCCTTCTGTTTTTCACCTTGCTTGAGCCTTATCTTCACACAGATACTCAAGACAGAACTGAATTATTTTTAATATAAGTGTCAAGGAGACAGAAAGCTGATTATATTTACATCCTGGCTGTCTACAAAATTGCGCTGATGAAGTTAATTTATGGCCACTTTCTGTGATTGGGGAGCAAAGCTGCAGATCGATCCATGGGTCCTTTCTTTCGCCCCTATAAAGAGCTCTTCTTCAAATTGCTGCCTTTAGCACTGCCAAATCTTAAGTCTGTTTCAGTGTAAAAATATATGTTGAAGTATGTATGAGCCATGCGTATTTTTCTGTAAATCAATAGTGGTTTACAAATAGGACACTGTTGTGTATCATAATGTGGGCTTCAACTCTGTCAGATTAAATCACTGTCAAAGAAGAGAGATGAATAGACAGAGACAATTTTAATGGTAATCATTGCCCCACACTGACAATATATTCCAAAATGTTTCAGAAAAGTCTGCTAGAACCACCAAAATTGTTTAGGATTTGGGATGTTGAACACATTTAGACTTATTCAATGCCTGAAAATTGAAATTCTGAGCTTCTATTTTGAGGATAACATAGGGCTGGTCAAATAATCCATAATATCAATGAATCTGTTTTTTTTTTTGTTTTTTTTTTTTCTTTCTTTTTTTTATAGTAATGGTTTAATTTGGGGGAATGCTCCTGCTGAGGATTTTTCCCCCACTATTGCACCAACTTACTGGCTGTGTAACCACTAGCTGCAAATATTTAGTTTATTGTTACAAGCATTGTCACAGCTTGAAATTTGTTGCCCTTTAAATTAGGGCTGAAAAAAATTAAGCAGATTAATCTTAATAGATTATTTAAATGATTACCAAATAATTTAGTAATCGATGAAACATTAACTGGAGTAAAGAGACTCTAAAACTTGTCTTTAGCTGGCTGAGCAACCCACTTAGACCGGAAATTATACCAAAATTGTTTAAAAAATATCTAACCATTTTGCATTTACGATAAAAAGAAAATAAATTAATTAAATAAAAGCTAGTTTTTGAAAATAATTTATGTCACCCTTCAACTTATCATCTAGATTTTCTGTTCTTAAAGCAGACAGTGTAATATGCTCTAGTAGGGAGCTATCCTCGTGGTTAACTATATTTCATTCTATTTGTTGGATCATTTCATTATAATTTTATAATTGATTTCAATCTACAAGAAGTCTAGTCTGACAAGAACAGTGAAATGACTGGACATCATTTAGTAAAGGCCAATGAAGTTTTACAGTCATTATTGCTATTGAATAATGCTTCTCTCATAGCGTAATCCTATCATATGTGGTATTATGCATTATTGCTGAACTCCTGCTCTGTAGTTTAGTGACTAACTGAAAAGCAGACTTGCTTCTGTGAAGCTTATTTCCCTTTATTTTCATAATGGTTGTGTAAGACAGACCTCTTTTTTTCAGCCCTACTCGCAGATAAAGTATGAATCATAAGAGATTTGTTAAGATAATATATTGTTGTTATGCTGTCCACAAGAGTGTATAAATTTTTAAAACGACTAAAGAGACAATTAGAAGCTTAAACAGCCATCCATCTTCTACACTTTATTCTCTGTACTTGTGTTTTTTTGCCTTTGAGAGTCTCAGTGGTCCTGCGAAAGTGACAACATGATCTGCCTCTGTTCACCATCACTCCACAGCAGGCCCACTGAGACCAGCACTCAAAGGCTGCAGCCCTTTAGAGGTCATAAATAACACAGGGCTCCCGTAAACATAGAGGTGAGCCACTTCACCGCTGGGTGGAAATGAACCATTTTATTGAAACACCGCGTGGCGTCTTTAAAAAGTAAGAGGTTCCCACAGCATTTGTCTCAATGCTGAAGTTAAGTACTGGTTTTTTCAGAAATTGGAATCACATCAAGCCAGCTTTTATTTTGATCCCCATTCTCCAGTAATGAAATGCAGTTTTTTATGTTCATTTTTTTTTTTTTTTACCCAGCGTTTTTTGTCATCACACTGTCACAAATACAGAGCAACAAAATTTACCCTCTGTATTTATCCAATCCCCTTTGGGAGCAGTGGGCTGCCATTGTGTGGCGCCCAGAGAGCGGTGTGGGGTTAAGGGTCTTTGCTCAGGGAACCAGAGTGGCAGTCTGTGGGAGTGGGGCTTGAACACAGAACCTCTGGATTCCAAGCGCAATGTAGTCTGTAGTCTCAGTAGTATGCCAACCCATGACTGGTCTATACTCACAAACCGATGTCTTCACCACTCTGGTGTAATCTGCTCGCCAGCTGATTGGCTCCCTGTGGTCCAGTGTGCAGAAAATGCTGCAGACATTGTCTTTTTGCGTTTGAGCACCTTAAGGATAGTGGTTTGTGTGTGTGTGTGTGTACAAACACTGTTGCCAACTTGACTATTTTGTCGCTATATTTTGCAACTTTTCAGACCGCTCTAGGAACTATTAAAAAAAAAGAAAATTTGCAACAAATCTAGCGACTTTTAAAAATGTAAAAAGCACAGATCACTCTGAGTTTGCTGTCTTCAGTGAAGTTCTCCTAAAAAGCACTGTCAGGCAGTCGGACTCTGCAGCATTCCCTGCTTGCAGTCAGAGAGAAGAGCTGCTTCACTCATGATGAGGCACACATTCGCGTAGCTTCCACTGATCCATCCTAAAACAGGATGTAAATATATTTAACATGTTTTGTTTTTTTTCTTTAAAAGTGTAAAAAATGCATAACTTCCTGTATTTAATTCACACAAAGCTTCATGGGCTGTATGTCTCTGCTAACTGTGTTTAGGTTGAATTTGATAACGCATGAAGACTGATTTATGTAATTTAATTCAGGTAAAGTATTAGTGAATACTTGCAATTATTGTATATATGTTGTATTTAGGCAGTGATTGACATAGATTTGACCTATTGTTAGGATAATTATCATTGATCATATTTAGAAAGAAATTACAAAAGCACATTGATAAGAATTTTACCCAAATACATAAATTGAACACAACTAGATGTCAAGTTATTTCTATAACCATTTTACCCTCCTTTAGTCCAGAAGGAATATTTTTTTTTTTATATCTATATAAACAGTTAAAAGGGATAAACTGAGATTTAGAAGAAAGAAATGTCGCCTGAAAACAAGTGGAAACAAATAGGTTAGTCTACTGGAAAACATTTAATCTTTTTTTAATTGGTGCAGAAATGAATTAAAGAGGAAGTTAAAATGATTCTAACTCATTCGATATACACATGCTTTCACTTTAGTTGACTCCTGTTTTTTTTTCTCCTTTGTTCATATTTAAATTTACTGTAATGATAAAAAAAAAAAATACTTGATGTTGAAAACATAAATGGTCTCTTCTGTTCTTTCGTTTCATGCCTTATTTTTCCCTTCTACTTCCTTAGTATTTGAATAAACATCTTATTGCACCTGGCTTAATGTACTTTTTTTTTCTTAATGCCTTCACAGTTTCTTCACAGCTCAGCGTTATTGTTTTTTTTTGTTTGTTTGTTTTTTTCCCCATGAATATCTGGAAAAGTATTTTGGGAAGGTTGTAAATTGTTTTCTTGTTATTTCCTTTTGATTTTTTTATTTAAACACCTATCAAGTGAGCAAACATATTCTGACAATTGAATGCTTGAATAGTGCAGCTTGTTGTCAGTGGCTCAAGAGAACGTTGGTCCAGAATTGATAAAGAGGAAGATGGACAAATCTACTTGTCAAATACCTAGAAGCGTCTGATTCCATCAGTCATGAGACTGATTACTGGAAGGCTCTTCTTCAAACTTTGATCAATAGTTTCTTATCATGTTTGGGAAATGCTGATTAAAATGTATGCGCTCTTTATCAGATTTCTATTTCTTACGGATTAAAATAATGTTTTTGCCTGCTGTCCTGATGCCACTAAAATGTCATTCTTTTTGTTTTATTTACTTCTGTATTATCTGTATGTGTGATTGCAATGGAAGTTTGATCCCATATTCTCAAGGATAACAAGAAAATGTAAGGAAGGAATTCTAGCAATTAAGTGTTGATGGGAAGACTTGAAGCCAGCTAAACAGTTGTCCCTACTGACCTAAAGTCTGATTATTTTAAGCAGAGGTGCATGACGATTGGCTGACAGGCCAAATAAACGGAGTTGGTTTGAACTGTTTTCTCACCGTTGTCCCTCTTTGATACTCTGCTTCCTTTACTGAAAGACCAAGGTCTTGTTTTTGTTTCATGTGTTTAAAGACGTTTTCCTACTTCTCATTTTGCAGAGCAAAGGAATACGAGACGTCAATGGAGGCCAAAAATCCGGTGCCCGACTCCCCGTACAAAGCTAAGTGAGTAATTATTAAAGTCAATAGCGCTTGATATTTTTAAGGATTTTTAAAATAATCATTTTCCTACAGTTTGGGGGAAAAAATCTAAAGAAGTCATAACATTTCTTGATTTAAGATTCTTTAGTTAATAGTAACTTCTTTTATTCAGAATTACTTCTTTTTTTTTGTTACAAGACCAATTTTATTGCAAATTGATATTTATGCATCCGATTCCTTTCTCTTTTATTTTTAGGGTGCTGTTTTGTCAGATTCTCTTTTTTGTTTCCTTATTTCTTCTATATGGTTTCTTTGTTTAATTTATTGTAAGATGTTTTTCATTTATATGAAGCAAGGTATTTTTTTTCCAATTATTCTTTATTTCATTACATCTGTTACACATCTATGTGTACTTTTTCTAAGCTGAGTCTAGCTCTTTCATAGTAGATTCGGTATTTGTTTTACTATTTATTGACATTGAAGGAAGAATAAATTAACTGTTTGGAAACAATAACGCTCCATAATAGCTACACTTATTTATAGGCATGCCATGAGTTTTTTTTAAAGATCTTTTTTAGAGTTATTGTACAATCATTTGATGATTTCATCCTTATTTTTAGATGTGTTGGTTATGTTTAAACTTAATGAGATAAAGTTTTAGGTAAATCTATAGTAAATGTCTCTCTTTTGCTTTCCTTCAGATTACAGCGTTTGGTAAAAGACCTAATAAAGCAGCTGCAGGGCCAAGATAGTGGACAGTGGGCCAACAACAAAGCATCTGGACTGGACAGAACTCTGGGAGAAATCTCCCGCATCCTAGAGAAACAGGTACACGAGCAGGTCAATCATACGGTGCCAAAGTTTAGGTTTATGACTTGTTTTTTCTTTTAGTTTTATTTTTGGGTCTTATTTTGTGCCAAACATCCTCCCCGACTTTGTTGCTATTATCTTTTTATTAATTCTTAGTTTTTGTTTGGATTCCCCTTAAAGGCTAGTATGTCCTCTGTAGGAGCTTTGCTGTAAAGCCCAGACTTAAAAAAATAGGCTTTAAAAAAAAAAAAAAAAAAAAAAAAGTGGAAGTTTTCCATCATACTGTTCCTGCCATCTAAGCATATTGAAAAAAATGTATTTCATCAGAGAGAGTGCTCCGGTTGTAAGCTTCTGCAGCATCTCCTCCAGCTCAATCCTGTTTAGTTGCTACCTCTACAGGTCGACTGCTGTGCTCTGAAAATTATTTAAGTAAACTTAATGGGAAAACTTCAGCTTCCTCAAGATTAGGGACAACAATGGCTTAAAGGAAGAAGGTTGAACTACGTGGCATCAGGTAGTGCCAGCCAGAGGAGATAAAACGGCTAATATGATAGCTCCACGGTGGGAGCATCACCCAGCACTATTTGTTAAATTAGAGGTAAAGTTTATGCTGTCTTAAAATGAACAAGCTACTGTTATTGTAAGGTATTACTACAGGGTTCCCACTGGTCCTTAAAAAGTCTTAAAAGGCACTGAATTCTTCAAAATAAAACTATGGCCTTAATTGGTATATAAAATGTCTTAAATCAGTCTTTCATAGGTCTTAATTTTTTTCAAAACAACATTAATAGGGTTATTTTTATCACAATTTATTTTTGTAATCTTAATAAAACGTTAAAATGCAATACTGGCCGGACACCACGCTAGACACAGATTCTACTCAGATGATGTGTCACAAATACAAGAACCAAACCAGAGCTGCAGGAACCAAATTATGTCATTGTGTTCTTAGATAGGGAGCAGATTCCTCTGTTCTTCCAGAGCGTAAACTCCCATAGTGTGTTTTCACCATTTAGATGTTCCAAATAGAGTAGCGTCCATGCACAAGAACAAACTGCGTCATTGGTTTAGACGGCTGTAAATTCAGTTTACCAATCAAATAATTTAATAAGAGCGAGTGAACTGCTCAAAGTTGTAAATTATATCCATATATGCAACAGTTGAAACATCTGCTCCAGAAGGTTTTTTTCTTAATTCACACATTAATTTGAAGCTGAAGGAATTAAGAATTTAATCAACTGTCTCCATGCTTATGATGAAGGAAATATACAGCCCACTTCCTGTAACGAGTTATAAATTTCCTGGCTTGTTGTGGTTCGAACCCCTATGCGCATGCTTTGGGTGTGAGGATGGAGACATTATACTGCTCTGACTGTAACGACTTGGGCGGCTGGAGAGGCCATTACCAAATTTCCCCAGAGAGCTAGAGAAAAAGGTGGCGAAGGTGGGTGGCAGAGCATCCTGTAAGCAATGAGGAGGAGACAAGCATGATAGGAGTAGCAGTCAAGCTGTTGCTACATGAGGGCCCCTCCTCTTAGCACACAAACTCCCAGCGGGAGATCAGGGGTCAGTGGGCCACGGGCTCCATTCACCAGCAGAGTCACAGGAAAGATGCAGATCAAGCCTCTTTCTGCTTATGTTTGCTTTGCCTTTTACCCCAGTTTAAAGCATATTTTAAACACTTTTACTTTAGCACCTACCTTCATCAATATACATTTGTTCGGTAGAACTGTGATTCAGACTTGGAGCAGATCGGGGACCACTCTCCCCTCTAATCTTTTGACAAATTTAAATAAATAGTGTCTCCGTCAGCATTGCTGTCTGGCCTATGAGTCACTTTGAGTTGAAGCCATTTAGATTATTTGACCTAACAAGCATCTCTCGTGTCATAGACTCACCTAGAGATTTGTTTTTCTCTTCCATATCTGATTCAGTCTCCACTTTCTCCGCTAATTCCTTAGACGGCATTCAGCCCTCCTATTCTGCACCGTTGTTTGTCTCCCCTCCCTCCCCCCTTACATCTGAGGCTAAATCTAGTTTCTGACCCACGTCTGTTTCTCCCTCTGTGCCTTTGTGAGGTTTGTATAATGTCAAGCCTAGCAATCTTTTAACTTTACTGGGGGGGTTGAAAGGAATATATTTTTTCATGTACTGCCACTTTTCTTTTCTTTTTTTTTTACAGTGGAAAATGAGCTCTTTATTATTAACAACATCTTTACTTATAGTTTAAATGTTTACGGCTGCTTCTGTGTGAATTCTGCATAAATAAGATAAATGTCTGTGACAAGTTGGAAACTTTGAGGAATGTGGTTCTCTTAAGTGCCAGCAACTGCAGACCTTATTTACATTTTCATTTGGTTCCTGTCAAAACCTCGTTCAGCTGACTGGAGGAACTGATGGAGGTTGTCAGGGGCCATGGGGGAAGGCTTAAGGACGTAGTGGTGGTATGACGCCGTTTCTTGGTGGGCCGCAGGCTGACTGATAGAAGCAATGCAGATTAGCACTTTCCCAATGAAATATTGGTAAATTACTGGAATGAAGAAGTTTATAACTTTTAAAGTTGTAGTGAATTCATATTTAAATTTCAAATCTTTCTGGCTTAAACATGTATATAAATGTACTCTTTATCAGACCATATTTTCCCAAAAGTTAGAAAATTTCTATTTATAAAAACATTCCTGTCTTAAAATCTGTGTTGGGTTTTTTTCCATTATTTTATGAGTGCCAGTTAGTTATACGTTAGCTTGTACACCTAATTCGGCCAATCGTATATCAACGGTCATCTGTTAATCAAATTTTTTCGGTCATAGGATCTTGATTCATATGTCGCAGCTAATATACGCAATGGTTGAAATAAGACATAAGAATCATTTACTTTACCATTGAGCTACATCCCAGGATTTTCAGGGATAGACGTATGTATCTTTGGCAGGCGTAGAGCTAACAGAACTGGCAGAGCTGCGAGGCAAGGGCTCAACATGTATGGCTGTAAGCCTTCTACACCAACCCAAGCTTCTGCCGCCCTAGCATCCTCTCCCACAATAAATTTGTCACCCCTTTCCTCCTCTAAATAAATACAATGTTTGACAGAGGAGACATCCACGAATTCTTCCGCTGTCCACAGCGTTCCTTGACAGTGTCATTGCTAAGTGCTACTTGGTCCCAATGTAATTTTCCATTGGGAACCTACTAGCACTAATTTGCGAACTGGTTAGCAAGATGCTACAGCCACAACCAAAAAACTTGTGAAACGTCCGCCACAACACCCCCCCCCCCCCCCCCCCCCCCCCCCCCCCCCCCGTTATAATCGACAAATCATATTCACTTCATTCACTCGTGTAAAGTCGGGCACCATTCAGGAGAATACGGAACTGCAACCGTTGGAACAGCCGCTTCCCTACGACTTTTAATAAGTTATGGTTTCAGAACTGATAACATTTTTGTGATTCCACTGTTGTGGATTAGATTCTTTTGACATTTTAAGCATCGAAAAGCGGCTGTTAAGCCCTGCTTGTCAGCTGGCTGAAAACATCACAATTTTCCCTTCGATTATCAGAAAGATAATTTTGCTAAACAAATGGACGGGCATTTTTGAAAATTAAACCACATTTAAGTTTATCATGGTAATCTTAAAGTTAGCAACTTAAAAGCACTGTTTGAATCTTGCTCCCTGCTTAATAACCTTTTAATTGCAATGTTTTAGATTGTCTATAAATGCCAGAATGACAACAAAGCTAAACTACTCTGTACAAAGCACCATGAACTGCTTTTGTTTGATGTTTATTCACTGTTTTTGATAAACTTTAGATAATAGAATAAAAACTTTACCTTATCTGTTGGAGGGATATTTCACCAACAGGCGGTTGGGATTATTTTTTATTATGCATGCCTGTGCTTGTTAATCCCTAATATTATCACCTCCCTCTAAATACTGACCAATGGAGAGGAAAGTCTTATTGTCTAAGATTTTGTGTTTTTTGTGATTTACATGCACAGAAATGCAGAAATGAAGCTCTAAAAATATTAAGACCTCCAGCGCTATGGTTTACTGCCTTCCCCAAATTATAATAACGGCATTCAAATAGAGGTTCATTTGTTCTTCCAGTCTGGCTGCTTTACATTGTTGCGGTACAGAGCTGTGCCCATGACTTAACATCACTGATTAAAGGTGAAGTCTGTCAATAATGAAGTGGACGCTTTTGTTGACCATCTGTTTGTGGAGCTGAATAACTGAGATCGTCTCCTCCTCTTAGCTGTAATGAATGTTTCTTGAAGGAGGAGACTACAGTGAGCAATTTAGGTGGACTACTGGGTTGCAGGCATTGTTGCAGGACACACCAGCTGCCTGGTCCTTCCCATCAGCTGGTACAACAATAGTCTGCCTGGACAATAATTGGATGAGACTGCCCCTGTTGTATAATTCAGGAGCTAATTCTCACCCCTGTGTTGACGCTCTGCTCTTGGGGAAATTGTCTAACCTGTTAGTGTGGTTTGTGGGGTCTTCTGTTAGGCTTTTAATAGATATGTTTGGGTGTCCATGTTTTGTGTTGTACTTTTGGGTAATTGATTTAATTCTGATATATTAAATATAGGACAAAATAAGTATTTTTTTATTTTTAATTACATTTATTGTTTGTGTTAGCCCAAGTTTATTTGTTGAGGTCACGATAGTCATGAAATTCAATAACTTAAGTTAAAAATACCAAATATTAGATCAACCTTAAGCATATTATGATGAATGAACTGAATGGTAATAATTGTTCTTCCATCTTTTAAACAAAGATAATGACCACAGCAATAATATTGATAAGAGCTTTATTTTATATTGAAACTGACTGCATTATATTTATGAACTTAAAGAATTGTTAAAATAATGCAGAAGTAGCAATTATTTATATTTTTGTAATTCTGCTGTTTATATATTATTCTCCACCATTCTAACTTTCTGTGTGTTTTGAAGAGGGACTTTTTTTTCCATATGGTTATCATAAGCATAGCTTACTTCAAAAACTAGGCCTAAAATGTGTTGTTTGGTTGCTAGGCTGAAGATCATTCTAGTCGGTGGTGTTCAAACTTACCATCCTGCACCTTTTAGATGTCATGTGTAGAGAGGGACACACATTGCGAGGTGAATAATGATTTAAGCTGTGTGACAATCAAGTAAATATAGCTTTCAATAATCTTTTCCTCTGAAACTGCTGCACTAAAATAATTACCTATTATATTTATAGCACTAATAGTTATCCAGATGGAATTGTGGGCATCTTAGCGCATACATTATAAATTAGCTGTGGGAAAAGGGAGCAGGTCTCCTCTCTGCTCTGTTTTCTTACTCTATGCGGAGCTTTTGGAAGAAACGGTTGTCTGTGGCTGTTAGACTGTGCTTGAGGAAGCTCTAGCTGCTGTCGTGAAGAAGTAACAGTAGAATTATTGCTGTTTGAACGTGAAGTCGGTAAACACAGGAAAAGTCACTAGGTTTATCTCTACTTGCTTTTTTTGGGGGGAAAAAGTTACTTGCTGACTCAATAAGTCGCTAAGCTGGAAACACCGCACTGTTGACTCTGGAGTTTTGTTAAGAGCGAAAGCAGAGCAGCACTAAGCTTCATCCACTAACCAGCTTCACAGCAGGACAGATGGAAGGAGGCAGTCTTTTCAAAATAAAGTCGGTTTTAACATTTAATGATATTGACATTTATGTTCTTCTCTGATTATGATGAGAATAAGTCAACACATTTGCAGTATACCATAGCACATCTTTACATTGTTTAACCTTTTTTTTATTTATTCTGAAGTCATGGCAGTTTTTATATTGTTGTGATTAAGACTATTAATTACATGTAGCGCAAACCCTTGACTACCCTAAGTATAGTTTCAAGGTAAGCTCTCCTCTCTCATCCTCAGGACAGGAAAGGTACAAGCAACCAAGGAACTATACATTACTGCTTGCTTTTATAAGACTGACCAGGAGTCTGCTGATCCCAGTTAGCTCCTTTAATACCATTTGATTGGTTGCTTTGAAAGAGCTGCGTTTTCTCATTTAGCCTTGAAGCTTTTAGGTAGGTGTGTTGATGGGAGGGTTAGCGGTGGGGTTAAACCAAGTTCAGGGGCTGAGACCTAATTGATTAGACATTGAAACTGCTGGTATTGAACATAGAGGAAGTCAAAATAAGGTCTTAAGCAAACATGGCTTCAATTCTTAAGGCAGTGTTTGATTCATTTCCCCATTATGTTAAGACATCTCTTACATGTTTAATGTTTTTTTGTCAGTCACATACTACACCCTAAGTGATCATTTACGGCCTGCACCAGAATTAAGGAGCAGTTTCCTAAGCAGCAGGTATAGATGACAGATGAAGAGCTTATCTGTAATTTTTGAAAACACTTCTCCCAATGTGTTTGGGCTTGTTGGATGCTTCCCATCTGTGGAACAAAAGCATCATAAAGGGGATGGATTTTAGTGATGACACGATGTGAAGGAACCTCATAAGGTGAAGGGGTGACAGGTGGTGGAACATATCAACCTGGAGGTGCGTGAAGGTAGCCCTCCATCAGCAGCTCTGTGCCAGTTCCCTCAGCTCAGATACAAACACGCCTGGTAGTCTGTGCTCAGGCCTTGCTTTGTCTTGTTGGTGAAAAGGATTCTTTAGCATTTCTACCTACCTTCTACCAGTTACTCTGTCAGAACACAAGGCAATTCAAATTTGGCAAGGGGTAGGCATTGGTCTTTTGTTTTAATCAAAGTAAGCTGAGGTTTTAAAGCTGATTTCAAACTTCCAAAAATTTTCGATCACACCCTTCATATAGTTTTTGCGCACACTTTCAGTCAGCTTGCTTCTAAACAGTAAAGAAAAGTCTAGATTTAACACAAACAAGAAATATTATAGATAATAATATTGAAACTCTAATTCCCCATAGTTTGTGTGTTAAGAAAAATGATTGGAGTAATGTAATCAAATCATACCATGTTATTTTGTCTTAAATTAGTGTTGAAGTTGTGGTCTTTTTGATTTAAAGGTTGTCAGACATTCAAAAAAGAAAAAAAAAGAGAAACAATCCTGTTTTGAAAGAGTGTGAAGCTTAGTTGCTTCTACTGGATGCTGACAACAAATGCAATTAATTTTCTCAGCAATTTAAAATTTCTGTCCGGTTTTACAGTAAAAATGGGTTCTAGTATCCTGATTTCTCCACTTTCTTTTGATTTCTTTTACTGGGCTGACATTTTCACACTTGTTCTGTTGTCATTTGCTGAGACCACCCTGGTGCGAACCAGAGCCCGCAGATCATTTGCCTTTGACTGAAACTTGATTGTTGTGGGGCGGAGTTAAGTTTTGCACTTTTGAGATTAAGCAGGAATACTCGAGGGACCACTTTGTTTCAGATTTCAGTCCGCCGCCTCCTTAGGAGAGGAAAAAAGGTTCCCTTTCCACTGAGAGCATTTTAATCCCCTGTCCAACTGGCTTCTCGCTGTCCCCCACTGATCCTAACCCTTCTGTCTCTTTGACTCCACAGAATAACACAGACCAAGTGGCCTTCCAAGTAGGCGGCGGCCTGAGTGCTTTGGAGCAGATTTTACAGGTCATCACTGCTGTTACCACACCCACTGCAGTCCCACGTATTCCTCTTAAGTGAGTACCATCACCAAACTTCCCATTATTATTTTTTGTCACTTTGCATCTCCAATGCTTAACTGCTATGCTGTGACAAAGTTTCAATTTCAAGCCAGCAGGGTGAGCTGTCTCTTTAGCTTATAGCCTGCTTGACTTTTCTGTCTGTGGAAAACACATGATTGACTCTGTTATCTTTTTAGTGTCAGTAGCTACAAGTCTAATAGTTCTTGTTAGAAAAGATAACAACTTAATTATTTAGATCAATATTTATTCTCTTAAGTTTTAGTTTCTTCATATGAATGCATTGTGTCAGTAACTATGCTGTCTCTATAATCCTTAATGGATGTCTAACTTCTACTTTGTTCTTGTCAATATTTCCAGAAATAAATTGCAGCTGCACATCATTCATTTTGTGTGTGTTTATGGGGCTTTTTTAATATAGTGTTTCCATTAATTATTTTCCTATTAGAAATACAGAAAGCACAGTTGTTTGTTTTACACTTGTTTCATACCATCAGAATAATATTAAAGAAACAAGTTTATAAGGTATTATCTGAATGAAAATCTAGTTATTGGTGACAAAAAAGGGAAATTCAGATGCGAAGAGTCAAAGTTTCCTATTTGGCCTCATTCTTTTTGTTTTTAATTATCATAATTCACCCCGTTTTTCTATTGATGAAGTTTCCTCTCCTACAAGCCTTTCTTTGGGGCTCCTCTCCTGCATTGTAGTTCTGATCTTGTTTTCTCTTTGGACACTAAAACAGTCGATTCATCTCCACTGAACTACTTTATCACTGCAGTTTGTTACAATGAATATTTTACATATATTTTCTATTAAAAGTGAAGCCCTTAAAGGTTTATGAAGCAGCTGGTTTTCTGTTATTGATGTGTGTTTGCATTATTCTCTGAAAACCTAAAAGGCACATGTCTCCCTTTGATGATGTATAGTATTTTTCAGCGGGGATCTGCATGGCCTGCTGTAGATAACCTCAGAGAGGCTGCTTTGCTCACAAGTGGAACTCTGTAATGGACTCGAATGGCCTTGCACTCCCATTCATTAGCATTTACTGGTCTCTCTGTCTCTGCTAATGGACAAATCCTTCTTATATTTATAAGGCTTTTAAAGGACATGGCATATGTATTGATTTTTTTTTTCCCCTCCCTTTTTTTTTTCTTTTTTTTTTTTTTTGGAGCCTCTCAATCTCAGTTGTTTCAATATGAAGGAATTCCAAGCTCAGTGTTGTGTTTAAAGAGATGGGATTGTAAGCATGGTTTTTCTTCTTCTGTGTGTCTGGACTAAATTGTTGCATATTTGCTTGGCCCACTGTCTGAAATGCATTGGATTTTTGTTTGATCTTATTTTATGTGCTTTGCTGTATTGCAGGGAAAACTGGACTCATTTTCCTGCTTCATTTTTACTTTTCAAGGAAAGCAATTATTTTTTTCCTTCTGTTTTTTGCAGGTCCTAACTTTTAATTCACTGATCAGCTGAGTATTGTTTTAAACACCAAACTGTTTTTTAAAGAATCTGTAGCAGTGTTGAACAATTCAGTCTGTGACATAACTTTTTTTAAAATGCTGCAGTTGTAAAACAAACACCAGAGTTCTCCTGGTGCCTAAAGCACATAAGCAATTACTTAGTATGTAGAAAAATTAAGCAGTTGCAGATTTTAAAGTTTGGGTTTAATGAGTAAATTACATTTAGGATTTCATGATAAATCCCAGTCCTTATTAAAAATCAACAAACCAGCCCCCATGTTTAGGAATAAACTGGAAGCTCCTGATTGCAATCCTTCCTAATGTGTAAAAGAAAATGTTAATTCTCGTTTTCCATAAATAAATATTTATCAAATCATACATTTTGTTTAAAAGAAACTGCATGTATCATAAAAGATGGTACCTAATGTTAGTTTTGACCTAATGTTTTAGATTTTCAGTCCCAAATTAGAAGCCTTAAAACAGATGCCAACTTCAGCGTTGTTGGCCTGCCGTGGTGTACATCTGTACTTTCTTACACTGCTTGCAAAACATTCTTCTCTCTTTTTTTTTTTTATGTGAGCTTCTTCGGCCAGAGACCGTCATGCTGACTTCTTCTGTGTAGACAAACTTCCTCTATCTGAGGAATATTCTGATCTTGTAATGAAGTCAAATTGGGCCCCAAAACCGTTTATACTTGTAATTACTTTTTTTCCGTTGGCGACATTGGATAACTCCTAAACATTAGTTTATTTTGTAGAGCTGCTTGTGGCTACAAAATCTGTATTTAAACCTTTTTTTTGTATTTGTTGCATGTATCAAAACAGTCTAACTGTTTGACTTTAACTTTATTGGCTCATTTAAAAAGCAGGAAAAGGTCAGACTTTCCTATTTTGTGACTTAGGTCAATGCGGCTCATGACAAGATGCAACACAAGGGCGCAGCCTGGCTGTCTGCTTATCACAATCTGTCATCTGGATTGTTACGTGGCCTAATGGGCTGCTATACAAGCGCTAGTCCCAGAGTGTGCTACATTATCTGTTTACAGAGATGCCTCCATATTGATCACCTCCTCCCACCAGATAAGCAGAGTGATTTACAAAAAAAAATAGGCAGCTGCCGAGATGCTCACGCCACATCTCTCCCTAGAGAATCTGATTCCATCTTGTTAGCATTACATTAATGAGCTAATTCCTCTACAAGGCTGCGCTAATGTTCTGGCATAACCCTGTGGTCGCTGGGGAGTCTCGATGAGAGTTTATGCAGCTTAACTGATGAGCTTACTTCCGCCAAAGTTATGAGCACGTCAGAAAAAGGTCTAAAGCATCTTTGGATATTAGTCCAGCTCTGTCAATTAATTACATTTGCATTATGGTAATTATTTTACCTTATAAATTATGAACCAATACTTAGTAGAACTGCATGAAGCCGGCTTGCTATCTATTTGCTATGGGCTATATGAATTAAAACCCAGGCAGTAATTCTAATTAATCTTAGGAGTCTCAAAGCAGCAGAAAATCATCAATTAATATAATATCCTAAGCTTTTTTTCAGGTTGGTATTATGTTTGTATTTCTGAACTTGAATTTAAGATACTCCAGTCAGAAAACTAAACTGCCAGTGAAATTTAAAGACCGTTCCATTTTCTGCAGGAACAATAACATGGCAAAATATAAAAAGATCATAGAAGGGCATATTTTGATCATTCCAGTTATTTTTGAGATTATTGTTTGACATTAAAAATGTAAAACATATGTGGGCAGGAGAAGTTACTTTAAAGGATGGGTTTGACATTTTAAAAACAGATAAAATGATCAATGTGTTTGTTTAATAGTTGTCCTCATCTTTTATTGCCAGTTGGCACTGCTAGTATTTATAATAAGAATCAATCATATATTTTCAATAGAGCAGCTTCACTCTGAAATTATTCAATGGTTCTTAACTGGAAGGTGAAATGCTAAATTTGAAAAGTTGTCTGCTATAATTTTTCCTTTAGATTTTTCTGATCGGTTGTATTTCGATCCAAACTTGGAAGCTATATCACAACTAAACACACCTTTTTTGTAATTAAAAACTGTCAGATTTTAAAGAATTCATATCCTTGATATATATAGTTTGGAGAAAAAGATTTATCTTTTGTTGTGCCTGAAAATCTTCATATGCTTTTCCTAACATAATTAAAAAAAAAAAAAGAAAGGAAAAAAACAAACAATAAATCTGTTTCAGTCAGTTGTGAAGGAAACATGTTTTCATATTTTGGAGCATGTTGTAAACTGACATTAGGATGGAGCCATAAGCTCCAGTTAGACACGCGTGTAAACCCAATTTGTATTTCCTTCACCATCTCGCCTGACCTGCTGTATCCTGTGAAATCAGACCTGCTACCTGTGGTGTTATTTCAGGATGTTTTCTGCCATTTGTAAGAGTCTGTGTGCGTTTGTCCGTGCGCACACTCATGTGAATGCCGCCGTGTAACGGCTCATCGGATTTCTCCTCCTTCATACCTGGCCAGCGTGGCACAACAGCTAGAGTTGATGTCTTGGTAGCTCTCAGGGTATCCGTAAGATCAGCAGCAGAATCAAATTAAATGTCATTTAGATGGCAATGAATGAAGGGATTGTTTGACAGCACAAGGAAATGGATTTGCTCCTCACCTTTTATTTTGGCTTAAGGTTCTTTTTCTTCCCCTGTTTAAAGGATGGTTAGGACGTTAGTCAGATTTCGACAGCGCGGCTCCTGTCAAGCTTGGCTGCACACATAGGAAAAGCTCAGAAAAGGGTGAGGAATTTGAAACTCGGGTTGAAGATAGCAGATCTTCGGGTTGATAACTCCAACTTTGACAAAAGGAGTCCTAAAGAGCCTTTAACATGACTGTTGTCAGCTGAGCATTGACTTGATCATTTGACTCAAGAAGTGGCAGAGATCAATAGTTCTATCTGTCATTGAAGTTAGTTTTACTTTTGATATGCTCCAGGGAAATTAAGCACAATTAGTTTTTAAATAGTTTTGCAAACTAGGCTTTATCTTAAGAGAGCTTTCACTTTATTTTAGATATTAACATTTTAGACTAAAAGGTTGGCTGAGCCCCTAATCCCACAGTAAACCTTATCATGTGTAGGCCTGTGGGTTGGCAGGTTTGAAGCCCTCTGGGCTTCAGGGGTTAGACTGCATCAGATGTTCTTTATACCTTACCTCCTGGTCTCAGCTCTTTATAGACCTAAAGCGATTGTTCTGGTAAATTTGTATGCCCTGACTGTGAGAGGTTAAAACCACTTGATGATGGTGGGCAGATTATATTCAACTTTGTTGCCTTTTCTCCATCTGTGTGGGTTCAGAAATGTGGTCTGCTCGGGTTCACTGGCACACAGCGGTCTCCAAAATACTCCTCTGCAACATGAGAATGGGTGGTGTGGCACTTCACCAAATTGTTCCTCAAAAGAGCTGTCATGTGGGTGGGGGGGGCTTCAGCCTGTGAGATTCCCAGAGAGGTTGTACTATCGAGTGTCATCCTCATCAAGCTCAATTAGGTGGGAGGAAACCAAAGACAGACGGCTGTAGTGGTCTATTGTACAAGTTGGTGTAAGGGCATAAAGCAAGCATGCCTTAGACGGCCTTTTCATTTGTCTATAGATGACCATAGGGACAGCCTTGTTAGCTGGCTTACAAAGTTACTGCATGCCTGTTGAATGGTGCTGAGAGCCTGATCTGTCATTCTCTTTAATGTAAACTCGACAAGCCAGAGAAGTACAGAACTACATCCCAATTCCTTTAAGTACATTTAACTACTAAACCACAATCATTAAAACATATTCTTAGACTTAGACTCAACTTTATTTATCCCTTGGGATTACTGCTTCAGGGAAATTATGTTTCCAGTAGCTTATATAGAGTAAAAAGAGTTAAAGCAAGATGGCATTTAAGATAAAAATATAACAGAAAATATAAAAAGAATAAAAAAATAAAAAGCATAAAAAAAGGAAAAAAGTTGTAATGTCCTGGAATATATTTCCCTTTGAAATAAATAAAGAAAAACTGCACAGTAGGAAGCTAAGGTAAGACTACAAAGTAGTTGACTTGGGTTATTGCACTTGCACGGCAGAAATATACTGACCTTATGAATAAGTTAGAAAATTACACAGGCCACACAGTATTTCATGTGTTATTGGACAGTGAGAGAGAAGAATATTACACATGAGTGACAATAGGTAATGTTTTACATAAAATGTCCAAGGAGGGGGGGTGCTGACCCTTGTCCCTTCTCCTCTCTGTTTTTTAATGTCCATCATACAAGTTGCATCAAGGGAAACAAAAGACTTTCAGCATAATTTCCTTTCGTAGTCTGCTCCAATAGGGACCTCCAGTTATCAGCAAATGGAAAGGACAGACCTAAAATCACCAAACATTTATGAAACAGCTGGAACAATTTTTTTTTCAACAGCTTATAAATCAAATAAAATGTTGTGTGTGAGATATCTAAGGGAAATTACCTTCTTTTATTTACAAAAATGTGTTTTATACTGTAGGTTTTTAAAAGATATAATGACTGAAAACTGACACAGATGTCAGAAAAAGAAAAGACTGTATGTGTAAGTAGTGATCCACCAGTATTTTGAACTGACAGCTTTCCCTTAATCTACCGGTACATGTTAGAAGCCTAAAAGTATGAATATTGTCTCCTGTTTCTTAAAGTTTTCAGTTTAGTAAATGCACCAGTTAACATAACAGTATCTTCATGATCCACCCTGTTTTGAGCTATTGAAAGAATTGACTAAAAATCATCAACATACTTGTCCATTTTCTACTGATCAAAAAAATATCACCTATCAAGGAACCAGCTGTTTATCTTTCATGATCTATATTTCATGATCTATATATCTATATTTTCATGGTCTTTATATATATATATATATATATATATATATATATATATATATATATATATATATATATATATATATATATATATATATATAATTATTTATTTAATTTTTTTTATTTGGAAATGCTGAAGCAAAGTCAGGTGTATACAATATGTTTGTGTTTATGATAGAAAATTGGAATAGGACAAAGTTCAAATAAATTTGGTGGATTTTATGTAATAGACTCAATGTCCTTCACTTAAAAAAAAAGTGCACAATTCTAGTATTATTGTGCAGTAGTACATTATAATATTCTATGAAGATCCCTTTCTAAATATAAATATGTATAGGCATTTGTTCATTTTATAATGTCAGGGGATTACAGCATTTTCTTGAATCGACACGAGACATTTAGATTTAAAATGAACCGTTTTGTCTGTTTTCTTGTTAGGTTATCAGTTGAGCTGCACACTGCCTGTCAACTGACTGAACAGTGGTGACTGTACTTCTCATACTCTGAGAAACACATTTAGTGGTGTTAAAAAAAGGAGGAGGGGGGTAGAAAACTATAGCCTGACGTAGTCCGACTCAATTCTAGTCAGAATATGAGTCTGATACTGCTCCATAGAGCTGTGATTATGGGGCGTGTTTCGAACGAACCAGGAAAAAAAATGCCTCTGCACTCAATTGGATAGACCTACAACCAATAAGAGCAACGGAGTGCGTGACGTATGTTAAGCGAGGCATAGTTGTTGTCCACAAAAATCAAAGCGTGCAGTTGCACGCCTAGAATAAAAATATGAGCCTTGATCGCGTTTCTCTGTTCCTCTTTTAAAATTAATTTGCTGTCGATATCTTCTAGAACAGACCTTATAGCAGAATCTACTCACCTAAACTCTCCAGCGGCAGCCATTATTGTTGTCACCCAAGCGCGCATTGGTCACGTGGTTGATTACGTTACTGTTGGTCATCTGTCCATCATCGTATAAAGCCCGCCCTGACAATTTGATTGGATCGCCTGACAGTGGGCGATAATACTCGCGCTACTATGGAGCAGAGCCAGACCGAACTTCCCGACCTCAAACTTTGTGGGCGGGACTAAGTTCGGAATGGCACCCAGGCTAAGAAAACTACAGATATGCCTTTAAATTACTTTTAAGGTAACACTCTAAAAATAAATGTTGGCAAGCTGTGAGCCATTCTGCCTGCAGTGGCAGTTATAAATAAAAGGTATAAGACCCCCCCCATCTTTTAACACTCTGAACTAATGCTATTTTTATTCAAAGTAATCATGCTGTGAAAATGTAATACTTCTACCATTTTACGCTGCAAGAAAGAACCCTCACATTTTCATAAGCACCATGTCTTAAAAAAATGACTGTACCTTTTTTCTTATGTCTGTAAACATTTAGTTGAAAAGTGCAGAGTTCAAAGTTAATTAGTTCCTCAGGCAGTCTTTTCTCCTTGTACGAGCTATAACTCAGCCCTTTATTCACAGCTTAGGACGAACATTTGGCAAATGGAGTCTCAGGCTCAGTGTAACCTGAATGCTATTGACCAATGTGAACTTTATCTGGCAGTTTCAAAACATTTCTTTGCCAGTAATTAAGCCTGTCCTGCCTTGCCATTTAATCTGTGATAGATAGAAGATAACCCTGCTATTGTGCTCTGCTTTACTCAATAAGTGCATAATCAAATACCTCAATAGTGACTCCAGACACCCAAAGTAACTCCTGTCCTTTAGAGGAATGCCCATGGGTTGCTTTGGCTGTTCCCATAGGCTGTGTGAAGTGTGTAATTATACAATAGCATTGTGAAAAAAGATTTGAGTTGTCTTTTTTCTATTTGCAGTGAAGCTTATCTCTGTCATGCCTTCACTCAACATTCAGAGTCTCTGAGAATCTGAAGCTGTAAGGCTGCACACAAAGCAAAGTCTGGCCAGGTTCTCATGTTACCTTCCCTCCTGTTGCACATAGCTTAATCTTTTTTTTTTTTTTTTTTTTCTCCATTTTCTATTTCCAAAAGTGTGTATTGAATAAACTCTTATCACATCTGCCACACAGAGGTGTAACAATTTGTAAGGTAATCTTTATTTTGCTCTTTTTTTCCTCTGTTATGCTTCATTGTTATCAGGTGTTAGGCTTTCCTGCCTGATGTAAACAATGTGCAAACACTCAAAATATAGGGATTCTCACATTAACACCACGCTCTGTGTCGGGCAGCTTCACACTTCTGTGTCAATAAAGTAACACCAGAAATTTTGGCTGATCTGCCCACAAGAAACAAAAAGCAATAACAGAAGTTACTGACAGACTTTTGTAAACCCTCGCCTTGGTTTTTTTTTTTTTTTTGCTCTTCTATGCCAACATGGTTTTGACTGAAAACGCACAGCAGATGTGAAGGTTCGGTACATATCAAAATGTTTACCAGTTGAAGTAAACACGGCCTACTTTAGGCACCGAAGAGGGGGATTCCTTTCTTCCCGCGAGCAGATAGGACATGCCATTTCTCTAATGGCTAAAATATACAGTTGTCAGAAAATATTAACTGATGAAACAGGGCGAGGGGGAGTAGCAGTCACCACAGAATGATTGGTCAGTTATCTGAAGCATTAATCTTCTCTACAGCTTGTTGTAGAGCAGACAAAATACAGAGGCTGCTGCCTGGGGCTGCCTAGCTGCTGTTGGGAGCTGCTAAGAGAAATAGTTTTATCTCTCCAGCGGAAATGCTGCACCATCTCTGCCAAGATCGGACTGAGATAGCACTCAGCACCTCCGAAGGTGGCTACGCAGGGGAGTCTCTACATTAAGTAGCTGATATGAGTGTTTTATTCCTCAGATCTGCTTCCATTCTTGCACCGTCCGTGAGATATATTTCTGACAACTGAAGATAAAGTACACCCTTAAGAAAACAGAATCGAAGAAGAGTACGTGAGGTTTCCTGAAGCCTGCAGTTAGTCTTTCTGATTCCCAGGTCACATTTAGGACTTATTGCTGGTGTGTTATTGAGGGAAATTGCAATGGAATTTTTTGTTTTAAAACCTTGTGATTGATCATGTTTTCTATTCTTCTTTGCTAGATCTCTTTGTGCTGCTACAAATACCTACTATCTGGCATGTTCCTGTTGCACGTCCAACTGCACTTATGTGCTCTTCAGCAACAAAATAGTGTTCCTTGTGGACCTGCTGCTACAACAACTGACAGTAAGTCAATAAAACTGTATGCTACGCAGACTGACTCATCTCATTTAATGTTTTATTATTCTTAGTCATAATAGCTCAAACATAAGACATTTAGTATTAAAATATTTATACAACTTGCTTTTTTCCCTATAAAGATTTTGTTTAAATTATTAACTTTACAACTTTTACCAACTGGAGAAACAATGCATTTCTTTCTAAAAAGAGACAGAGTTTAACTTAACAATATTTTATGAAACAGCTTCTAACAACTTTTGAATACATTGATTAAGTTTTGTTCTGTAGTGTTGTGGAGGTTTTATTACAATGTTTCCAGGAAAACATTTTTTTGTATATTCAAATATATATATGTAAAAACAAAAATATTAAAGTCAAAATGTTATTTTTATTTTCCTGTCTGATCAAAAAAACTGAACAGGATCTTCATGTGCAAATAATCATTCTATGCAAGCAATTTACACAAGTATAACCTGGTACTTAATGTAGGTTTACATATATAGCTATAGTGACCTTTTAAGCCCCGATCACCCAGCTCTAAACCTAAAGATATAGATTTTTCTTTTATTTACATAAAAAAAATCTTTGTGCATGAATTTTTTTATATTTTATCTCTGAAGTTTTTGCACTTTTTGCCTCTCTGCTGATGTCATCGAGTCCTTTAGTGTTCATGACGAGCGAAGCAACACAGAAAATCTGGAGTCCCACTGTCGCCTCCTGACAGAGGGAATGTGAGTGCTCCATCAGAAAAGGCAGGCGGGCAGGCTGGGTTGTGGCGACTTGTCGGCCCATATCCTTCAGCACTCTGTTAGAAAGACTGTAAACATCAGCTCACTCCAAACATCCAACAGTGGCGGCTCAACACTCACAACACAGACAGGACAAGGCACAGCCACAGGGTTGTGGTGCATGCATTAATTCTTCTGGGGCTTCCTTTTTTCAGTCGAGTTCCAATCCAAAGCAGTCGTATTTCCTCGGGGCACAGGGGGAGAAGTTAGGCTGTATACTTCAGTTTATATAAAACACATCCCAGCAGCTGCTCTGCTGATGGACATCTCCAGCAGCACTGTGGGAGATCTACAAACTCTTCTTCTTTTCAATGTAAATTGAGCTCAGAAAGTTAGACTTAATTCCACTGTCCTACATAGTGAGTGGTCATAAAGGTAATACAATGAGCATTAATGTGGCCTTAGTTTAGTTATTTTACTCATGCACATCTGAGTGGACGTCTCATTTTGGTATGCGTGTGTTAGCAATTGAGTGCAGCAGTGGGGGTTGGACTGCCATATGAGCATGCCCTCATTTAATTAGATTTGTGGAGAATGTCGGTGGATTTACCTATGCTGTCAGCATTCTCCCTGGCTGTTGGAGCAAATGTGAATGTTTTACCTTGGCAAGCTCAAAAGTAGAGACACTATATTTCAAATTTAGACCTGTGCTTATGTTTTACACATGATGCTTGGAATGCAGATTTGAAGGATGGCCATCCAACTAGTTTAACTAATCTCTCTCAAAGGTTTTCTTTTTTTAGACTGAGCAGGACGTAGGTGATTTAGAGAATATCTTCATTTACAGCAGCTTTCTGTGGCTACTGCTTGATGTTCCTGTGCTCAACTACTAATTGGTTGGCTTACGGTAATTTTTAATAAACATCATAAGGTGTTTGTTGAGTATGATTCAAGTATAGAAGCTACTTACATCAAGAGAAGGTTTAATGACAGTAATTAAATATTTAATCGGGCCAATTCAAAAATTGCGTTTTCTTTAGATTGAAAACTTTTAACCAGTCCGGATGAATTAATTGAATTGTCTTTATAAAGATTGTGGCATGTGCTGTGTACGGGTACTACATGATTAACTGAATTGAATTTATCAGACAATTGGAAACCAAAAATAAAATATTTTTGCTCACTCTTTGGTATAGGGGTTGTTTTTGTGGGAGACGAAATCAAAGCTGTTGGTAAGTTGTGCAATTTGGAGGGGGCCCAAAGGCTTAAGAAAGATGCAAGTAACACAGTTTTTCCAATGGGAGCATCTCTGTTTATCTAGGCAGCCATAACTGAGAGTTGGATCTTTGCAGAAAACTGAAAGGGGAAAAAAACAACAACTCTTTAATGGGATATGTTTGTCTTGATGTTAAGAGTATTTTGTGTATGGTAAAATCCCTATAATTTATTTTCCTAATTCCCCTACATAGAAAGGCTAAAGCATATTTCTTAACAGATTTCTATTAGTTTGAACAATACTTGTGTTAAGTGCAATCAAACAGCTTCTTGGTCCTGATAAATAATTACAAGTCTTAACAAGATTACTAAAGCCTCTGTTTCTCAAAAATTAAGGAAAAAAATGTCTACATGATAGAGAAATGCAAGCTTAATCCCACCAGATTAAGTTGGAATCTTGAAACTTAAGTTGGGCTTTTTTGAAATGATCTAAGAGAGAAAATTAACTGATGTAATTTGGTGCAGTGCAGGTTACATTTTCAGTGGTAGTTGAAAAAAAAAGAACAAAGTATTTGTCAAGGAAATTGACATAAATTGGCTTTAGAGTTGTTTTATTTTAAGATACCTTAGTCCCATAATCTCCTGGTGTTTATTGTATTTATGGTTTCCAGAGCTGCAAAAAATATCAAATCAAAGTTGTCATTAATTAGAGCAAAATGAAAACCAAAAATGATAGCTCAAATAAAATATTTGGTAATTTATACGGCATGCAATACATTTTTAGGTACAGTACATTTTGGTTTTTTTTCTGGTTCTTAAAGAGTTTTGGATTTGCTTAAGATTGTAAGTTGGCCACAAACTCTGATTGGTGCAGCCCCAGTTTTTGTCCAAAAACTGAGGTCTTTTAAAATTCCCTTTTGTATTTAGCGAGTAGCTTTTATAAACTTAAGATGACCAATAGTTTGGTCGGTTATACTAGTCTGTCTAAGCTGACATTCAATTCAGTCATTTTGTTGGGTTGCTTTTATATAAATGAAATCCTGTCTGTTTCCATCTTGTCTTTGATGTTTTTTTTATACCTGCTAATTGTTGTTTTTTTCTGTACTTTCTAGCTGTATGTTCCAGACGAAGACAAGTCAATTTTTGGCCGAAGCGTAAACAAGCAGGTTTTCGAAGGCTTCACAACAGGCCTTCTTCAGACCATTGCTACCATCTTGAAGTCCCTGTATCTCTGCGTTGTTGAGCCGGCAAAATGTCAAATCTTTCAGTGTTCATCTTCAGATGCAAAGGGCAAAGGTTCTGCTGCAGAGTCCTACAGCACTCGTGCCCAAGATCTTATCAGGTATTTTTTCTTCTGTGTTAAACTCTAGGTTTCTCAACCTCCCACATCCTCCTGGTACCTCTTTATCTCACCCCAAAACCTTTTTACGTCCTTTCTTTCAAGCTCCTCTTTACCACTGATGGACATCTGATTTCCTAAAGGGCAAGCCATATGTAAGGAATAGGCTTACAAAATGTCAGAAAGCCTGGAAATGATCCAAGTGGTGTCTTGTTAAAATGGGAGTAGTGTGAGAATGAGGTGTACTCTGGCATGTTTCCAGCATGTCCTTTTTTTAAACATTTGGAAACGCATTCTAAGTAATATCAGTTTCTTTGGCGCTTACAAATCCACATAAACAACAAGCACTTCCAGAGCTGAGAGAGGTCCCCTTGAACCTGGCATTTAGGCTCTCCATGATGGTTTGGCCTGTAGGAGTGGTGATTGTGATGGAGAAATGTGGACCGTGAGGAAAGGCAGGCCCAGCACCCTGAAGCTTTGTGGACTAGTCAAGTCTTCCCACCATCCCTCCCACAAGAAATAATTCATCTGCGCAGGGCAGCTGCACAGGCACACCAATCTCATCCACTGACCCAGTTGTAACCCCATAGTCAGGGGGGTGCCTGAGAAAAATTGTACGGTCAGACTTATAATCTCAAGTACAAACCAGAGATTTACATCTACTGTCCTTTAATGTGTGACGAAGAATAAAACACAAAGACATTCCAACCCTTTACAGCCAATTTATCAGGCTCTCGTCGAGACGTTTCCACATTTACCACAAGACTAAATGTCTTTTTATAAGGTTTTATCTTCTGCACTAACACAGTAGGCTTTATAATTAGAAAGTTTGACAATAGTTTTCAAAAGAAAAATGGCCTTAGAAAGACTGGGGGAAAATTGCAGAAAAAGTCAGAAATAAATTAGGGGAAAGTTGAAATAACAAATAGGTTTAATAAATAATCCTTTCAGCATCTAATTAAAGGGATAGTTCGGTATTTTTGACATGAATCTGTATGGCATCCCCATCACCAGTGTCATGCAATCACACTGACTTCTCGTCCAGTTTTGGTCAAGCCAAAAGTAGTCCGGCAGGTTTGCTAGAGCCAGCGAAATAAAACGTTTCTCTTCCCAAAACATGTGTTCAAAAGAGTGATATTTTTGCATCCCAAAAACGTTGTAGTGGAAAAAGTCACACGTCGTTATCACTTGGTCCTATTTTCTCTCTGTTCGTATCAGTGCGCGCCGTCATTCAGACAGCTAGGGCGGAGGGAGACATGCATCTGGCTGTTGTTGAGCTCGCTGTCTGAATGACGGCGCGCACTGATACGAACAGAGAGAAAATAGGACCAAGTGATAACGACGTGTGACTTTTTCCACTACAACGTTTTTGGGATGCAAAAATATCACTCTTTTGAACACATAATGTTTTGGGAAGAGAAACGTTTTATTTCGCTGGCTCTAGCAAACCTGCCGGACTACTTTCGGCTTGACCAAAACTGGACGAGAACTCTGCTCACAGGACGCTGCCAGGGGTAAGTCAGTGTGATTGCATGACACTGGTGATGGGGATGCCATACAGATTCATGTAAAAAATACCGAACTATCCCTTTAAGCACTGTTTGGTTTGATTTATTATCCCAAAAAGGGGAAATGTTTTGGAAAAGAAACTGCCAACCTACTTTACCAAGATATGCCCACCTAAACTGAGAGGACAGAGTGATAATGGACCAGTCCAGATGACTTAATGTTCATGTGTTAGAATGGTCCAGTCTGTTCAGACCTACACCCAAACACTAAACAGCCAAACATTTATGTTCAGACATTTATACATTGAATGTGGCTAAACTTGTTGGAGGACAATTAACAGAAATAAATACACCAAGCTGTTACCAAAACACCACAAGACTCGCAGCTGTAATAGAATTATAATGTGGTTCTATCTAGTTTTTACCCGGGCATCTGAGATAACTTAAGATTTTTATCGCTAAATAATGTGAGGGGGCGGGACTCAGAACAACAAACCTTGGATCAAAATATTAGATGTATAGATTCTAATCACTTAAATGAGAGGAAATTGATTATTACTTAGTTCTTAGAAAAGGAAAACTAAAATCAAAAGATGATGGAAAACAAGACAAGACAAGGAGCAGCTAAATAGTTACCACAATACTGACTAGAATGCTTTGACTGACTGCTGTAATCTCTAGGTTTTCATAAGCTCTGTTTACTTAATTATCTTTGCATACCAGAAGCCTCTAGAAAACTAGCCCTGGGTCAGCAGACTGTCAAGGGCCCAAAGCAGGTCTGGCACAGGGGCCACAACAGCCGTCTAATGACACTATTAGGGGTGATTTGTGGCTGAAAGAGTACAAGGAACATGATCATGAGTCCTGTCATTGGCAGAGACAAATTGGAGATATCACAGTAATAGCTGGGGGTGGAGGGCTTAGGTGAGGTATTGACTTACAGTGGAAGTGCAGAGGGAGTATGCACAGTAAAGGCCTTTGTTTGCTTGTGTGAAAGAGCCTTTCATTTTTATTTTTTTTAAGCGGTCTTCAGGAGCACATGCAATAAAACATCTAACATTTTCTTTCTCTCTTTTACCCTTTTATCCAGCTACGTTGTAAACATGGGGTTGATTGATAAACTGTATGGATGCTTCCTGTCGGTCCAAAGCCCAATAGACGAGCACCCCAAGATGTCTGCCTTTCTGCAGCAAGCCTCTTCTATGCTGCACCGGATGTGTGAGCTGTGCATTGCTGTAACTGGACGGTGAGCTCTTATGAAGACACCCTTAACATCTCTTGTGATATCCTAATCTTTTGCTGACTAACTTACATCCTTTTCTCTGGACAAGTAATGACAGAGACTCTGTCACAGTTGATAGCTTCCAATCACTAGGATCCATAAAGTCAATCTCGTGGTTTCTCAAACAGATATTATGGCTCCTCTGCAGGCAGGTCATTCATTCCAACCAGTGAGCTGGCGTAGCTGTCGTTACAGCAGACAGAGATAGAGATCTACTTGACCCAGTGCTCTGTCACTCACCATAAACCTTAGTCTGCGGTGTAGGGGGGGAGCCCACCCACATGTGCCATAGTGACCTCCACTCAGAGGGGTTCAGTGATGCCGCTGACAGAGGCTAAGCACACAGTCACACTAAGGGACATAAGTACCACCATTTCTGACTTCAAAAGAAAAAAAATCAATCTGATCATTGCAACAGAAGAGCCAGTTAATAATTTTATATCAGAAGTTGCTTTTAAAGGGCCGCTGAAAAGGCTTTACTTTACACTGGAGGGGCAAATGACAACTAGAAACTAGTTTGACAAAGAATATTGCAAGACGACTTTTTTATTTTTTATGTACCTAATGCACTATATGTTTAGCTCGTTCTGTTTGAGATCTGTTCTGCTAACAGCCTATATGTCATTTATAAGAACATTCAGTGGGCCACAAAAATATTTGGACCATGCCAGTTGCTGTTTTAGGGGATTACAGTCGCATTTAGAGGCTCTGTTCTCGCCTAGCAGCATATTTCACACAAAGCCTGTTGGCTAACATCAAGTATCAGCATGCACTGCCGGTTTCATCCCGAGGTCAAACGCTCTCTGTTGTAAATGGCTGCAAATCATAGATGGTGCTGCTGCTGCGGTTTTAAATAGTCTAAATGCAGCAGCTGAACTCCTTTACTGTGGCCCACCTTGTGTTAGACTACACAAATACAGGTAATTACTACAGAACTGTTCTGTATGAATAGTTTAATAATACTAGTTTCTACATTACAGCCTGTCAGATGTTATAATTGACAACTTTTGCCCAGTGTTACAGGAAATGCTTTACACAGGTTGAAAACAAAACAGACATGAAACCATTCAAGACACTCCTTAAAATGGATTAACATAAGTAAGCAGTGAGTAGAAATCCAAACAGAGTGGATGAGTTTAAAAAGAGACTGATAGATCATTCGATTTTATGGATGTAAATTTGTGGAAAAGCAGACATTTAGATTAACAAGGGGACATAAATGCTTAGTTATAAGGCAAATTTAACTAGTAGAATAGTTGAAAATAATTCTGAAAAATACAAAGTCATAGTAACCTAGAAATGCTAGAAGTTAAACCTGCTTTAGAATACACTTATCCACTTAATCTTTTTTTTTTTTTTTTTTTTTAAGTAAAGAAAGTCCATTTGTGGGGGATTTTTACCAGAATACGCAAGAACCAGTTGTTCTACGAAAGCCTCAGATGTTTTAGAGAACATCAGTAGCATGATGAACACCAAGTATCACAGAAGATCAATGAGGGAACAATCTTTGAACATCTTAAACAATATTACAAAATGGGCTATAAGAAGGCTGCTGTTGAAAGTAAATTGAAGTTCGTTTTCCCACTGACTATATTGAGGAAGAAGCCTACCAGACCAAAAACAGAAGACCAAAAATGACCTTTTTAGTCTACATGTAAAACACTCTGGAAGAAAACTTGGGACCAGAAGTCCCCGTAGCTACATCATCCTCACAGTTAATGATGAGGGCAGTCTTTATATGGTGGGGGTGCTTCTCCTTAGCAGAAATATGCTGCTGGTCAGATTTTATTGGAAGACGGAGCTAAATACAGGACTATCCTGGAGGAAACCCTGTTGGAAGCTGCAACAAACCTGAGGCTGAGCAGAAGCTCCTATCTCCTAAACATGGAGACAGAAGATGATGTAACTAATTGTTGACTCACTAGGCGTGAATAAATGTTAACTTTCCACATCAATATTAATTCAAAACTTCTAAAACCATGTGTAATTTTCCCTCCACTTCAGTTGAGCCCTGCTTTGTCTTTATATGTCCTGTTAAAATCCACAGGGTTTTTTCCATTAAAGTAATATTATATGAAAAAGTTATCATAGTTGCATAATTGCATCCAAGGGTTGAAATGTTGGTTTCCAAAAAACAGAAGCTTAATATGAACACGAGATGAGAATGTTTGCTGTGAAGCAGTCTTTCCACATTCAGTGCCGTCTTTAAATGTAGACAGGTTATTCAGAGTTACCAATGAAGACAGATTCCTGTAGCATTTGCTTCAAATTTCTTACTCAGCATTGAATACTAAACGGAATACTTTACAGTAAGACGATGTACATCTTATGATTTGATACTATGTTTGATGCATTTACTGACAGTAATACATTTTCCATTCCTTTCTGGTCAAGAGTTGCTGCCTTGTCTTTTTTTTTTTGCTGATAAGTATATTACAATCCTGCCCTTTGTCAATATTGTGCATATAATCAAGCACATGTGGCATTGATATCAATCAAAGAGATTCAAGGAAAGCCTTGTCCTTTTCTCTGCATGCTTTATAGGAAACAAAATCATTTCCAAAAATCTATTTTTGCCTTAAGTCTTGCCTCATGGGAGCTCTAGACTTACCCTCCCCAGTGGAGTGGATCTCCCTGAAACATCATTGCCAGCAATAAATGTCATAAGCACATGTCTAATCAGTAAAACGTCTTTCCAGATTGCCTTCAACATAAGGTCTGAAGGTCTAATCTACTATTTTCCTCTTTTTTTCTCTTTCTCTGGTTCTTCCCCGCCAGCGTTCCTAATATTTTTGACAACAAACGCCAGGACCCAACTGGACTTACAGCTCTTTTGCAGTCCACTGACCTGGTGGGAGTGGTGCACACCCTGTACTGCATCTTGCTGCACAGTTTCTCGCCAGAGTCTGCTTCCCAGACTCAGGAGCCCTATGGCCCTGGAGTCATCCAGGTGGCCATACACGGCATCCGCTTCTTCAACAGTTTTGCCATTCTTGACCTATCAGCCTTTCAGGTACGGATTATTATTGATTTTTTTTCCTTCACTTTGTTAGATTTAAAACCTCAAGTTTTGCATACTAGACACATACAATGACTATTTCACATAAATATTTGAAAAATCTTGTAGATTCTCATTTATCCAACATAAACATGTTTGAAAATCCTTTCTTTAGTATCTAACATCCTTGTGGCCATTAATGCTTTTTTCTTTATAAAAAAAACTATTCAAAGAGAGATTGTTCTCCGTGGGCCTAATTTGACCTGTGAGCATAAACATAGGAAACCGTTGACCTCAGGTCACTTTCTAGGGGAGGATTAGAGAGCCCAGTGGATGAGGTTAGGCTGAAACGCCAGTGATTATCACTGTACGAGGAGCCATACATTACCCACTCTGTGCAGGAGAGCGCATCGCTTTCCTAAGTCACCGCACAAACCGAGAGCCACACAGACGAGCTAGCAATGCTGTTAATTATTTTAATGCCTTGGGGTAATCACTTTGAAGCGGCTTCCTGTCACTGACCCGCCATATTCAGGCAACTCAAAACAGCTGGAAATGAAAGCGTTTTCCCCGCCAAAGTTTTATGAACATTTTAAATTATGTTGCTTTTTTGGCAGGGACTTGTAATCACCTTGTGTTTCACATTACTTCACTGCGACAGCTTATACGTATCAGTAGTGATCGGTTGATCACAATTTAAGCCGCTGGCTCACTCCGTTGCTGCATCTGCTCACAAAATGGTGTTTAGACCCAAATTTAAAAGCATGGAGTGAAATATAAATGAATTAGTTTTGTAACAGGCACATTTGGATGGAGTAAGCTGTAACTTATCTGGAATCTTGGAAATCTGTCCCTTTTTTCCATCTAATTTACAACATAGTTCTCATTATTCCTATTGATAAAGGATTTATACATATTTAATATGCAGAATTGGCTCTTAGATTAGAAAACAGCTGAATTTGGTTGTAAGATTTCCAACCAGCCTCTGAGATATTGTTTACGGCTGTTTAGCACACCCAAACCTTTAGTGAAATTTCAATGATCTTGCAGTGCTCTGTCACACTGGCATGTTTATTAAATACTCTCTGAGCTCCTCCATGTATCTCAACTTCTAAGCAGGGCTTGGGGTTGTTCTACACTTATATTCTGTTTGATTTGCTTATATACCTATACTCTATACATTTCCACCAACAAAACATCTATCCTTTTATTGCTTTGCATAGATATATTGTTTGGCGTTCAGAAATAACAAACACAACTCACATTTAAATTAGTGTGAGCGTTCTATGACATGTTTTGTCTGCTGTTGGGCCAGTCGGTTCTAGGAGCAGAGGGCCTCTCTTTGGCTTTCCGGCACATCGTCAGCTCCCTGCTCTGGTACTGTACCCAACATTCCTCGGAAGAGCTGCTTCATGAGGTCATCATCTGTGTGGGATACTTCACTGTTAACCACCCAGACAACCAGGTAAACTCATACCTCTAAATGGTTGTAGTGTGGGTCAAATCTAAATATTGATTTAACTAAAAAATATAGATATATAGGACCTAATTCTTAGAATTTTTTAGATTTATCTTTATGTCATTTACATTATGTTCCGTTTACAAAATATTTAAACAGGCATACAAGTGATTAAGCATACAAGAAATTTAAATTCATCAGTTGTGCATTTAAATACTTAAAATGAAAAGAAATTCAGATCCAAAAAGAAACACAAATTCAGATCCAAAAAGAAACACAAAACAACAAACAATATAATGGTACATTAGATCTGCAGAGTTTTGTTTTTTGTAGAACTGTTTTGTTACGGCCATATCGGAGGGTTTTACAGCATGTTATATCCTGGTATATTTATATAAAGTTACACTGAAGAGGCTGAATGATAAAAAGGAAATAATTTCATCCTTTGAATGCATCATTTGGCAAAACAAGCTCAAGACTTTGGTGCTTTAAGAGCTGCCAACACAGACAGAAGCTGCAACAGAAATAAACACTTGAAATATTTAACTCTGTGTAGTAAGTCTGTTTCATTTTGAAATAGTTTCCTTAAATGAACTTGTCTGCCACAATTTAATTTATGAAAGGCAGCTGTTAAATAACAATAATAGGAAATTTTTATGTTTTCTTCTTGGACCTTTTTTTTCCCCAAACTGAACTTTCTTAGTTTTGTCTATTTTATAAACTGTCTGATTATTTCTGTTCAACCCAAGGTTCCTCTGAGGAGTGTAAAGCTGTCGATTTTTAGAGAGAAGAAGCCAATAATATCAACTTACTATTGTTCCTCTCTTGCATTATTTGTCAGAAAAAGGGTGTAGTTTTGTAATTGTAACAAAAAGCACCTGTTAAAAGATTTATACCTTGGCACCTTCCTGCTTTTGGTCTGTGTGTCGTCCTTTGTCCCACAGAGTGAGCCTTTGTTCTCAACTGGAAAAGCGGAGATGTCTGCTTGCCCCGGTGTTACAACTACTTAGGGGGCTCTGTGGAAGTGAGCAGGATGTGAAGAAGCAGACCTGGCTGCTGTGTTGCTGGCTGTCATGCATGGCCCGTCTACCGGGCCCCTGATTAGCCATGCTACAGTTGGCTGGCCTTTGATTAGGATAAGCCTGACCCAGTCTAAGCGTGTCCTTACACAGTAAAGCAGTATATTGATTCATTTCTGTTTTATTTTGGGTCTTCCTCAACCCTGCTTTTTCCGTTTTTCTCTCTCTCTCATTAAATTCAGCACAGACCATTGTAAATTTAATTGGTATGTTATTGTAAATGATTAAATAAGTACTGATTTAAATTGTGACCAACAGCCAAACAAAGATGGCATTTGATTCTTGCTCATGTTTCGGAAAATGTGTCATTTATTCACTACAGAGAACCAAAACAAAACTCCTTTTCACCTTGCTTCTGGGTTTAAAAGAAAACACATTTAAGTATAGATTGTCAGGAAACAAGATCCAATCCAACTTCACACAGTTGATCTTTGCCAGTGGTCCGGTTCCTGGAATGCGTCCATTCAGTTCTTCACCAAGATGGATGGCTTCAAGAAGGAATATTTAGAGCAGCTTGAGCTTTTCTCCAGCTAATGTAAGCATTGGCAGGACACAAAAGCGGCCCGACCCGAGGCCTTTGCAGTCACAGAGACTGCTGATTCACTGTCGGCACACTAGCTTTTGTTTATACACATACTTTAGAAATAGAGCTGCTCATAAAAAGCAGAACTTTGAAGCAGACCTATACGTCGAGATGTATTCCCTCAGCTTTGTGGGGGGATGAATAATTGAACTGTCACCAAGGGAAAAAAACATTGAAAGAGTGACATATCTAAGCCTGTGTTGTTGTTGTTTTTTTTTTTGTATATAGCAGCGTCACTGCTTATGGGGGCAACTGAGCCATGCAACCATGTGTTTCTTTGTCTCCTGACTGCGCCTGTAGAGAACTTCTGACAAACATGCAAAGCTAATTAGATGTCTTGTCATTGACAAATACATGCACTTCTTCTTTGCCTCTAGAAGAAAGATCTACCGGTAATCTTCCTGTCTTTAACTCCAATGATTCATTCATGATTCATTCACAGTGATGATATGTTGGATCTTTTGGCTGATGAGATGGTAATTGTTATCTGGTGAAATGTTAACCCACCTTATTCCTGCAAACTTTTCAATAAGAAGAAAGGAGTTTCAGAGTGTGGAAATCTTAAAAAAAACATTGGCTTTTCTTTTTCAGAACATGGAAAAAAAAGAACAAGCTGTTATTTTGTATTCACAAATACAAAACCAGGTTTTCCATGCATGTTTAAATGCAGAAGGTAGTTTTGAGATTTATTTGTGCTTATTAAAAGTGCATCAGTCAGGCCGATTTCTAGATTTTTGTCTTTACAAGCACTGTGGCGCACAAAGACTTGTTTGTCTAAACTTGGCTTTAAGTGGGGATTTAAATAAAACAAACCCTGAATTTAAAAAAAAAAAAAAGGGCCTTGAAAACTTTGAAAGAGGTAGCTCTGCTGAACCTGGTAGAAAATGAACAAAAAATTGTCTCCAATTATTCAGGTTAGCATCCGATTATCACTGCGATTAAATTGCATAACAAGATCATGTTTGCTGATGTGTAGATAAGAAAAGCATATACCTCTCAAATTTTGGATTTGAAAATATGGGAGATTTTATCATATCTAATGAAAAAGATTACGTTTTTTTTGTTCTGAAAGTTTCTTAAAAATTAAGTTGGAAAAAAATCAGGATTTTGAATGTTAACCTAATGATCAACAGCAATAGCAAATCAAATAAAAACAAGTTTATTTCAATGACTTACGGCTTTATAATCATGTCAGTATTTCTTATACACATTTTGTGTAAATTGGGTTGGTGATCGGTTTTAACCTTGACTAGCTTTGTTTGATGATCACTGGCTTACTTTGAGTGTAATCACACCTGCCATATTTGGTTCGCTTCAAATGGACCACAGTTCATTCCCCTGTTAGTCCAGATCTTTTTTGCAGGTGTGAATTTATAAACAATGTAAACAAGCTGTGATCCACTTTTTGAGGCTTTCAAAAAGACTGGTGCGGTTCGCTTCTATTCTGGACACAAACCAGCCTCTAAAATAAAGTCTGAAGAAAATTCTAGTTCAGACTTTTCTGTGGAGACATGTTGGCTCACAATAATGGCTGCTGTGAGTCGGATTTAGATGCTGGCGGATAACAGGAAACTGAACACATTACAACAGAGCTGCTTTGTTTTATCGTTTTGGAAAGTTTTGTCCTCTCCGTCACTAAACGTCATTAGTTTGCAAATCCTGTCAGCCTTTTTGTGTTTTTTTTTTTTTTAAAGTGAATACACACAGAGACTGCATTTTACTAGTAATGGAAATAATTATTCTAGTTAACATAAGATTTTGCAGATTGGTGGGCACATTTTCCCAAATAAATGTTTTATTTATTTATTTTTTTTAACAAAAAGTATAAAAAGTGTATTTGGATTGGTATTTATATTCCTTGAGAAGAAACCGTATAACCAGCTGAAATTCATGCTGGTAGATCAGAGCTTCATCAAACCTAAATCTCTGATCAATACGTTTCCCATAATCCATGGATTATCTGGCAGAACATGCTCATCTCCATGTCGCTGCCTTATCTAAGTGGTCAGTCCTCTTCTTCCCACTCTCTTTGAGGGCGTTTACTTCGCCCTACAGGCTGGAGTCAAGCTTAAGGTCTATAACTCCTCTTAACCTGATGTCGAAACTCTTCCTTCAGCGGCCCATTACTGGAAAGACAACCAAGCCGTCTGCCTGCAGGGTAAGTGCAGCTCGTGCAGACCATCGGGAGCCAGCAGCGGAGAACAAACTCACTGCATCAGCCTGCAGAGTAAACAGAGACAGAGAAACATTGACATCCACACACGCTCCACTAACTGGCAGGAGTATGCCTTGATTGCTAGCTTTGGTACATGATTTACACTGTGCTTCAAGGGTGAATTCAGGTCCAGGCAACTAGAAGTGAAGCTACGGACGTTTTTAATCCCTGGAAACGTTTCAGCGAGAAGTTTTCCTTTGTCTGTAACACTGTTGTCAGGTTAGTTTCAGAGCTCGGTTATCAGCAGTTCAATCTTAGAAGGAATGACAGCATTTGCTCATTGAGATAAATAAGAGTTATTAAATTTTATTGTGTAAACAAAGGGTTTAAAATGATGGGTACCTTAAACCTGAAGTTGAAGTGTCTTTGTCAATGTCTGCCACATAGTCCAAAGGCAGTTTACACACCCATTGTAGAAGTCCTAAAAAAGCACTAAACAGGAACTTTATGCCGTCTGCTCTGCTGCCTGTGTTATCAGCAAAGACCTTCCACTGGATCTGGTTTGTATTGTGGATTTAAGTGTCAGATATATGGCCCTACTTTACCTCTAGTTCCTCCTAAGGTGTTTGGGGGGGTCTAACCTAAGCAACAACTATAAACATACACATTAAGCGCTGTAGCTTTTCCAAAAGTAGAAATACACAATATTTTCCAGAGCTTTAAGCTAGTAGCTTTTTATTTTTTGGTATCCTCGTCAATTGTGATTATTTTTACGGTTATTGACTCTACTTCCACAAGAGTTCCTCAGGAATTTGTTTGTTTCAGAACATTAATTTTACACACTCTTTGTGGTCGTGGGCTGTGAGGAAGTCATGTGGTTAAAGCACTATAAGGCCATTTAAAAAAAGGCCAGGTCTCTGAACTTAAGGAAGAACAGAGCAGCTAAGGCACTTGAGTTTTCTCAGGGTTCTCTGTTAAATGTGGACCAGATGCACAGTGATTCGTTTTATGATGTTGAACTGTGAGGTGGAGATACCTCAACTGTTTAGTTTCAGCATTAAAGTCATTTCAGATCCGATTTTTGGCTCTTCACCTGCGAAACTGACATCTCTGTGTACCTCTAGGTCTCTGCCACCGGCCTTTGTTTTATGTCTTTCTGCGTCAGGCACTTGAGGCTTTGTAATTTGTTTAAGCAGCTAAAGTTTGGATGAAGATGCATGGTGGGAGATTATGAGCTTGCTGTGTGATTTGTGGGTTGGATCACCTCTGAGCTCCGGCTCAGATGTCCACTACATGCTGTGGTGTTGAATTCTTTCATAAATACTTACATTAGTATGAGGAGCTTCTTCTGCATTTGCAGACTAATATTAATAGTACGTTTTTTGGTGTTAAAAATAATGGCTTTAGTTTTTCATCAGGATGTCGGAATGAAATATAAAAAAAATAATTAAGTCAGGTAGAAGTAGCATGGAAATAATGTAATACAGCCAGCTTAAATGAGTTTCATTGTTTATCCAAAATTCCTTAAAGAAAAATTGTAGGCTTTTTAACGTTTCAGAATTTTAGTGAATTTCAGAAACTGAAAATAAATTATTCCAGCCTTTTGTAACTTTGACAGATAATTGGGGCTGATACAACTATGGTAATCACATTAATCGTGATTTAATAGATTATTGAAATAATCATCAGCTAATTTAGTAATCGATTAATCGTTAACTGGAGTTTAGACTCTAAAACAAGACTGTAGCTGACAGAGCAACCTATTTAGAGCAGCAATTATAGCAACATTTTAAAAAGAATATATATACATTTTGCATTTTAGATCAAATAAAATGTTTTTGTCTGTCAATATGCTCTATCCAGAACTCCACAAGTAAAAACGGTTTAGTTACACCTGGTTTGATTTCGTATAAACTCTTCCATAAGGAACCTTTGGTTAGCCGATAATTAATCGATTAATAAAAATAAAAAATTATCGATAGATTAATCGATTTGCAAAATAATCATTAGTTGCAGCCCTACAGATAATCACATTTCCAGTTGACATGTTTGTGTCCTGTTTCCTGCTCCCTCACTCAGGACGATATGACTCGTTCACAGACGTGGTAAATTATTTATGCCGAATGCCCTTCCTGACGCAACATTCCAGATGACACATCTAGTGCTTTAAACATTTAGTATAAAACTAAATGAAGATAAACCTCTTTTACAGATTGATTTTAAGTGATGATCGGAAATGAAACTATTTTGTGTCGCCACAGTAAAAAAAATAAATAAAAGGGTTCAGCTCTGAAGCGGCTCTTTAAACAGATAAAAGTAGTGACTTATCGCTTTGTTTATCCTGCTTCTCAAACTTGGAGTGCATTATCAGAGGGGGGGCCAATGGAAGGCTATTAGTGTGTATTTGTTAAAACCTTGTAAATCTTTTTAATTTATGTTACGGCGACTGTGGGACCTTCCCACAGCCTTCTGGTTTCCATTGATGTTGAGTCGGCGGTCCTGCGGTCCGTACCTGTAAACCCGTGCTGAAGAGGGCCGTCTCAAACTCAAGGAATCAATAACTTCTGCAACATATGGAGATTTTTTTGGATCAATCAGCTTTGATAGAGGAGAGATAGCAAGACTCCTTAGGTAGCAGAACGATTTTTAAACATGTTTATAAAACAAAATTGGAAGCCTTTAGGAAAACTCTGATTTAAGCCGTTCTCTTGACTTTCTCTAGCGCTGATGTCTCCAGTGTCTGGGTCAGGAGGGCTCAAATCTACATATAGAGGATCTTTGGATGCTCATCAGAAATTAAACTAACAAAATTGATCACAGTAAGGCACATTAATGCATTCTTTTTAAAAGAAATGAAATGCAAATATTCTTGTTTAACTGGCTCATTAGAGGTACTTTTATATTCAGCAGATTAAAAAAGTCGAGTTTCTTCCACCACTTTCGTCTCTAAGCATCAATGTTTCTGAATCACTGTTTTAGAGAACGTGCACAAAAACGTCTGTTGTAATGAAGGCCAGGCTAACAGCTCATATTAGATGCCAAACAATCTTCAAAATGTGAACTTTATAAGTCTTTTTTTTTATGAAATACTAGTAACATTTCTGTTAAAGTAACTGCTCTCTCTTTCATGATTGAAGATGTCTCTGCTCCTATTATTAAACAGTTTTTTTTTGTTTTTATAGATATGTGTTCTCATATTTTTCTTCAATTCTTAAAGAACTATTTTAGTTTCAAATGTTTATAAATAAATAAAAAACTGAGTAAGGAATCTCTATTAGTGTTAATGACTTTGCCCATTTCTGGTAAAACTTTGTACACGGTGTGTTTGACCTCCAGCTCCACCCCTTCATACCCCGGTTGCACTGCGAGTGCCCTCTTAACCCGAGCTTAACTCCTGCACCGACTGCTTTGAAGCTTCACACCAGACTTGAAAGTAAAGTTTTAATCGCTAATGAGGACATCAGCTTACATTTAAAATTTTCCCTCTATTGCAGCTTATCGTGTTGTCATTCTTCCACTCTTCTCCCCCATTGTGTTTTATAGCTTGTGATTGTGCAGTGGGAGGCTCTCCTCCCCAGGTCTCCTCCTAATGGCTGTTTGTATGTTGTTTTAGAGGCAGATTTACATGTGGGAGGGGCGCAGGGTGCTGATTTACAACCAGCAGCACCACTGTCGGGTTTTAGTGTCTGACTGGCCGCTTTTTGTGTGTTCCAGGTGATGGTGCAGTCTGGCCGCCAGCCCAGCGTGCTGCAGAAATTGTGTCAGCTGCCCTTCCAATACTTCAGCCACCCACGCCTCATCAGAGTGCTCTTTCCTACCCTCATCTCTGCCTGTTACAACAACTCTCATAACAAGGTGATCCTGCAGCAGGAGATGAGCTGTGTGCTGCTGGCTACATTCATTCAGGTAAATGGCAATTTGGAAAAATAAAAGCAATGTTTTATGCTAGCTTAAAAATATGCGGGGTAATATATTCATTTAATCTGCTGCCGACTTGGAGCATCTTTAAAAAAAAAAAAAGTCAAACTCTTGGTTTATTCGCGTACATCACACAATTCCACCACATTAGCAGTCCATTAGCTAATTGACAGGAGGTGGTCTGGGCCGCCGGTGAATCTTTAGCAGGCGGGCTTTTACCAAGATAAATGGATTCCTTCACGGTGGATTTACCTGCCACTGCTTCAACTCCCAGTAAACATCTCTTCTCCTTCATCTTCCTCTGACAACAAGCCCTCTTCGCCACGCTGCAGCCACCACTGTTTAAACACCGATTAACTTCCATTCAAAGGGAGACAAGCCATTGTCATTTCTTTCAAACAAACCAATAATGCATGGCGTCTTGCCCCGCTGCCCTCAACCGTGTTAAGCTCAGGAACATTCCTCCGAGTGGAGCAACTTAATCCTGGATAGCCGAGTAATTCACGATGAGATGGAACTGTCACAGCAGCTTAAACGTTTCCTTCCTTAAGTGTTGCTTTGTGCTTAAACCATGTAGTATGATTAAGAAGTTATTTAATTATGTTGATAATTTTGGTATCCTTGCATCCTCATTTAAAAAGCCTTTTTCTTCATAGGACTGTGCTGCAAATGAGAAGGATTCAGACGATAAGATCAATAAAAATGGTAAGTTATTTAGCTAAATTTATGTTATTAGAAACTTTGTCCTTCTGCTTTGATTTTTCTTCTCTTCAGTGGTATTTTATTTTTATGAGAAGCTCTGACTCATGTGATTTCCTCTAAAGCATTAATGGTTTCTGCCACACTCTGTATTAAAGGTTGTGTTTTTCTCCCTGTTTAGCTCCCCGATGTTTGCTGGATTACTGCATGCTGTCCTACCGCTTTCCAAGAGATCAGTGGGACTCAGCCCTGCAATTTTTTCTCAAGAAGCAGGAGGAGGGATCGAGTTGAACTCAGTCCTCTGATTTAAAAATCCCAGTTTAGCCATTTCAAAGGGTAATTCCTTGATGACATCAATGTTTAATACGTTAAAAGGCCTTATATGTTGCATCCATGTTGATTTCGTGGAAATCTTGTTGATGCAGCAGAATAATTTGCACAAAATGTCTTATTTGTTAATTAAAGTTTAAATACTTTATCGGTTGTTTTGCTGTTTAAGTGGTTTTGCATGTGTTTGTTCCTGTTGCACAGTTTATAGAATAAAACATTTAATTGTGCTGTAACTTGTTTGCCAAACGTTCGGGGACGCCTCTGTTCGTTTACTGTATTTCACTCGTTAATTAAATGTTTACTACTATGCCGATTTCTCGATATTATTACATTTTATTGTGGGTAGAAGTAACTCTGAAATAAAAAATACATATTTTGAGCATAAGTGCTGCTCCTAGCTACAAGTTATTTGTTATTAAGCTAAGAATAAAACAGTGATTTAATCCATTCTGTTTTTGCAGCTGACGGAAATGAGACACATATAGTTATATACAATTTTCCGGTCATTTTGATTAGTGCAGTTTCTGTTAACTTAGAGGATGTTAACTCCGAATGGTTTATGAACGTTCGTTAGAAAGACCTGTGAGATTTAGTGTCATAGCTTTTTCCTGTTTTTTTTTTTTTTTTTTTTTAGAGCAATTTTGCATGTACGTAGTGTGAGTGTAAATTTTATTTATGCATAATGTGAAATAAAAAAAACTAGACATCTGCTGTTCAAAATATGGTTTAGCTATTTGAATACTTCATTCAAATCTATCTCTGTTCATCCAAGTAATGGAAATAAATTTTACTTCTACTGTTATTTATAATTTGTTAATCACTTTCTGTACCGTTTTACGTTAATTTATTTGTTTCTGTCATTTTATTTTTGGTCACAAGATTCTTGTTTTTTGTGTATTCTTTCTGTTCCTAGTTCCACTATTAGAAAATATCAACCATTTATAGTTTCATTTCATAACTCCATGTTCAAGGAGCCATTTACGAGTTAATATATTTCATTTAATAAAGTTTGTGAAATACTGTTCTATCCTGTCGATTCTCTGATTTATTCTATACACATTGAGCACCAGCTAAACTAATACAGCAGGTGGGTCTCCATTTGTCTTAATAGATTATTTCATAGCTAAAGGCCAATTACCATACTTTTTGGGGGGGCGGGGGGTTAGTTGATATATTTTGTATTAAAGCTCTGCAAGATTTTGCTTGTCCTGTTGATTTTTACCATTTAATAGTATATTTCAATAAAATAAACTTTTGTAAATCACCGTTTCTCTCACCACTTAAAAAAGGGTAATTTTAAACATTTTTAATTTTTCTTGCTTTGTTCTCCAGAAGTCTTTAAGTGTGAAACGGGGATGGATTCGCTGACATACAGATTTTAATTTCATTAAGAAAAAAATGTTTGTATTGTAGGTCTGAAACGGTGTCTCAGAATAGATAAAGAAATGTAGGAATCAGCCTTTTATTTAATCAGTGTGAAACTGGTACCATCTCCCAGCTCATTCAGGCTTGCTTTAAATCAGTGATGTTGAAATCTGGGGCCTGTGAAATGTTCAGATGATATAATGCTAAAATACATAGGTTATCTCAAGTTTATGGTAAGTATGTAAAGAAAAAGAAAACCTTATCTTATATTTTACTGGTGTGTATTTTCTTTATAAGATGAGCTATTGCTACAATGAAATCTTTGACATATTTAGACTAGTTCTCAGCATGTTCTGTTGTTTTATTATTATTTGAATTGGGCTCAATTTCCCTCGCTGATAAAAACCGATCCTCCCCAACAAATTGCTGAGGTGTAGAGTGTCAGTCCAAGCTTGACCCTCATGCTCTCCTGTCCAGCGGCTATTTGTCGCTCAGGATTCCTGCTGGAATGAAAATAAACTGAAGATGCGTCCGCAGGCAACATGGAGTCCCCTCAGCGCTGCGCGGCTCAGTCAGCCCACTGGATCCCTTACAGGTGATGCCAGATGGAGATAAGGGGCCCCCGCTGCCTGGAGGCTACTCAGTCTAGACTTCCAGTCCAATAATACAGGACTCCAGTTTTGTAGGCTAAAATTGATTTAGTCTAAAAGCAAATGTACATTTTTATATCATCAGCAAACGCTGCGTAAAGTTTGTTTGGAATCTGGCTGCAAAGGCGCGTCATGTTAGAAATGGGAGCCAATGCAAACATTGCAAACGCTTAAAGCTGGAGAACAGCGGACACTTATTGTCTGATTCACTGACCCCTGACACAGGGCAAAAAGCTCAATAATATCTTGTCAACAATCAGTCACTGATCTTGGCTCAGAAACTATCTAAGCAGATTAAAAGTCTGCCAAACCTGCAGACAACTCTAAACAGAATTGTTAAAGCTTTTTAAATGGATATTTTTTGCCTTGATTTCAACTATAAACTTTCTCCCTTTCAGAAATATATCTTCTAAACAAGGCATTTCAGATACGAATCCTATTTTTTCTAACTTCAATATGTTCAAAAGAATTATTATTATTATTATTTTATTTTTTTTTAGCAAACTCTAGTTTTATTAGAATTAAGGAATGGTCTCCAGACCTTGAATACATCCAACCAGAGAGGTTACTTACAGTTTCATCAGTTGTCTTCCTACAGCCAATTCATTTATGCACGATTTTGTTCATTCACTGTGAAAACTTTGAACGATTTAATAAAAGAATAGAAGCCTTAATACTGGATGACGTCATCCTCTAACTGTTTTTTTTTCTCCTTTTTTTACTAATACTTTTCAACAAGCATTTCTTATTGCCACAAATTATTGCCAACTGGTCTTTAATTTTTTTTTTTTTTTTTTTTTAAAGGTTTAAAATCCGGATCTATGGTTATTGCTGTCTTTTTACAGTAAACAAAATAAATAATATATTAATTATTATGATCTCTTCCTTTTATTATACTCCTGACCGCTCTGATCATATTCACAGAATATTTGTCTTATTTCTAACTTTTATTTGCTAAATATTAGACATCTTCAAATTAATTGCCTGTTTCAAAAATGTAATATTCTGTGAATCCATCGAGATTTTTATGATCTTTAAGACTTTTAGGGAAAGATTGACTTATTTCACCAGAAAGAATGTTTGCTGGCTGCAATCAGCGCTCAAGAAGCCCATGGTAGCTGACGTCTTCCTATCTCTATTTTTATTTTATTTTATAAAACTCTCTAACCAAACTCTGCTTACTCATCCAAACCTAAATCTTCCTTGAATAATTAAATATCAAAACATCAATTATTATGTTTTTTTTTTTCATTTAACCGAAAGATGATCTCTTTTCCCTATATTTCTTCAAACGAAAAAAAATATATATATATATATATATATATATACTGAACGCCTTGATCGACAAAATTGATTTTATGCATGCAGTAAGCAGTTGTTTTATTGATAAGATCAGTTATATTTGCCTTCATAATAAATAGTAATAACTTATTTTCTTATAGGAAAGGTGAGGTAGGCTACACCTCTTTCATCTGATCCAATAATTTACGTCAGTCTAGTGAATCTTACAGATCATGCACATCTACACAGGTTGCATTTTCCTGACAAACATACTGGAATCTTCGACGCGCAGACGTCCAGCACTGGCTTATGTGCTTTAATCCAATCACATCCTTCCCAGTATATCCATGTAGCTATTGGCACGACTTTTTTTTCTCTACAAGAGGAAGCCCCTCGTGTTCATCTACAATTGTGGATCCAGGAAGCATTTAGAGCTTCAGTCCTCCCAGTTCCGATCTGCATGGATGGATCCTGCAGTATAATCCAGCCCGGTTCCCTTGAATGTCTTCCTTGCGCTTCCTTTATGGGGATGATGAGGCTGAGTTTTCGGCCACCAGCTGACCCGTCTGCCTCATCACGTGTCGACGGGACTCGGGACCATGCTGTTCGGTGTGTCCGGTAACTGGGATGATAGGGAGGTTACATCGCTGCCCGAGGAGTTGCCCAAAGAGCCCGACTCAGAGAAAGAGACCTGTGCAGGAGACACAGACAAGTAAAAAAAATTATATATATATATAGCCTATATATATTTATATATATCATAATCCCAGCTTGGTATGATTGATTGACTTTATTGATCTCACAGTGGAGAAATGTACTCCTTACATCAGCTTAAATATTGTGCCAAAGAAAGAAAAATGTGCATGGCATTTTTAAAGAGCATACACACTGCAAAAACAATCTAGAAATAAGTAATATTTCTTAAATTAAGTCTATTTACCCTTAATTTTAGCAGATAAATAAGATGATTTACAGTGGAATGAGTATTTTTATTCTTAGAATAAGATAATTAGATAACATGCACTTGAAATAAGACAATACAGTTGTTTTTTTTCTTATTTTACATGTAAATTGTCTTGTTCCATTGGCAAATTGTCTCACTTATCTCCTCAATTCAAGGAAAAATGCACTTAATTTAAGAAAAAATAACTTATTTGGATTCCTTTTTTTTTTTGTTGCAGTGCACATATGACAGCTTTATATATAGCAGGATTCTTATACAAGGTTCCTGCACAGGGTAATTTATATAGATTTGATATTATGACCCAAAGGTCAATTGTAATTCAACGGATTTTCTTTTTCTCCAAATTTTAATAAAATCACAGCATGCAATTTAGGCCCTTTAAATAGATCGGGTGAAAAAACAACTAAACCTTCAGTAAAAAAATATATATTTTTCTGTCCTTTGCAGGCGTTTTGACACATGCCCATAAACGCAGACCTACCAGTTGCTGGAAAGCAGGCTGGTCCAGATCGGTCTGCAGAGCAAAGTCGCTGAGGCTTTTCCACGGAGGCTGGTAGGTCTGTACCTCCACTGGGTTCCCCTGCACGGTGTTGTCATGTCTGATCGGACTCCCAGCCACCAGAGGAGTGCCTGTCAGGCCCTGCAGATTCTAACAGGGGGATGAAAACAGTTCATTTTGTTCAGATGTTGTACTTTTAAGGGAAAACGTAGTTAAGAATGTTTTTGGGAGAAAAAAAAAACAATATAAGCATGCAATTTTAGATTTCCTTCTGATTTTTATGATATTTTTCCCCAATTAATACTCAATTATGACTTTACAATGTGGATAAGTAAAACTAGTTGATTATTTTCTATTTCTCCAGAATAACAGGATGTTTTCTCCCTGATAAAGATCCACATACTGTTTTGTCGCTCTGCTGCTGCTGCTGAAGCTGCTTCATCAGGATAGACTTCTTCTTGTCCTTGCAGCGCTTGTTCTGGAACCAGACCCGGATCACTCTGGGGCTCAGGCCGGTCATCTCCACCAGCTGCTCCTTCATCAGGGCGTCCGGCCTCGGGTTGGCGTTGTAGCAGGTCCGCAGCGTGTGCAGCTGCTTCTCGTTCAGAACCGTCCGGACGCGGGTGGTCTTTTCAGACTGTTTGTGGACGTGGTTCCGATGGTGAGGTGGATGCCGGACTGAAATGGGATCTAGGGTAGAAAATTAAAAAGATAATTAAAAAATAATAATAATATGCTAAAGCCTAAGCAGATATTGCAATAAAGTTAATATGATAATAAAAAAATAATAATTACCAGCTATGTGCAGGGGCCTGGTGGGGAGGTTCCCAGGGCTCAGCGGGCTCCCTGCAGAGGACCGCTCCACCAACAAGCCGTGATCGGCCCGACACAGCAGCTCATCGTCCCGCAGTGAGAACTCATCCCCCGGCAGGAGGTGCCGGCTACACACCGAGCACCGAAAACACTCCATGTGATAAACATTTCCCCGGGCCCTCATCACCAGGTCGCTGCTGCAGAAGCCCATGTCGCATTTTGCACATTTAATACCAAATAATCTGAGGAAAAAGGCACAAATATGTATTTGCATTAATTAGACAGACCTAAAGCTTATATTTTAAAACAGTAAAATACATTTACTCTTTTGGCGTTATCATTTTTTTATTTTTCATTTTTTTGAAGCGCAAAAATAGAGAATAAATTGATCCACCTTTCAGGCCATGTACCTTGCATAATCTCTTTTACAGTAAGTCTTTCCGTCCCGGACGAAACAAGTGCAAGTCTCGTCCAGATACTGGTTGCACTCTGCACATTTGAGGCAGGCAGCATGCCACTCCAGGTCCGGGGACACTCTCAGGATGTACTGGTCGCGTATCTGACTTCCACAGCCCACGCACATTGCGATTCCCGACTTCTCTGTGCGGAGAAGGTGCATTAATGTGAAACTGTGACAGATGCATGTTGAACCCCACAGTCACCTTGAGAGAAACTAGTGCAAAACCAACATGACCGCCCATCCAAACATGAGCTGTTGCTGCGCAAAAGCTACTCTGATCTTAAAAGTTGCTTTCCATTTTTTTCCACCTTATGATAGAAATAATGTTTTTTTCATTAGGATGTTTGTGTTGATGTATTAAAAAAATATCAACAAATTATTAGGCTTATAAGTATTACATAAAGAGTGTTGTTCCTGGAAATAAAGGTATCTTACTTTTTGAATGATCCCCCATATCATCCAAGAAAGAAGTGTTGAGCAGGACGTCCACCATACAGGAAAGAAAGTCGACGCCCGCGGACGGAGGAGCCCGACCGTCCCGTCCCTGGCTGCACGATAAACTTGTATTCCTCCTCCGGGAGGTGGGGAGAAAACAAAGACCATCGACCAGTGACGTCTGCAGAAACCTGGACCTGTGTTGGTCATGCAAATCTCTGCTCGAAGCCCCTATAGTGAGGTTCTGTATATATGCGCAGGCTATGAGACTTGCTTTGCAGAAATAACCTTAATATCTAGTTAAGCAACACCTATAAATGGCTTTGATCTCTATGATGCTACCTTCAGTTTTTGATATGATTTACACTGTGTTCATTGAAATGTAGGGTAGTGAGTATTTTCCAAATGGACTGTTGATTTTTTATATTTCCTTTTTTTTATACCTGTAGCTGATATGTTAAGTTATAAGTCTTAAAAATAAACGTTGCTTAAGATAGATTGTCGTAGTGAAGCTATTTAAGAATTTCTTTTTTTGTGCTACTCCATAGGCTACTACCGGTATTTTTGTTTCTTTTTTTAAATACATTGTTTTGCTCTTTTAGGTGAACCAATAATTATTATTCAGTGATAGCGCTCTGGGGCGCCCTCTACTGGAATATTGTTCACATTGACAGATTTCAGAGAGTTAAAATCAGCAAAAAAATATTCTAGAGGATACATGGTATGGAGATTGAAATTGGATTTGAAACATTTCAGAGATAAAGGTGCTGTTTAAATGATCAAACACCTATGTGTTAATAGATTATGTTAAGGGTCAGAAAGTGATAGCTCTACAATGGAATTGGTTTGAATTTAACTAAATTTTGTATGTATTATATATATATATATATATATATATATATATATATATATATATATATATATATATATATATATATATATATATATATATATATATATATATATATATATATATATATATATATAAATGTAAAAAAAAAATGTAAAAAAAAAAGCGTATAAAAATCAGAAAAGAAAAATACAGAAAATACCACACACTACGCCTTGTTTTCAAATTTTTGTGGCTTGCATTCATTTTATATGGCCTGACCCAGAGCCTTACCTTAAGCATACCAACATATACCTAATCCTAATGTAAACTTAATATACACCTTAGTCCTAAACCTAACCCTAATTCAAAGAACAGACCTTTGCCATGTAGGGACCTGTTGTGCACATATGTACCTGTAAGTCCCCATATGTAGAATATTATACAAAAACACTTCCTCCACATTGGAGGTAAAGACCAGACCGCACACACTCACATAACAGAAAAATAATCTAAACAGATAAAAAACTGCTGTACTGATTTGTATATATTTATCTTTCTAATTCCATCTTGACAGATCTCAGGACTGACTGATAGTTCTCTTAATAAAATAGAATAGAAAATCCCTTTATTGTGCCACAATGGGGAAATTTTGGTGTCTACAACAGTAAGAAGATTATTGAAAAAAATTGTTACACAAATGTGGACCTTAGAAAAAATGTGTAAGAATAGCATAATAGTGAAGAGTTAAAAGGTAACAATATAATACCATACTTTAAAGTGTAAATACGTGCCTATTTAACCAAATATAGTCTAAATATGTCTTTTATATGTGGATTTATCCTGTGTTTTATTTTGAAGATAGCGATTAAAAAATATATGGATATATTTAGATATATTGAATATATTTTAAAATATATAGAATAGAACAGAATAGAATTCAACTTTATTGTTATTACATTCTCACAAGTACAAAGCAACAGAATGTAGTTTGCATTTGATCAGAAGTGCTGTATAGGATATAAAAATATATTTATAATTATTTGATATAGATAGATAGATAGATAGATGGATAGATAGATAGATAGGTAGATAGATAGATAGATAGATAGATAGATAGATAGATAGATAGATAGATAGATAGATAGATAGATAGATAGATAGATAGATAGATAGATAGATAGATAGATAGATAGATAGATAGATAGAAGATTCATTTCTTTTGGAAAATTCAAGAACCGTTACAAAAGCCTCAAGATTATGTTTTGCTGTCCTGAGGCGGAGACAGATGTTGCCACACTGTCTGTATCGCGAGATTTCACTGCTAACGTCCTGGCATAAAGTCCACTTGTACACCCCTGCAGCTAGAACGCAGAAGAAACACCAGAGGTCCAATATGAACAGAGTTTTAAATAAATCCACCTTAAGAAGCCTGGTAAGAGTTTTACTGATTAAACACAGCCGCTACATTATTTGGTTTAAAATGCTTAAGTTTAATAGCGCCGCACATCTTAATTGTTTATGTAGCTGATGCTAACTGGTTAGCTCACTCAGTTGGACTAATTAAGCAGTTGTTAAACTTTTGAAATCCGTCTGCAACAGTTGTACTTCTAATATGGTAAAATTTGCTATTTGCAAACTTTAGACACTGAAATATTTTTCATTTAATCCTTCATTTCCAGCCAATACTCTGGTTTTAGCAGCGTTAGCATAGCTATTATGAAACCTCGCAGCACAAGTTACGAAACTGCTTCAATGACAATAAATACAGCGCTACTATAAGAGTCGTAGTTTAATATTTTTCATAGCTTTCCACCATATTTTATTTGCTCTTGAATCTTTTTCAAGAGTTACAACCTTAAAACCCCCTGTAAACATTAAGCAGCACTATATTTACAGATAAACCTGCATGTATTGAAACATTCAGATTCTTTAGTTTTTCACAGCTTTGTCTATGTTTTAAAATTTCCCTTTATATTGTGTTTCATTATTCTGCAGAACTTAAGTATAGCTTCAATTTTAAGCTGTTAATACTTTGGACAGTTGCTGTTATTTGTGGTTAGCATTTAAATGAGAGAAAAAGGAGCATGTGTTTTACTTTTTCGGATTGTTTTCCATCATGTGTCACATCTATGATGTCTAGAAGCAGCTGGTATTTTCCTGTTCTCTTTTGAAACAGCTGGATGTAGCTTGTCTAGAGGTTGTTTGCCTGCTATCTGGATGTCACCTCAGTAGTTTGGCCCACACCAGTTTATACAGGCTTGTTCCTATATGTTCATAGAGATATGACTTTGATTAAAGATGGCAGGGTATTAGTGTTGTTCAAAAGTTCTCATCTGTGGTTGTGAGTTTTTAAAATTTATTTGTTTACAGTTCTAATTAGTCTTTGATTTATCAATTGATATTTTAGGCCTTTATAATGTATTTAAGCTTTGCAGACTTATGTTATTTGTATTTTCTGCAGTTCAGCCAAGAACTTTTTGGAATATTACAGTTCAACAGTTCTACAACCCTTCGATCCAGAGCAGTAATAAACCCTACCTGGAAGGATTATACCTTAATTTGTATTTACTTAGGCTTAATTATATCTGTTTTATCGTTTTTTCTGCCTAAATATTGTAGGCCATAACTACTTTGTATGTAGAAATTAAATGACTCTTGATGCTCCTAAACAGTGTCGCTAGGTTATGTCAGGCTACTATGGCAGAAATGACAGTCGATCCCTATCTGGACCCCAGCTGTCAGTTCAGTAGAAGAGCCATTTAATTCGCAGCCCCTTTCCTCACATAGTGATTGAGATGTGTTTTCCAACAGACTGGACTCATCCAGAGGTTTCAGAGCACCTTGGTTGTTGCAGAACACAATAATGACAAGCTGACCCCCATTACTCTCAACGCCATCACTGCTGCTGGTAAACTGGGTGGAGATGTGTCTTGTCTGGTTGCAGGAACAAACTGTGCAAAGGTAGGAAATTTTTACTGAATTTATTACTATAGTTACTAAAAGTGGATGCACTTCAGTTTATGTTTATGATGATGTTTAGCTTGGTCTGAAACAGCTTTATCCCTGATCGATCGATACCTGTCAGAGTACTGGTTCCTCGTGGGTTTATCTTGTTAATAATAATAGATAAATAAATAAAACCCTGTTAAATAAATATATGCTCTCTTTCTCTTGGATTTTAATAGACTTGCTAATTTTTACCTACAGTCCAAAGTGTTGAACAAAAACGCAATAACAGAGCTATTTTATAGTCCTGACTGAAATATAAAACCCCCTTCATGTTTCGTTCAGTTTATCATGCCCATCAAATGAGAAGTGTTACCAAAAATCTTAAATGTTTAGTGAATCCAAACCTTAGTTTGCAGATGATAAAATCAGATCGAAGCCTCAAGAAAATGTAGATCCAGTTTTTCTCAATGAGGTTATTTATTAATATTAGGCCAATCTGACCTCCTCTTACAACTAGAACATAAAGTAGAACAATCTAAGATTACTGTTTTGTTGAAATTCCAATGAGACAGATTGAACTTAACCTTCAGTAAATAACATTTGAACAGGTATTTAACAGAGTTTTTTTAAAAACCCACATTTCTATAGTAAAATCCTTCAGATTTATTTATTTTATTGGTCTGATTTAATGCTCCAATCATAATTTAGTGGGGTTTTTTTTCATTAACTGTAAGCTGAAAATTGTCTTGGTTAACAAAAACAGACTTCAAAACACAAGTCTGTCTGGTATTTATACAATTTTTTTCAGTTTGTGAGGTGAGTTTATTTAAAAAATAACCTTTTCTTTTTTAATCTTATTGATTGATTAGGACTGTATCCAGACATGCCAAAAATCCAGAATGCTAGTTTGACTTATGGGGTTTAGAAATTCAGGATTATATCATGATTTGTAGACTTTTGATTATACATGGTAAAATTGTGAATGGTACATTTTCATTGTAATTCATTTTATCGAAATGCTTTTAGGTTGTGGAAGAAATCAGCAAAGTACAGGGTGTGAAGAAGATTCTGGTGGCCCAACATGACTCTTACAAAGGCGCCTTGCCTGGTATGTAACCTGTTATATTTATTGAAAGAGTTGTGCCTATCACTGAATAAATATCAAAACAATTATTTTTAAAGGGATAGTTCGGGATTTTTGACATGAATCTGTATGGCATCCTCATCACCAGTGTCATGCAATCACACTGACTTACCCCTGGCAGCATCCTGTGAGCAGAGTTCTCGTCCAGCTTTTGTCAAGCCGAAAGTAGTCCGGCAGGTTTGCTAGACCCAGCGAAATAAAACGTTTCTCTTCCCAAAACATTATGTGTTCAAAAGAGTGATATTTTTGCATCCCAAAAACATTGTAGTGGAAAAAGTCACACGTCGTTATCACTTGGTCCTGTTTTCTCTCTGTTCGTATCAGTGCGCGCGACACCATGACCTGACAGCTAGGGCCTACTAACCTGACAACAGCCAGATGCATGTCTCGCTCCGCCTAGCTCCTAGCTGGGCGGAGCGAGGCATGCATCTGGCTGTTGTCAGGTTAAGGGCCTACCTGTTTGATTCGCGATTGTTTACTACTGGGGAAGATGTCTGACTACGAGAGCGACGAGGAAAACATCGACTTCCACTTAGAGCCAAAGGGATATCTTTATGAACCCGAGTACACTGATGATGAACTTCGACAAATGGAGTTAGATCGGGCAGAAAGAGAGAGGGTGGACAGAGAAGTGATGGAAGCTGAAGCCGGAGCCGCAGGAGCCTCAGCTGGAGCTGCGATATCCAGGGTGGCCGACAAATCATGGTGCACTTGTTTCAAGTGCGAATTAATGCAGACAGAGGTGGAATGCTACTGTTGCCACGAGTGGGATTTAGTAATGCCCGAGATACAGAACCTTTCCATTGATGAGGATGTCGGAGTTGCAGCAGCTGCTGTCTGCATCACAAACAACAGCGACTTCCCTGCCCTCCTCAAAGTTGAGCTTGCTGTCAGAATGACGGCGCGCACTGATACGAACAGAGAGAAAATAGGACCAAGTGATAACGACGTGTGACTTTTTCCACTACAATGTTTTTGGGATGCAAAAATATCACTCTTTTGAACACATAATGTTTTGGGAAGAGAAACGTTTTATTTCGCTGGGTCTAGCAAACCTGCCGGACTACTTTCGGCTTGACCAAAATCTGGACGAGAACTCTGCTCACAGGATGCTGCCAGGGGTAAGTCAGTGTGATTGCATGACACTGGTGATGGGGATGCCATACAGATTCATGTCAAAAATCCCGAACTATCCCTTTAAGTTTTAGGGATCTACTTTTTTAAATAAGTAATTTATGAGAGAATGTTGTTCTTTGATACTTTGGCTGTTTAGTATAATGGGCAGCATTTACCTTTCAGTCTGATTGCATGTTTTTCCGTTTGCAGAGGAGTTGACTCCCCTTATCCTGGAAACACAAAAGCAGTTCAACTTCACTCATATCTGTGCTGGAGCTTCTGCTTTTGGAAAGGTAACATTCTGCCACCTCTGTCTGTAGTTGGTCCTTTTTGTCCTTTAGTCCAACTCTCAGCATTTTATTTGATAGAATCTGCTTCCCAGAGTCGCTGCCAAGTTGGATGTTGCCCCAGTTTCAGATATTATCGAAATCAAATCTCCAGATACCTTTGTCAGGACTATCTATGCAGGTATGACAAACTTAAGAACAAGACTATACATTTTAGGAAGTGCATTCATTAAATAAATTCTTTGCACATATTTTGTCCGTCTTTTGTTAAGCCTAAAAGTCTTGCTGTAGTTCTAAAGTAAAGCATGTTGGTTTGGTACAGGAAACGCCCTCAGCACTGTGAAGTGTAACGAGACAGTCAAGGTCTTCACTGTCAGAGGGACGGCCTTTGAAGCAGCACCTGTGGGGGAAGGAAATGCTACGTCAGAAGAAGGTGTCACAAATCTGTTCTTTTGTAATTGCTAAAAAGAAAATAAGCAATCTAATTGGAGGTTTGGTTTTGTTTGTGCTTGTGATTGTGTGCATCCCAACTCGCAGTGGCTTCTACTCCTCCTACTGGAGTTTCTGAGTGGCTGGAGCAAAACTTGACAAAGAGCGACCGTCCAGAGCTGACAAGTGCAAAGGTTGTGGTGTCAGGAGGTATAAACCAACCGCCTCATGGTCTTGATATATGAAAATTAAATGTTACAAAAAAAAAAATGGGTTGGCAGACCATGCTTGTTTTTTTTTTTTTTCTTTTTTTTGGTTTGTTTTTCTTTAGGAAGAGGCTTGAAGAGTGGAGACAACTTCAAGCTGCTTTACGACCTTGCTGACAAATTAAACGCTGCTGGTATGTTGAGAAATCTGAGGGTTTTTTGTAGTTCTTTTTTCAATCTAGATGGTTATCTTAGATAAGAATGAGAATCATTTTTATTGCAGTCGGGGCCTCAAGAGCTGCAGTTGATGCTGGATTTGTCCCGAATGACATGCAAGTTGGACAGACTGGCAAGATAGTAGCACCGGTATGTCCAGCCTTACTATAGTTCAACATATTGGTAGGTGGGGGGGGGGGGGGGGGGGGGGGGGGGGGTTGGTAAAAGGATGCCGTTTTGTTTCATCTTTCAAATTTTTGCAGAGCTTAAGCTCAGTGGCAGTATTAATGTGGTACGCTTTGCTTTGAGTGGTCTCTATATCACCCTCAACACATCAGTTCAGTGTGATAGTGATGGCTTCTCATTTTGAAAAGCTTAACTCACCATTATGTGATTCAGTCAGGATACCCCAGCTGTGATTATCCACACATTAGGCTCCTTTGAAATGTGCATGCTGGCACTTTTAGCGGCCGTAAGTGATTTAACTGATCCATTAGAGCGGAATGGAGAGGTGCATGGAGAGTGAGCAGAGCTGCAGACGAGTCATTTTCATTATTTTTTTTTCTGTCAATTAGATCATGCATGGATAGTGTACTTCCTCTGAAACCTCATATGAGAAGTTAACTGGACAGTGCAAGCCATATTCATGGAGAAACTGAATTAATCCATTGATGTATGATATTATTTCAAAGGAAAATTTTCTTGGTTTTTAATTGAGAGCATTTATCAAATGGAGGGAAGAAAGGAGTTAGAACAATTATATGAAAAAAATCCACGTATAATTGTTTGTGTTCCTTAGAGTACCTTTAAAGTACACTTAAAGCTTTTTAAAATTATTTTTATAACCGAATGCATAAGGTTCTCTAATTAATTGGATTACAATTTTAAAGACCTACATTTTTCCATTATTACTCGGCTGGGAAAAATACGGTAGAAATTAAAAAGATTGAAATCTGGTGTTTCCAAGTCTCAGCTTAACCGGTAGACCATTGCTGTATGAAACTGGTTGTTTCCTGTCTTTCCATCACAAATGTCAACATAGAGGCATCATTCAGCTTTCTTAAATAGCCTAATCACCATATGTGTGGGCTGCAACTAACGATTATTTAGCAAATCGATTTATCTGTCGATTTTATATAGCTAAAGGTTCCTTAAAGAGAACTTTTAAAAAATTTAGTTGAAATGGAAACTTTTCCACTTCAGGAGTTCTGAATAGAGCATATTAAATGCAAAATATTTACATATTTTTTTTTTTTTTACAATTTTGGTATAATTACTTCTCAAGGTGGGTTCCTCCGTCAGCATGTCATATAGTTAACGGTTAATCATTTTCTAAATTAGTTGATTTCAATAATCAATTTATCTTGAATAATACATTTAATTATTTCAGCCCATTAAAATGATATATGACCCTTAAATAGGAAATCACATGAGTTCTACCAGTAGATTATGGTAAAGGCTTTTGTTGGGTCTTATAGCAGGATAATGATCCAATCAACACACAAACAGTTCTCCAGAAACAGCATAAACCTTCCATCTTCTGAGTAGGGAGGTGTGCTGGGAGAAGGAAAAGGAGTTGAAGATACAGAATTTAGTCTGGAGTTTGGTTAAGAATTTAGTCAGAGGAGGAAAGCTCTTTCTCTCTGAATGCTCCCACTTTGTGAGACCTTAATAAGCGATGACCCGATGCTGTTCTGTTCTGTTCAGCAGTGAGGGATTATATAAGCATCAATGTTGAACCATTATTTGTGCACCTCTGAGTTTGTTAGAAACAGGCATTCATAGAAAAAGTACTCTTACTGATTAATAATTTTTCCAAATTATTCACTGTGGGGAACAAATGCCTTGCATGGAAAGATGAATTCATTTTAGCTCATTGATAAACATCTTTACCAAGGTGCAAAGAACTTCATCTGCACTTCATCTTAAGGGTTTCATGGCGGTTTAATAAATTTTAGTCTAATCCCTGATAATGTCATTTTACTTAGGAGCTGTATATTGCTGTTGGAATCTCTGGAGCTATTCAACACTTGGCCGGAATGAAAGACAGTAAGGTAAAGTTGGAGGTCAAAGAAAAGCCCATTTTGTTTTTTTGTTTTTATCTTTTTCTCTGGTTTGATGTTTCTTTCTAACAAAGTTTAACCCATATTAGCAGTTTCATAACTACATTTGATGTGTTTTAATAGTTTGTGTCTGTGTTTTCCCCTTTAGACTATCGTTGCTATCAACAAGGACCCAGAAGCTCCCATTTTCCAGGTGGCTGATTACGGCCTCGTGGCGGATCTTTTTAAGGTGAGCATCTATAGGTAAAACAGTCTCATATAAGGTTTGACGAAGCAACTTTACTCCCAATGTTTTGTTAGCTTTTAGTCCTGAATGACGGGAAGAATATAACATTTGTTTCCTGACTTAATAAATTTTGCAGGATGCCTTATTCCAGCTAATGGAAATGTGCAACTGCTGAATTATTAAGCTCTTGAATTAATCTAAGAAGGGTTCTGGCTGGTGCTTGCTGCCATGAGGAGTCCACATTAGCATCTCAGGAGATATCAGAACTGATCAATAGCTGGATAAAAGTTGGCCCAAGTTGTTGTTCTTAGCGTGGACTTGCCAAGCCTTTTATACGCTCAGTTGCGTTCTTGTGTCAAGTTGGTGCTCGAGGATATTGAGCCAGGCGAGTTGGCATGACTAACAGCGGAGTCCAGTGCTGTCTGTGAAAGGCTAGCAGGTTATATTTTCATGTGTGTCCGGTTGGTCATGTTTTATTTAGCCCTCCAGTAGTGGCTGAGCAGCCCAGGTGTCCTGACAAACTCTGTAGGAGTGATTAGGAATAAGCTGGTAGCAGCAGAGTTGTGACCTGCTGGGTGAGATCATCTTACATGTGATCACTCCTCAGATAACTGATTAAAATGGATGGGCTCTCTGCTTTTTTCCTAAATGGACATCGATACCCTGCAGGAACTCGGGCAGTGACTGATGATTCTCCTCAGCTGGAGTCAAATCCAGAGGCACGTGAATAAATTAGCTGACATGTTCATCTGAAAGAGACGCCTACAGCTGCATTACCATGAACAAAAAAATACTTCATACCTTTCAACTTTTCCACACTGTGACACCAGGCGTTATCACCAAAAACAGCACATTTTATCTCAGCAGCAGTCCAACAAAAAGGGGTTCATAGTTATGGGATGGAATAAAAAGGATACATTTATTTTATTGTTTTAATAATTGAAAATTAAATCATCTACTCATCATCTACTTTATTAATAAAGGTTTACTTGTTTGGATTTCGATGACGGTATAAATCCAGCAGAGGGGAAGTTCTGTAGATTTTTAAAGCATAGTTGGGTTATAAAACAATAATTTCAACTTTAAACATCTTGCAGAGGTTTCTTTTAAAAGTCCATCATGTGAACACAGATAGAGGACCTACCAAGCTTATTACTCTACAGCAGCATTGAAACACTTGATCTAGAAATGCAGTAATCAGAAAATCAGTCAAGGGGACTGCAGCCAAGGTAGGAGGATCTATTGACAGGAAAGCTGTCAGTAATGCTATATACAAATCTGTGCTGGATAGTAAAATAACAATAACAAACCCATAAAGAGGTCCTTTAAACTAGCGATTTGGAAAAAAGCTGAATGCCTTGAAACATTCAAGCTTCTGAAACATGGCTCCTCATACAGACAAATATGCTGCGCCATCCTCCTCCAACTGCTTCCGGTCTTCTTCTTTGTCTATTTACAAGGCAAGGAAGCTCCAGCTGTAGATCAGGTCACTCGTGAGATAAGAAGGAAGTGTTTCATTGCAGTTTTGCAAAATATATTTCCGATGCGACCGAAAAACTACCCCAATGTGGGAAAAAAATAGCTTTTTTTATTTATTGCAGTGTTTCCATTTAGCAAATTTATTTTCGTAATTACAATTTATGCAATTTGATGTTTAATGGAGAGGCAGCTTATCTAGGTCAGGGATGTCAAATTCCTGTCCTCAAGGGCCGGTATCCTGCAACCTTTGAGATAACCTCCCTCGTCCAATACGCCTGAATAAAATGGCTTAATTACATCGTCTGTTGAAGTCAAGTTCTCCAGAGTTCTGGGAAAGGACATCATTATTCGATTGAGGTGTGTTAAAACAGATACATCTAAAAAGTGCTGGACACCAGCACTGGACCTCAACTGGGTTGTGACATCCCTGATCTAGAGGCTGTAAAAAGGCTTCAGTAAGAACGGGTGGTTCCCCTTCCAGCAGTAAAAGCTGAACCTGAAATCTAACAATTTGAGATTAAAGGATTTATATGCAAGAGCGGGCCAGACAAAGTCCTGAACATAAAGGTATAGTCGAGGATTTTCAAGAATTTTTGAAAAGACCTGCCCTCTCCACTTTAAAAAATAATGCACATGCACAAGCCTGTACTCAGACCCATGAGGGAAAGATTATTAAATGCATGCGAGAGCATGCACAAGCCCATTTCTCCTCCTGTATGCTCTGTTTAAAAGTTGCTGTTTGCATCGCTCATACAAGCTTACTTTCTAAAAGAAGGTTTGCTATTTTTTCCACACCTTTAAGCAAAAGGAGCACATAGGATGGCTTTACATAAACATATTACCAGAATGATTGCCATTTAGGAGGACCACTTATTTTGATGATCCACCCGGAAAAAGAACATCCTCCACTATACCTTCAATTTTAAGTTAAGTTTAAACTTCGGTAAAAATTAATATTTGGATGTTCTCCATCAGGTCTAACAACATCTTTACAAATAGTCTGACTTAAATTCTTTGTGTTGGACTGACTTCCATAAAGATCTGAATAAAGTGCAGAACACAGAAGAACAAAGAAGAGTTCAAGCAGCTTGGATAGCCTGCATGTCACAATATTGTCTGAGAAAATCTCAAAACTCATTGTTGGGTGCAAACCTGCAAATTAAATGGTAAATGGCCTGTACTTATATTTACACTAATTCAATCATTCACCCATTCACGCACACACTGATATTGGCAAACTGCATTTTAGCCATAGCCGCCTTGGGACTCACTGTCAGAAGCAAGGCTGCCATACCCTGATGCCACCATCAGTAGGCAATGTAGGTAAAATGTTTTGTCCAAGGACACACAAGCCAGAGCTGGGGCCTGAACCATCAACCATTTGATTTCCGGGCAAACTCCTACATCTGGTGCCACTGTCGCCCCCAAATTACTGTTGTATTCCCAAATGGTCGTACTTGTTTCTCCAACTATCAAAGCAAACATGATTGCTGGCACAATAATCAAATTAAAGTTGTCATATAGATTATCCTTTGAATGGAAGTGCCTGCTGTTGCAGTAAATAGCTCTGCTAATACTGCTTGTTTGATGACTGTAAAGTAATACCCTCTGTTTTCTCTGTAGGCTGTTCCTGAGATGACAGAAGCTTTGAGCAAGTGAGGAGAAACAACGCAGCGCCTCGTCGCAGAGAAAGGAAGGAATTAGAAAGTCGTCATGGGAAGCAGTCGCTGCCTTAACAATGTGTTGAAGACGAATGTTGTGCTACAAAATCTCATCTTTCTGTCCGAGTTTTTTAATGTAGACAGCAGATTTCCAACTGTTAATGAATAACCTGTATCTACATTTTGTTCTTTGTGTTGATTTGTATTTTAAGAGCTAGAACAGTTGGTACTTCTTTTAAAAATGACATGTAAGGTGTAGCTCTGCTCATTGACTCAAAGGACAAGTACACTAAGTGAAGATATGCTTTTGAAAAGCATTTATTAAATACATGGCTCCATGTTTTGTTGCAGCATTGCTTTTCCTTGATCACAGAAACTCTTCAAGTTTGCATCATGGTCACACATCTTAAAGGTTCATGCCTTCTTTTTTTTTGCACTTTATTTAATCTTGTTTCTTTTTTTTATGGGATAATTGTACCAATTCTTGAACATTTACACAAAATTAAAATATTACAAAGACAAAAACATTTAAATTTAAATTTGGTAAAATCGTGAGTAATCTGATTAAACAGGGCTTGGTTAGCGTCCAATCATGGCATCTGGAGAACAAAAACAGTTCAAAGATTGAATTTCTTTTTTTAAAGCTGTCTGTTTTAAAAAAAAGATTAGAAAGTCAAAGAATAAGCTGACTAAAATTCGCCCTGCAGCAGTTCGTCAATAAGGACGGTTCTCGATGAGTGTGGAGATGCCAGAGTCACTACCTTGACATCTTAGATGCTGCTTTCAGTTGATGAGATGAGACAGAAGAGTCGTGAACTCTCAGCACCATATTTCTTTTCATTTTCAATAAACAACTAAAAAAGCAAAATTTTCTGCACAGGCTCTTTCATAACTCCTAGCTTAGACCACATTGCTGGTTTATTTTAGGAAAGGTAAGAAATTGTCAATTCCTGATAAGAGTAGCCTGATGGATTAATCTTTTTTTTTTTTTTTTTTTTTATGCCCTTTTCAGCAAGTTGATCCTCCAGCAACATAAAGACAAAGGCGTAGTTCATGGGCCAGCGTCTTCCATCAGGATTGTTCATTCCTTTTTTTTGCTTCTGATCCAAAAAGTCCTGATTGAAAAATAATTTTGTGAGGCCCTATGCCTCTGACAGGCGGTTGACTGAAGTCTCCACTGGGCCCATCATCCTGTATTTCTCCTCAAGCAGAGGCTCATTACTCTGCAGGTGGATGACAGGTTTGTTGAGGATCCCGAGCCGGCTCTCTTGGTTCCTCTTGTTATAGATGTTCACTCTGTGCTCCAGCTCAGGGCTGGTTTTGGTGGAACCTGTCGGACTGGGGGGTTTGAGGTTGACCGGGTCCAAGCCCTTCTGAGTGAGGCAGGAGTCCTCAGTGAGAGAGTAGAGCAGCTCCTGCACCACAGTGCTAGGACTCCCTCGTGGCTGAGTGCCCAAGGCCAGAGGACTGCTGTAAGGTGGCGGGTAGCAGCGCTGGTCACTGTAGTCTGTGGAGGTGGAGGCCTCGCGCACGGTGGAGCTGCAGTCCATGCTGGAGCCCAGCGTTTGGCTGCTGATGCTGTGCTGGCGGCCACTGAAGCTGCTGCGGGACATGGTGGTCATAGACGCCTCGCTGACAGAGCTGCTGGTGCGTTGCAGTCGGCTGGACGGCGCCGCATCACAACTCACCAAGGTGGAGGGAAGCTGGCTGGGGTTGTTGGGCAGATGCACATCTATGGCTGCTGTTGTGATGACACGGGCTGGGTCTGGGATCCCCATATCTTCAAAACAGAAAAAAACTCATTTGAAATAAAGAAATATTGCATACAGTAAACTTTATATCATACAAATCTAGTATTGTGTATATTTATGAAATTTACACAGATAAAACTAAGTTTCTTGTACCTTTATATCATATTTCATACCTAAACAACATAAAGTCAATCCAACACTCTAAACAAAGATTTCCTAATTTTAAACACAATAGTGGCAGAAGCATGCTGATGGGATAATGTTATCAAGCAGAATCTTAAAGATGCAGATTTCAGTGAAGCTACAATCCAAAATGGAAATGTGGAAGAAGCTTTAAAACACCACAGACTCAGGTGATGGTAACGGCATTGACTACAGAGAATTGGTTCACACTGAAGTATATTAATGTGTAAGAACATTCCAAATTTAGTTGAGAATCTGCTTAATAAAGATGGAGAATCACTGGCACTTCAGTTCTAATTTAACAATGAAGATCGGACAAAAAGGCTTCATGCGTGCTGATGTAGGTGCTGAGAATGTTGGTTCTACTAAGTAGGGACTACAAAGGGTGGGGAAATTGCACGCTGGTCTTCACACTTTAATTTCTTAGTATTTTGAATGACCTTTTTCCTTCGTTACTCTTTTTGACTTAACCACAGTTTAATGTAATTTTAATGTTAAAAATATATACATAAAAAAAAGTTAATTTGTTCATTTGTAGCTTTCCGAGGCCCAATGATGACATTACTGCTGCTCACCGCTGCTTGGCTCACTGTAGTACTGGCTGATGTAGTTATTCATGTCATCCTGACCATGAAGATCTGAAAACAGATAAGTAAATAAAAATCATCCTAGTGGCAATAAAGTATATACTGCAGTTATAAATTGACCGTACTACACAAATTCACTGTCAATATTATGCTAAATAGAAAGAAGGTATGAACATATGAGGACAGTTAAATAGGAGATCTCGTAACAACTAAATCCTGAAGTGGAATTGTCATTAACAAATACTAGTAGGACAACTGTTGACCTCCAGATGTTTGTAATAACCTGTTTGTGCTTTCACGCAGCTTTGGATCAGTAGAATGAGGAATATACATCTGAAGATTATATTGAACAAGTTTCGACTTTTACGGTGTAAAATTTAGGTCAATTCTTAAACAAAAAAAGAAAAATATTAAAACCAAAAAAACTCATTATATATAAAATTTTATATTATATTTATTTTATATTATATTATGATGTCCTTAAATACTTGAAATTTACAGGATTGATAGGATTCACTAAATCAATTTATTGCAGATAAATGTAAAGGTAAAAAAAAGTGAAACCAAAAGACAATTCTACAATGAAAGGATTGTCTAATAAAAGCCTTAAATTTGTTTTAAAAAACAAATATTTTCAAAAAGATAAGTGGCGCTCATGTGTTTCACAAATATTAGGCTGTGTAGAAGATTCTTTGCAGCCCTGTTGCCTGACGCCATGCTTTATTGATTTATGTTTTGGGTTTTATCTTTATGAGCCTCTCCTCATTGTTCAGTCCAAACAGTGACAGACACCATCCCCACATGATCAATACCACTTGAGTGTGAGACATTTAGGCCCAGTTGAAATGCAGTCCGACTACAAACATGGCGTCTAGTCCTGCTGTGATTTATAACATCGATAAAGAAAATGCTTCAGTGTTTTGAGCCCCTGACATCACCTGTATAGACGGTGCTCTGTGTCCTCTGAGTTATGAGCCGTCTCTGTGTGAAAGGTTTATAGTCCCCGCTCTGACTCACTGTGTGATATATAGTGCAGGCGTGGCACCAGAATTTTGATTAGGAAGGTGAGAAGATTTATTCTGAGGACACCAACACTTAAATGGTTTGAAGGATGTTATACTATAGAGGATAAAGGAAGTTGTGTTACTGTACATCCTCTGCAGGTTGTTGCCTTTATTTTCCAAATGCGTTGCTAAAAGTGGTACAGACTTTTCATGTATTATTTTTTAAGTCGATTTGTTAGATAGTTTTACCGGGTTTTCTTAAGGTCTAAAGGTTTTTACTTAAACTTTGCATACATTTTGTAGGCAGACTGTGGAGAGACAGTGAATAAAGATTAGTTCCAGATTTTTATCAAGCCAGGCATAAAAAAGGTGATCAGGTCTTTACAAGATTCCATCCATCCATCCATCCATCCATCCATCCATCCATCCATCCATCCATCCATCCATCCATCCATCCATCCATCCATCCATCCATCCATCCATCCAGCATTAAAGTACTTGGAGCGAATTTGGAGTTCCCAGGCTCTGGTACCTCAATGGAAGGAAGGCATGTTGGTGGGAATATGGAGGTCTCCAAAGTACTGCATTTTAAATGTTGGGTAAACCCCAACAGCTTTGGGTCTGTCTGTATGGATTTTGCACGTTCTCGGTATGGTTCTGCCTGTATCCATCCATAAAAACACGACAGATTCCAGAGTTAAAAGAAAACCTTATTTGCAACATTTAAAGTGTTTGGGTTAGGACAGTTGAGTACTGTCTTAAACCAAACATGTTTAATGTTGCAAATACGTTTTTTTGTTTGCTTTTTTATACCATGGAATTAAGATACAGGGTTTCCCCACTAACTGTTCAATTTGGACTGTGGATGACAATTTTTTCCCCATCCTTCAACTCTCAGTACTTGAGGGCCTGTAATAAACCACAGCTGGTTGTCTCAGGCAGGTTACCTGCAGCCCCCCGAGGCTCTCTTGCTTTGGCTGGTCTGTGATGCTCAGAGACTCCAGGAGCTAATCCGTCCACCTCCTGGAAGCTGCTGCTTTGTTTACCCCACATATGGTGGATCTGCATGGCTGCTTCACGCTCTGCTACCAGGTCCAGGTCCTGCTGAGCAAGATGGGCTCTCAGCTGTCTGATTTCAAACTGGAAGGGAAAGCAGAAGGAACTAAATAACATGTGAGGAATTTTTAAAGACAAAACTTTTTCTTTACGTAAACAATAAAATAAAGTTTCACACAGGCCAGATTACTGCCTCCATGAAGCAATTCACACATTTATTACTGATTCCCAAACTCTGTAACAATTTCAATATTGCTGTAGACAAATCTGATTTTAATGTGTCCCTGATCTTCTTTAGGGCATTAAATGTTTATTTTAAGATATTTTAGCTTACATAATGTTGTCAGGTTCACTTTAGGAAAATTCTTGATTCTCGATGCAGCAGTAGCATGTGGCTGCTTAAATCTTACTTATCAAAGAAATGCAATAAATCACTAAATGGTGACACAAAAAGTAAAAGCACAAATCTGTAAGGGTGACTTCTTTTTTTACATCATGCTCTGCATGCCACATTTGCAGACTTTCCAAATTTGACATCAGGATTTAATCCAGTTAATAGTTTCTCTCATGTGGAACTTTGCTACCCTCTGTTGGTCGCCTGCTGTTACAAAACAAGAGTTCAGTGAGAACGTACAGCTTGTTCTTGGCAGATCTGGGTTAGACGATCCAGCTGCTCCTCTCGTACTGCCTTGGCCTTCTCATACTGCTGGATTTCCAGCTCCATTTCCACCTTCACTTGCAGAACGTAAGCTGGAAAACAAAACTGGCTGCATTACATTTTCTAGGAAAAGACATTTTTGTGGATGTCAGATTGACATTAGCCCATATCAATAAAATGTCTAGTAAATGCTCCAGAGAAAAAGACAGGATGGGGTTAGTCAGACTAATTCTGATGTAATACATAAAGGTTTCAGGTTTTGTGTATTTACAGGCACTTCATTAAAAGGGCTGCATCTTAATAACCCTGCAAGCAGAATGAACTGTCATGAGATTTGTGAATTCTCTAGAATTCAAACTGAACTACACATATCAATCTGGCATATGCAAGTTTAGCATCAAAACGTTTAAGGTACAAATTATGCTTTCCTTCCCGTTCAAAGTTGGAATAACACTAAAACAAGTTACATTTTCGACCAAACCCTTAAACGTTGGAGAAGTTTAAACATTATTTATACACAAGGCTGTCCTGAGTCATAGGGAAACTATGCAAGAAGGATTGGCGGGACAAATCGAAGTAATGTATGATCTCAAGTACAATAATCCCTCAAATTAACAGATAATTTTAAATCAACTATTTTTGTGAAATATACATAAGCTTACCTTGACTTTTGATTTAAACTATTGACTAACTTAATATGTCAGAGACTTTAGAAGACAGTGACCTGGATCCTCTTCATATAGCTTAAAGGCCTCCAACATCTCTTATTTGCCCTCGATTTTAAGAATTGATAAAAAGAATAACAAATAATCTATAGGTTATGAATGGATCATCTAATAGAATTAGGAATTTGTTAACATTTTTAACTATAAATATTTTTGAAGTAATCATAATTTTTTTTAATCATTATTCATCCTGTAATTCACTAAAATGGCCACAAGAGGGAGCACCATGTATATCTCTTAATAAAATGAGTGTCAAGCAGTTTTGTAGCATCACAATCACCTTTAGATAAAAATATGCCCTGCCTATTACAATTAGGATGTGGGAAAAGAGGATAAGGAGCATTTGCTCTGTGAGGACAGGATCTAGAGGACATTAACCACTCCTGGCTCACCGTCAATTATTCTCTTGACCCTCCAGATGCGAAATGAGATAATGAGGCCGATGGCATCCCAGGGGCTGCTGGGGCCGTTGGCCACTGTGGAGGCCACCATGGGGGCCAGAGAGAGTACGATGACAGCTCCATCAAACACCTGAAACAAAAAGGCAACTCCTGTGTTATAACACCTGCAGAACAACCTCTCCCCCCCAAATCAATTTACTTCTTATAAGACATGAAAGAGTTCACCTCTACTTTGTTCTCAATGTAATCCCATATCCCCAGCACCACAATCCTGAACACCGTCTAAGAGCAGCAGTGGTGGGACAGAAAAAACAAGGTTATAAGAAGATCCATTTACAAGTATTTTCTTAATTTATTCAATTACACTACATTCATTTAAATACCTGTCTTTTTTTAAGAACTTCAAGTTTTCTTTTAGTTATGAAAGAGCTGTATAAATACTCTCATTATCTTTCATTGTTTTCATACCTTGGTTTCATAGTGTGTCTCTCTAGATGAACACATACCTCCGTTATCATGCTGCCTTGCCTACTCACTAACCATATTTACCTGGCTGCAGATTCATCCATGCCGTGTCCTGCATGTCACTTGAGCTTTACATTATTTCATGTTACAACCACAGACTTTTAATGGATAACTTTATTTCAGACAATTTACAGACAACCTTAATGGGTTTTGTTGGGATTTTATGTGAACAAGCAAATCAAGATGGTGCACATATAGTCTGTTAAAGTAGGTGGAAAAGAATACATCACGTTGAAAATTACTGAAACCAGTGAAGAGGTATGTTTATAGCTGAAATAATGTGAAATAATAAAAAACTTAATTTTTTGGTCAAATAATTCCGTATAAAACTCCATTTTATATTTACATATATACGTATATAATGAAAACCTGAATTCTTCTGAAAAGTTAAATTATAGGAATTCACACAATAACATTCTAATCAGCTAATTATTTTAAAACACCTGCAAAGGTGCCCTGAGCATCTAAATGGCCTCTAATTCTGGGTGAGTTTGCTACACAGTCATGGGGAACAGTGCTGACTGCACAGGTTTCCAGAGAGCCGTCACTGATCCTCTCCGCAAGGAGGGTGAGCCACAGAAGGTCATCATTAAAAAGGCAGACTGACACAGACTGAAGTACCCTTGGATATACATAGAAAGTTCAGTGGACGGAAAAGAGAATCCCTGGTCCCTAGAGTTCAATTGAAGATTCCACAGTCAGTGGTGATTAGCAGGGTGGCATGTCATCTGCGGATGTTGATCCATTAACTTTTCCAAATTCCACAGTCAAAACAGACATCCACCAAGGACTTTTAGTGTCAGTTTATGGTTCCTTCTGACAAGAAGCTTTATGGTGATGCTGATTTCATTTTGCATCAGCACTTGGTACCTATCCACACCGCCAAGGGTGCTAAGCTGGCCTGATCTAAACCCCACAAAAAATAATCGTGGTGTTGTATTTTGGAAAATGAGAGACTGCAGGCCCAACAATGTAGATTACCTGAAGTTCTCTATCAAAGTTCTCTATTGTAATTAATGCAAAACAATGGCCAGCAAGGTATTGAGTGCGTAAACATGACGATGTATTTGATTTTTACTGATTTTATGTAATGTTCAAATTTTTTCAGATAATTTGGACTTTTCAATATCTGTAAACCGCAATCATCCGGATTGCAAGAAATAAAAAACAAAAAACATATGAACTAATATATAGGCAGAGAGAACATTAATTGGAACTCTTGTAACTCTTGAGGAGCTGCAGAGATTAACAGCTCAGGCTGGAGAATTAGTCATGTACTCCACAAAAATACTGTTAATTTACCAAAGGTAAATTTCTTTCATTTCCTTTTTTACATTCATATTATTAATTTATAATTAATAAACAAGGTATACATGATTTTGGTAAGGTTGGTCATGTATTTTCTTTGATAATTTTAGCCTGTTGTAAACACTGTAGACCAAAAAAACTAATAATATTATAATATTACACCATAAATCAGTTTTTTTTATATAAATAAAACGTAAAAATAAATATTTTTTTTGCTTTTTTTGAGCACCGTGGCTAAATTAAAATGTGAGCTCTGAGATTATTTTGCAAATCGATTATTCTGTCGATTATTTTTTCAATGAATTGATTAATAATTGGATAGCCAAAGGTTCCTTAAAGAAAATTTCTTACGAAATTAAATCAAGTGAAACTAAAATTTGACCACTTATATATATATATTTTTTTACAATTTTGATATAATTTAGCCAAAGGCATGTTTTATAGTCTCTATACTCCATTTAACGATTAATCTATTACTAAATTAGTCGATTATTTCAATAATCGTCAACTAATTTGATTAATTGTTTCAGCCCTAAGCGGATTATATAATTTCCCCCACAAATAGGCAAATAAACAAAAGAGCGGCATTTTGCTGATAGTGAGTAATTGAACTACTGTATATCCTGCCTTAACTTTCTTTACACATGCTCTGAGGCATTAGGATTATTTGGGTTTGTTACCAGAAGTCTTCGGGGGGCTGTTTACACATGCACACACATGTCACTAGAGGCCATGTTTTATTTCCATTTGACTAAATGTATAAATGCACAAGTATAACATTTCTAGTACTACCTTTTCATTGATGCAACTTTCGTTTCTAGGACAATGTTCAAAGCAATAATCTTAGTTTGTGAAACATAAAAATGAAGCAAAATAAGTTTTAGAAGGTTCTATGTATACTCAAGGCATATTCAAGGCACTGTGTGAGGTGTTTAACATGTGGTTGTCATTTTAAACAAATAGCATCACATTAACTTATAAACTTTTATAAAACTAGCACAAAATGCAATGCAGCAGCATACCTGTAGGTGGTGCTGTTATAATTTTATGACCTTTTCAGGGTAAAAAAAAAACATTTGTTTCACTATCAGAGGTGTAAGATATATTTAAAATTTAGTTGGTTATTTTTATATTTGTGAATATGTGAAGTGAGGTTTAAAAATGACAATACATTCAACAGTCAAAACAAAAACTGAAACAATTGAAATAATCCATGTGGGATAATTTAACCTTGTAGTATAAAGTTTAAAAGCAGGTGTGTAAGTGTTAGAAGCTAAGATGAAAATGGCCATTGCAAAGAAAAAGATAATTGATAAGAGGCTTCTGAGGAGAATAGTGGTAAAAAAAGCTCCGTCTGTATTTTAAAACAGCAGAAACAACAGTCCTTTGAAAATGCATTCTTCCCTGAGGGACATTTCATTTGGGATCACAGGTATCAGTGTGTTTGCACAGTGAATGAGAGTACAGGGCATTTGAAAGCTGCTCTAGTTTTGTGTTGCGAACCTGCTGGTGCATTTGAGGGGAGCAACATACTGCACAGCGCAGCATTAATCGTCAGGTCGCTGCATCGGCTGTAAGTGAGATTGCTTTGGAGCAGGGGAGGACTCACCTCAGTGAAGAACACAGAAAGGATAGCCAGGCTGATCCAGTGGATGATGCTGGCAAACTGCGATGCATTATTAACTGAGGGAATAAAACACAAGAACCTATTATTTTAAAGAACAGTGGCAAACATAGGCTCAAAGAATAATGGCACATTTCATTACACCAAACCAAACATAAAATGGTTATTTTTAAATGAAAACGCCAATGCATCCAAATCTATTTAGAAGCATTTAAAGCATATTTGTTCACCAATACTGTACAACCAAGTGTCTCTTCCTTCCCCTCATTCATCAGGCTACTTGTGGACAACATCAAACTGCACTTGACTATCAGCAGAGACATTTGTCTTCACACACCACATCTCTCTCCATCTGTCTTTGTTTGCTGTGTTCAGTGATCCTTCCTATCCGCCAATTCATCTTCCTCCAAGTCCTCCTAACAATCGCCCAAGCAGTATATTCTGCATTGCTTGATTTCTTGGTCTATCTTCCTTCTCACATTTGTCTCACGAGTCAGTTTAACTGGTCAATCCCTCAGCCAGTCCACCTGGGACATTAAAAGCTTGAAGGTATCCTAGATTTTGCTGGAGGAAAACAGCTTGTCAGCATTTCAAGTTCTTGGAAATGAAAGAGGAAATCCACTGAGATCTTTACCACATGATGTGAGTGACTTTCAAAGCACAGCGATGTAAATCTTGGTCATCAGAGCTCAGGGTTATTGATATTTGAAGACTTTTAAGGTTGAAATTCTAGAAAAAAATGGCTTCTTATATTTGTTTTGCACATTTTGGTAGTGAATATATTTAAGTAGTTGTAGTCAAATAATAAATAACGAGTAAGGCTGCTGAATTGAGAGTTGTTCAGCAAACCGTCATTAGCTTCCTTCACAATGAGGGCAGGCTATAAAATGCTCTTTGCTGAAGAAGCTGACTGTTTTTAGGGCACCGGATCCAAGCATATAGATGGAAAGTTGAGTAGAAGGAAAATGTGTGATGGAAACCATTGTGCTTTTTGTTAGTCATCTGAATCTCTTTGGTGATGTATCAGTATACATTTTATGGGTAATCTACATCTCTGTAAATATAAAGTAATAAGCAGTTATAGAGTGTAGCATGGAAAGACCTTCCCATGCAAAATATATCTAAAATTTCACAGAAAATAAAATTCACCTATGTACCAATTGGACTTGATTTCTGCCATTTAAGCCTTTCTGTTATCTTCCTTCCATTTTTTTATTTTGTTTGTAAAATCTTCACCAGGCTGAGGTTTTTTGCAGATATCTTTATGGTCTCTAAATACAAATAATACATTTGGTTCTGTTCAAACATATATCTTTGTCCTGGACAATGATGTTAAATTAGCTGCTGGTCCCACCAAACAAGTACGTCTGGTTGTTATCCCTTTAAAATTTGCAACTGAACTAGATGCATATTAGCTAGTATATATTAGTATTACATACAGAATGAGTTTATGTCTATCCATATGATTGAGTAGATGGTTTATCTATTTGTGTGAATTGGTTAGATTTGCGTCTGTGAAAATGCTTGTGATTTAGGATTTTATAAAAAAGGCACACCAAGTGTTTTTGGTTCACATCATAATGCGGGGTCATGATCAAGGAGACTGTAGTGCAGATGAAGACCACATATATTTTTTGCCGTAACACTTTTTATTTATATATATTTAAAAATATACAAATTTTTCAGTTTAGACACACACACACACAATATTATGTGGGATAAAAGTAACTTGTGGCAGTAGAGTACTGATGCAAGTCAATGACTTGGTGCATTCATCTGGTTTTCCTTAACTTTTACCAGTTTGAATGTATGACCTGATTGAATTTCCTCTGCAAAGTGCCTTGAAATGAATTGCCGCCATATAAATAAACTGAATTAAACCAATGCTATGGATGGAGAGCACTGATACGCTGTTAGTTCAACCTTTGCAAATATCAATGCTTTCATCAAATACATTTCCTTCTGTGCTTTATTTCTAAGCATGGTCTTCCTGCAGCTAACCATTATGCTAATGATAGAGTAATGAACGTGCTCCTTTGTCTTCTGGATTAGATCAGTGCTTTGACCCAGTGCCTTTGAATAACAATCAGTAAACAGTTGTGCTGAGCAAACCGCTTTCCTCTCTTTTCAAGGGCGCGCTACATCAAGTCTAGACTGTCAATAATGAACGTAACACACCAGCTTCATCAATATTACATCCTGAAAAACCACACTCCCTACCCCCAACTTCCATCAGAGCCACGTTATCCTAGTAAGCATCACTCACATTGCAACAGCTTGGTGTCTATGAGCAGCTCGACTGTCAGCAGCAGCACCACCAGGATGACACAAGCTACCAGGAAACAGTTGAAACCTGCTGACAGCAGGCAGACCTGCCACAGCGCAGCTCGCCGTCCACAGCAAGGCTTCAGCCAGTTTGACCTGCGGAGAGGGAGACAAAGGCATTTGGAAAAGGTGCATGAAAAAAAAAACCTATATGGCAAGGCTGTGCAAAGTGGAACTTTATTATTACTCCTTATTACACATGCTGATAATTTCATAAAGTTATAAACATAAACAGAAGAGTAATATTCCAAAGAATAAGAAAATTAAAAGTTGATTTTTTTTACTGGACTGATGTTATATTTTAAATTTCAATGCTGTGTTTTCATTAGTTGTAAGCAGAAAGTGTTCTAAATTACAGAATGAAAGGCTTGAAAACATCAGTCTAACTTGTTGTATTGAGTAACTGAAATAGATAAACGTTTTTTTGTTCTTATTTATCTAATAATAATATTTTTTTTTAATTCTGAGTTGAAAAGGACTGTTTGGCAAAAACGGAAAAAAATGAAAATAGGGGAACAAATTTGTTTCTTGTATTTACAAAATATTTATGAATGCACTTTTTTTTTTACAAACCAGTAGTATTTTAACTAGAAAAACAGAATTTCTTTTGTGTAGATGAAAAAAAAGAATAATAAAATAACAGTTCTTTTATTTTTCCATAACCTTTCATGTTATCCAAAGTTATGTTGGAGTGGAATGACTTGCTTTTTGTACCCATAGCTCCAATGGACGTCATACCAGCTGGCAGGGAGCTACTGTTCTGTTTCTGTTTGTAACGGCTTAGTGAGCTGACCAGATGATGTCACTCTGCTTTCATCACAGCAGGGATACAACTGCTGCATTTTTAAAGGGGTGGGGTAGGCACGGGCTGAGATTCCTACAGCGTGATAACATTCAGTAAGCGCACAATGATTTGATGCTATAAACGTAAAAATAACATAACATAATCTAGTTCCATGTTTCCAAAGGGAAGTAAATAACTGTTCTTCTCATTTCAAAACAGATGGATTATTAATTCTCTTAATCTGCATTTATGTATTGGAAAAAGAGTTTGATATTGTTAAAATGAAAATAGCTACATTACTGGGTTATTTACACTGCTTGCCCTTTTCTTGTTGAAATTCTATGTTTTTTTTAAATATTTTCTTCACTACTTTGCATATTTCCTTTCAGTGATATTTTATGTTGTTATTTATTTTATTCTTTCATTAAATGCTGTCCTAATGAGCATCCATGGTCTTCAATTTGGCTGTCAATTTATGCTGATATGTTTCCCTAATCTGGGAAAATAAAGCACTATTCTATTCTATTCTATTCTATTCTATTCTATTCTATTCTATTCTATTCTATTCTATTCTATTCTATTCTATTCTATTCTATTCTATTCTATTCTATTCTCATTATGGCCGACCCAATCCTCCATGGGGCCCTAATTTCATTTCGCCATCTATTTATACCATACTATACATTCCTGATCAGATCACACACACACACCAACTAATGCTGTTTACACTCCTTTTCAAATGAATAATCTAGTGTTAGTAAAAGTTAATAAATAAATAGTCTGCAGTTTTTTTTTACAGTCAAAGTGTCATGTGTTTTATACTTTTGAGTAAAACTAGAACAGCAATGTGCACAAAGAACATGTAGTGCAAGAACAGTAAACAAATGCAATAGCTTTGGAAAACAAAATAATAATAATACGTTGTAAAAAAACAGATATGATTAAATCAAACAATAAAATATCAAGTGTGTCCTTAAATAATGGAAGTAAAAAGTTGCCGGAAATCCCACCGGAAAAGTTATTGGATATCGAGTTGAGTGGTAGTTGATATACAAAGATTTGGGTAGAACTCAGAACTCAGTGGTGAAAAGGTAAGCAAGTGAATGAGGTCATCTGTGCTTTAGGATGTTTGGAAGGTTTTCCATACTAAAGAAATTATTTTACATTTTACATTTTTTTTTTACATTACATTTTACAACCATATCTTTTGTTTGGTATATACCTGAAAGTCAAAGTGAACAAATAGGTGTAAATATGTCTAAGGTCTTCAGGAAGAAGGTTGTGAAAGCCCATGAGTCTGTTAAGGAATTTAAAGAGGTCCTTTTGTGCTTTTAAAGTCAGATGTCTCATCTGTGGAAAATATTCTACGAGAGGAATACATTCAACATGCTCACAAACATCTGTCCAACTACTCACTGAACTGTTCACACTGGAAGCATACTATAAGATGCTAAAGGTCTCTAAAACCCCTAAAATGGCCTACAGCAGCCGCTTGCTAGTTCTTTGTGAAAATATACTGAATTATCTTTCTACTAGACCTAAAATGTAAATTTCTATGGAAGATGTACAAAGATAGTATCATTTTCTACCCAAGAAAAATCATAACTTTAAGTTTTTTATATAGAAACACCGAAACTTGACAGATAATGTTTCCGGACAGAATAATTCATGTGTTTGTTTATCTTTTTATTGGCACAAGTGGGCTTTTTAAAAAGATAGATACAGTAGACAGGAAATAGTGAACACATTTTGCAAAGGTCATAGGCCAGGACCCGAACCTGTGACGGTTGGTAAGAGGCCCAAGAGCTTTGGACATGGGTGGAAGCTTTTACCTCTGCATCACTGCCACGTCCAGGATATGTTTGGGATTAATCAAGAACAGCATTACAGGATAAAGACACCAGTGTAGCCCGGGGTTGGGAGTATCATGATGTGAAGAAACTTTGCAGCAGCAGAACCGAGCTGCCTCATCGTCATAGGCTTCACCCTAAATTCAACCCATTCTTGTTTCAGTCAGTGCTTGATGAAAATTTGATCAGTTAACAGAAAAAGAAAGAAAAAAAAGAGAGCTGGACCATGCAGCATTACAAAGATCCCAAAACAACCCACTAAATGAAAACCAAAGAATGGAAGGTACTGGGATCAGGTAAAGTGCAGCTCTTCATCTTATTCAGGTGCTGTGGGATGACTTAAAACAGACAGAACATCTAGAGCTTCGTCAAACATCTAACATCTGGCAGCTGAGGCGGTGCAAACTTTCCTCAGACCGATGTCCCAGACTGCAAGATGATTCAAAGAATCCCACTTAAGTTATTTTAGCAAAACTAGCTATTGCACTTGAGGTGTGCTTATATTCCCTCAGCTACAAAAACACAGTCTTCCAGTTGTTTTTGTTTAAGGAATAAACCAAGGTTATGATTTAAGTGCAATTAAAAATTTTCTTCCAAAGATAAACAATATTAAGCATCATTTTGTGAATCTTATCTGATAAAACATCCACCCCCTTTTGCGTTTTTTCAGGTTCTGCAGATGGCTGCTGGTGAGTGTAGCATGGTTCTACCAGATGCCAGGTGGAAAAAAAGAAATCTGATTACTCCTATGATCTTCTCTGCATCCCATAAAACAACCAACCAAGAACAAAAAAAAACATAACCCATAGAAAAGACTTTAAGACTTTTCTCATTTTAGCTTTCTCAGACCTTTGCAACTATATATTTCAAAAGTGCACAGTGTGTCAGAACGTTAGACCCAGAATTCAGACAGACAGACTGAACTGATAATTAAAAAGCATGAGTAGAAGCCAGCAGATGAGGAACAGCAGAAGTATCCGGACGGAGAATCCAAAACCAGTGTTGATGAGGAAGCAGAAGATCAGATATCCAAAGAGGTACCAAAGGGAAATCCAAGCCATGGTCAGCAGAAAGATCCAATGTCATTAGCAGGTATAATCCAAAGGATGTCCGAAGACAGGTCAGGCAAACAGATCAGATCAGGGGCAGGCAAACTCAAAAGTCCAGGAGCAGAAACTAGTCAGGATCAGGCAATAAGAATAACACCCTGGGTATGCTAGAGAACTCTCACCTACGGCCCAAATAATCTGGCACTGATGGTTGGGACTAAGCAGAATAAATAGGAATTGGAACAGGTGGATCTGATGAATGATAATGAAAACTGGGAAGAACTAAGCAGGTGGATGAATTAAACCAATAATCCAGTCCTCAGTGCCAAGATCATGGGACGATGCTGATGAGTTCTTTATGGAAAAATGTGTGAGCAAGTATTTATCCTTAGTGTCCTTTCAAAATGCAAACTCTTAGATAAAATTAATAGTCTTTCCAAAACAGCTGCTTATCAGTTTTCCTCATTAAACAATTTATGCCTAAGGATTCATCCAATGTAAAAAAAAACAAAAAACAACAAACAAACAGGGTTCCCTCTTTTTGATAATGTGGCTGACAGAGGAAAACATGAGGAGGAGAGAATTGAACAGCCGATTTAAAGGCACGAAAAAACGGTCAAAGCAGGACTGAAAAAGGAAGGAAGAAGGTTTCAGATAAGGAATAAGGAATCTCCTTATTATCATTTAGTTAATAGAAAATAAAGCTTTTAATCCTAAATGACTGGAATTAATTAATCTGATCTAAAATGAAACAGCAAAAACAGATGGTTACCGGTATATGTTTAGTGAATGCTAATATCATGGGTCAGCTTTACGTATAATACAAGATGGTAAATAATACATTTCTCACATTGATCATTTGAACATTAGAAGTAAAAAAACAGATTAACGCTGATGAACTTTAAAATTGCGAAATTTTTATAGTTCATCCAATCGTGTTCTTTCAGTGGTAAATAAAGAAAGGATATTTTATGAGTGGAGTTATTTGGCTATCAACAGATCTAAACACACTATTGATTGCAAACCAAGGTCAGCAGAGCAGCTGGACTTAGGCCACTTCATTCATTTGTGCCAAGAAATCAAGAGGCGCACTGAGCCCTCTTCAGCAACCTTCTCTTATTGCCAATCCCTGCAAATTAAAGACCATCACTGGGGGGGTTGGGATTGGAGTGTGACAGTGAAGAATAATAGTGCATTACTATGTGCAAAAGTACTTTAGGGCAAACATGTCAAACCACATCGGCTAAAGAAAACCTTTATTCATTATGATGTTCCATTCAGTTACAGGACATTTATAGCAAACTGTTAAAAGACAGAATGAGCAGCAGTGGAAATCAATCCTCTGCTCTGAAAAGCATAATTCAAATCATACTGTGTGAAATTCTAATTCATATAAACCTTTTCAAAAAGGCTGGGAGAAAAAGGTATTAATTTAATAAACCTGTAAGGAAAGCCCTGACTGGAAGCAGAGTAAATGGCAGTGATGGATTACTTCAAGACCAGAAACTTCATCTTAGGCAAATCTCTTTAAACCTTGAACACTGCAGACCTGAAGTATTTATGAAGAAGAAGGATCACTTCAGCAGTGAAGTAAGTCAAAGAAGAAAATCACCAGTTCAGGGTCAGAGCAGGGTCACTTTCAAATGGGCTATGTCTCACAGGCTGCTCATGCACATGTGCACATACGCAAAAGCACAGATGCACGTACTGTGTGCAGATAAAGAAAATCGGCAGGATGGCAGGCAGTGTGCACGGTTCATAAAGACATCAGCTGAGCAGCTCACACAGAGAAAAGGCACCGAGGGACGATCGAAGCGCATCTAGCAGCTGCAGAGTGAGGGGATTAGATCATGAAACTGATCAATAGAGACCTGCAATGGAAGTGATGGCTTGCTGTAAATGATGCTGCCTGCAAAATGGCTGCTCCAGCTGCACAAAGCAGACAAAGACACACAGAGCAGGACAACTGGCACAGGCAGAGAGGGTTTGGCTGCTCTGTCGGAGCCTTTTTGCACAGATCCGACAGAATTTTGCCTCCTTCCACAGCTAAGTTACACTCGTTCTATCACATGGAGTATGTCCTCAGTTATACTGACTTCTGAATTAATAAAAGCAGAGGTAAGCCAGTGAAGAACCTAAAGGTTACACTACGATTATTTCAGAAATGTGGGGATCTGTTTTTTTGGATTAGCAGAGGGAGCAGGAGAGAAAGAGCGTGCAGCTAGGAAATTTGTATTTAAATTCCCTAGGTTAGTCAGTTACTTTCTTAATATGAAAAAACTCTAATTGATAATATTTAATAATAATATATATTATTACATATAATAATATATTATTTTCTTTGTTACTATTATCAATAATAATAAGGCACTATAATAATATCCTGTATGGGTAAAAACACCAAATAAAAGGTTTATTAAGCACCAAAACACCAATGCCTTATCTAAAGATACAATTTCCTCCTTTAAGTTAAGAATTCAGTGTGATTAACCTCATCTCACAACAATCCCTGGTCCATCGTCTAAGACGTATTGGAAGGCAGCCCCCAGTAGAATGCGTGGTCCAATTTACTTCAATGTGTTCTAATTTCTGTAGACATCATGCAAATCAATTATTGCAGGATTCAGCACTATTGAGATCTTCATTTTATTAGAATGCCTGTAAAAACTGGGTGTCTTTCTAGACTGGTCTGCTTTAAATTCTACTCAAAGCACATACTTTTTTTGTATCAAAAGGTAACTTTCCATCAGAGACCACAGAAAAGGGTGGAGTTCCCCAAGGGTCTGTCTTAGGGTCCCTCCTATTTAATATACATATCTACCCTAACTCAAATTATAATAAACAGCAAAATAACTTACCATAAATATGCCAATGACACACTACACTATACATTATAATGTCACCATGAACCAATTCGATGGAGTGAATGCATTCAAGAAATCTGTGCATGGATGTGCTAACATTGTATTCAGCTGAATCAAAACTGTAATAGCATATAAATTAGAAGCGTTCCAAAGTTAGCACAGAACTTAAGTTATTACTGCAAGAAACCACAAATCAGCCTCAATATCTGGATGTAGTGATGGACTCAGACCTGAAACTTCATGGGCACATAAAGAGAAGTAAGACAGTTGGCCTTCTGTCACTTGAAGAATATTTCCATGATTAAAGGACTGGTCAAGCCAAGGCCAGTTTACAGTATTTTCTTTACATTTCTGTTTATAACATATTGTAGAGACAATTCAAAGTGCTGTACAAAGTGGGACAACTGACAGGGAAAAGTAAATTGTAAGTTAATAAAAAAGAATGATAAAATAATTGATAATAAAATGAAAGAAAGTTGGACCACAAACTTAAGCAAATGTTTGGATAGCACAGTCAAATGCCCCTCAAACAAATAAAGCAACTTACAGTAGAGCTTCGTCACATTTACAGTTTTCTAGGAATTTATTCCAGATTAGCAGAGCTTTAAAACTAAAAGTTGCTTCTCCATGTTTGATTCTGGTTCTAGGGACACAGAATACATTTGAGCCAGAAGACTTATGTGTCAGCAGGATCTGGAAATACAAATTTATATTTAGTTGAATTAATTACTGTAAAGGTTTTTGTGGTCTGTTTAAAAAGATGATCAGAGACAAGTATTTGATCCAATATATTGCTGCCAGCATCCTCACTAAAACTAAGAAAGTGGAGCACATCACCCCTGTTTTAAAGTATTTTCTACTGGCTCTTCATCTCACAGAGAAAAGACCTCAAAATAGTTCTGTTACCAAACATGGAGAATCAGCTTTGAGTTCTTATGCTCCAATAATCTGGAATAAACTCTCAGAAAACCTAAGTTACCTTAAATGTATATTTAAAAACTAACTAGGTTTGCCTTCAACTGTGCTATTCAAACATTAGAGAACCCAGGCATGCACAGGGATGCAGAAAGACCCTGGGCCGGGAATCTAACCTGGAACCTTCTGCTGCGGGGCAGCAGTGCTACCCACTGCACCACCAAGCAGCCCTTTTATGATTCATTTGTATAATACGTTTTAACAGTTTATTTATTTATTTTACTCACTGTAATTTTTTACTTTTCTTTATCATTTAATTGTGTTTCAGTTTTCATGTACAGCTTTTTGAATTGTCTTGATGCTGAAAAAAACTTGCCTTACCTTGTCAGATCATATGTCAAATCAGATCTGGTCTGTTTTAACCATTAGCTCTAATACAGGTGCTTTACATGTTACTTGGATACACTATAGAACAATTTGAGTTCAGAAAGACATCCTTTAACTGAACAGCTTTAATGAGCAGGAGAAAATGTCAACCAGCAAAGATTTTTTTGTCTCTACTCCCCAACCATTCAGATAAGCATAAACCCCTGCGGTTCCTTGAGTTATAAACTTCAACCAATTCACACCAATCTGCTGAACCCAGCAGGCTCGGGCAGAGGAAAATGGGCCACAACTGTGAGCCTGCAGGCTGCTGAACAGCACAGGTTGGAATTTTTGTTTCATTCAAGCTGTTTGAGGATCCATTTCCTCGCCTTATTTGAATTCTTCAGGAGACATTTAACCTCTCTATCTTTCCATCTGTCCACATACAAATACTCCTCCCTGTTCTTAAGAAAACAAGCATCTACTTGAAAATCTGGATGCTTTCAAACAAATTGACTGCTTCCTTTTCTGCACTGAAAAAAGTGAAAAGACTTTGTCATTCCTTCAAAGTGCATTCTTAAATTGGTTGAATGAAAAATCGTGGTTTCCGTTTTGAATTTGATATTTCCAGTTTGTTTCAAAGCAAACGACACTCCCCCTGGATAAAATTAAATAAAACAATTCAAAATAAATGATATTTTCACTTAGGTTTACTTAGGTTTCACTTTAGGTTTTCTTGTCACGTGACAGCGTGACGTCACATCAAACCCCATTTTTCGACTTTGCAGTCAGCCATTAATGCTCCCTCGCATCGAAGTCTTCAACCGGCTGTGAGCTTAGACACACTTTTGATGCGCTGCAGAAAGACTTCATGGAGATTGAACCAAAGAGAATGACACGCAGAGTGTGCAGTCTGAGTGTCAAGCTCTAAATATGGGGTTGGTCAAAGAAAGACAGTTGGATGCATGTGCAGTTTTGTTGCTTGTATTCAAAGGCATTGCAGGTTAATCTAAGGGAAAAATGAGATTTAATTCAAAATATTTAATTTGTGATTTTTTTTTTTGTATTATTGGATTTATTTCTGTTGCAGAAATATTGTGGCATGTATATCACCTTTGAAATGTGAATGCTAAATTCAGTAAGTCACATCAGCACTAGCTGTTTTTTTTTCTTTCTTTTACTGCGTTTATTGATATTTTAACGCACAGCCCCTTTTTTTCTTAATTTTTTGGGGTCTCCTAATTCTGTAATGGTTCAAAGTTCATTTTCATACTCTTAATGGGTATTTCAAATGTTAGCAATGACAGCAATGTTTATCCTGTTTTAATACTCTCACTTTTGATCTCTGAAGTTTTAAAGAGGTGAAGAACGTATTTTTTCATGCTGATGTGTAGGTTTATGTTTTTGCAGTTTCATTAGGTCTGAAAATGGGAAAAACCCACATTTAGTTTAATTTTACATGTAATTTCTTTTCCCTAATCTTTGTGTAAAATATGCACTGGCCTTTTGAAAGATGGTATTTTCAGACTCATCAAAAATAAATGGCATTTAAAAGAGACTTTTCTGTTTTTAATTTGTATCTGCAGTGAATCATTTCAGTGAATTTTTGTTTTATATTGTTGGGAATTTGGCTTGTAATGTCGTGACATTTTCACTTATAAAAGGCAAAAAAAAATCTCATTGACCTAAATTAACACTTTAGCTTGGGACTATATAATGTTTTGAGTAAGGTACAACAGAAAATTGACTTTGTGTTGATTCAGAAATATAAGTTGAAAAAAATTAAAAAAAATTCATGTAACAAAATTACAGCATTTCAATTAGTTTATTCCAAAGTGAATCTATACTTATTTGTAATGTAAAAAATTAGTTTTTTCCAAATTGAAAAATGAAGTTTTAACGAAGTATAAAACTTGTTTATAGTCTTTGTCATAAATTAAAGTTTTACTTGGTATGAATGCAATGTCTTTCTTTGGTTTAAGGTAAAAAATCTATTTCTAGTAAATCAAAATGTATAGTTTCAACCACATCAGAAAGTTAATTTGAGATAAAGTAATAAATTTAGGTGTAACAAATTACAGTAATTTTTTTATGTTCATCCAAAGTATCTTTTTTTTCAGTGTGTATAACCAGAGATGAAAAAATGCGCTACTAAAGCCAAGATAAGCAAATACACCCAGCAGGAAATCCGACTGAGAATCAAGTGAGATGAAGTAAGATATCACAGTAATCGAAGTTTTTGAAGATTACTGTTTTCAATTTCTTGCTGTTATAAATCTCCTGCAGTACCATGTCCAAGAAAATTAAACATTTAGTGTAAATTATCACAGCAGACAGAGAAGGCTGATTGGTTGCAGGTGCCAATGAAACAAGTTTAGGATCCAGTGTGGCGGCCACCGTCCTTCTAATCCCATTTAAATGCCAATCGACTGCTTTCTAATGAAAATAAAACCTGACTACTTAAATTGTGCATCCTAAAATATGTGACATAAAACAGATGGGGCTCCACACAAAAAGAAGTAGTAAAGTTGTCCTTGATACATTATTTTTTCCTAACTAGGAAACTTGATCTTTTCGCTCTTGGCCAGAAAAATAATCCAATCGTTTGCATGTGTGTGAAAATTAAAAAAGAACACGACCAACAGGCAGTGAAAGTGTATTACATTGTATCATATGGTACCAGGAAAAAGTGAAAATTTCAATATGAAGCTCTTTTATTTTTTTGTTTGACAAAAAATAATTTTATTTTTTTATTTTTTTTTGTTCAGACATCCAATAGACACATAACAGGTACAGTGTGGAACTGTTTTTTAAATACTGCTGCTGGCACAATTATTCACAGATTCCTCCAAGATTCTTCACTGTCCCGCTGTTATGTTGTTAAGCTTCAGTATTTTTAACTCTGATTTACTTGTTTTTGAAGCACCTTGTGAATTAATTGTGAAATGGAAGAAACGGGATACCGTTTTAAGCATTTCTGACAATTTAAGAGCTCAGACGAACTGGATAATAAGTCCTGCAGTTGATTCTTGATGGTGAGAATCAAGGGCAATAGACTCATAAATATGCTTTGCTTTTCTGTAATTCTGCAATTCATATATATGTTTAATCCAATATCTGATAAAGATGTTGACAGTAGAAGGATGGTAATGGTGGAAAACTCTTATTTTTAATTGATATAATTTAGCTGCAAGGTATTTGCTATATTTTTCAAGTGGGCTAAATATTTTGGTCATTTCTCACAATTATTAGAAGGATTCATTTAACCTGCCTCATTTAATGAAATATTGTTTTCTCCATTTAAAATCATGTTATTTGGCATTTTACATACTAATTTATATAAAATGCTAAAAACCATAATAAAATTTCTACTAATATTTTGGACCAAAGGAAGAATTTGTTTAAAAGTCTGTTTGCAGCTTCTCTTATTACAGCTAGAATCCTTCAATCAGGGCTGAAATCTAGGTGTAGTCTATCACCCGAAGAACATTTTCAGGATTAAAGAACTAAGGTTTCAGTGGGATCTAGAAAGACTCAATAATACCTTTGTTTTGAGCAAAACCGATTATTGCAAAGGTGCCTTCACAGGTCTGCCTAAAAAGTCATGTAATCAGACAGCTGCAGTTGAATACTGTGGTCTACTAAAGTTAATAAAGTGGAGCACATCATCCCAGTTTAAAGTCCTTACATTTGCCCCTGTATCTTTAAGAAATATAATTAAAAATACTTCTGCTAGTCTATAAAAATCACTGATTGGTTTAGCACCAAAATACTTTAGACTTGTTATCAGTGTTCTAACCACCCAGACTTCTTAGGTTGTCTGGTTCAAATCCACTCTGTACACCCAGAACCAGAAGTTTAGTTTTAGTCTTTTAGTTCTTATGCACCACTAACAAACTCCAAGGGGTCTGTTACTCAAGGTGCTTTAAAACAGCAGGTGCTGTGGCTCCTTTGGGGCCCACAAGTAGGCGCTAGGGGCGTCTCAGAAAGCTGGAAAAAAAACAATAAAAAAAAAGAAATGCAACAAAAGCATGCAATTCTTTTCATCATCATAAAACATAGATTTAATCATTATAGGTTAAAACGATTAAAAATAATCATCAGCTTTAAAAAAAAGTTTAAATATAAAATTTGAGGCTTTACCTCTGTCTATCCAACATTGGCTGACCGATTACTAAAATGCCCTTTACCCTTTGCTATGATATTTGTAAGTCTCTCATATATGTAATTCTAAACAGACTCAAAACAATATATACTGCCATGTCTTCAACTTGCAAATATTATGCACATGCAAATGACACAGCCCACCCTTCACACTGCAGACACATTTGAGAAGTTTATAATAAATAAACTTGTCTTGTCTTAAGGTGAGAAAGGTTGTGCGGGCCTAGACAAAGTATATGTAACAGGCTTAAAATCACTCATTAGATCTAAAAGGATTTCTCACCCCAAAAAATCTAAGGTAAACTGGTGTAGCTCTAGATTTTTTTTTCTTTTTGCTGGAAGGTGAACCAAATATCATCATCCCATCTTACTTCTAACAAGCACTGAAGAACTAAAAGTAATACACCTATAAGAAAATTATTCCATGAAGCACGATGATGATGTCACTATTACTTCTCACTGTTGGGATGGGTGATTTGGGTTTAAATGAAAGGTTTGGGTAATATGAATGCTTATGAAAGGTACCATAAGTAGTAGCTGAAAAAAACTTAATTCTCTGAATAAAGTTTCTTCAAAATTGTAGAATGTAGCATTTCAGACATATACGTATAAATTGCAACTACCATATCCACCTTGCACCACCTAAAAGAAAACGTTTGATCCCAGGAAGCTGGTCATCATGGACAGAAAATATATTAATAATGACCTTAGCTTTCATCTACAGTCCCATGGTTTGTGAATAATTATTTTGTGAAAGATCATCTTTTGCTGCTTCATCCCTCCCTAAATTTAGTTCAGCACCTCCTCTCTCTCCTCCAGTCAAAGTGGCAGGTTGACCCTCCTGAACCATCTGTCTTCTCACACCTCGTAGTCTTCACCCTGGAGATCACAGACATATGCCACTGTGAAGTCCAGGCTTATCTGGGAATTAGCTTTCACCTTTAGAAACCACTTTGCTTAATTTGGTTTCTTCTGTGGAATAAAGTTTTCTAAAACTACTCCTGTACTCAGCTCTATAGTTCACTAATTGGGTATTTTACCTACTTTTCCCCCCCAGAATTTATCCACTTTAAAATCTCCCAATTCCTAAACGAACTATAAGCATCATTTTTATCGTTAGAAGGGTGACTCCTCTCTCTACCTGTAGTTGTACTCCTGCCCTGGCTGCCCCCACCCCCCACCCCTACCATTTTGCTTTCATGCTACACTGATCTGGCAAGGGTATTTTATGGGCAAAGATGGGTTATGGACAAAAGACTGACCCAAAACAACACGGACCCATGCTGCATGACGTCATACCATATTCCATCTAAAAAGACACCATTTGTTCTCGAGATCACTATTTTTTAGTTTTTGTGTCTAGAATAATACGTTATTGCTCAATATTCCTTTAAACCAGTACTGTGTAACTTTTAGTCAGTAGGGGCGGTAGACATGAATCCTCCAGGTTTTGGACCCCGAAAACAAATGGTAACCCTGCACTGTCATGAAATGAAAAAAACAAACATACAAAAAAACATCCTTTGTGTTTTGGAATCTGATAGTAGACAACTTTAGAACAGCAGATTGCAAACTCGTCCTGTTTATTGTAAAAACAAGGTGACATTCACTCCTCTAGAATAAATTCTCCTAAAAACCTAAAATATGCCTCATCAGGTCAGGGTCATATCTGTTTTGTTGCCAAACAACAGGTTTTAGCTTAGTTAGCTCGGGTCTTAAAATGTATTCAATGTATCTCAAATTAAGGTAATACTAGAATTCAAACTTAGTGTTCCTTTAAGCTACGAGTCTAGCTGTGTCTTATCTAGATTTATATGTTATAGTATCACTTGACAAACACATGTTACATGTTCCAAAATATAGAGAAATTAAGCTCCTCTTGTGACACAATAAAACTCATGTCTATGATGTTTAGCTGATGGTAAAAATGAGCAGTTGTTACTGAATCAGGCAGCAATGCTGTTTTTCCTTTAGCACCACTGCTTTTTTTTTTTTTTTTTCCAGTTTAAGGCCCTTTATAGTCTTTGAGTTCCCCCAAGAAGTCCAATAATTATTAGATGAATTATTCAGAAAGCAAGTTGCTCAAAGCATTCGGAATGCAAAGGAGAGTAGTTATTTATAATCAAAGACAGAGCATTTCATAGCATAGCATAAAAAAGGTATTATTCTTAAAATGCTTAGCTGTGGTCCATATCAGTGAGGTATACATATATGGCATCTCAAAGTTATTGTGCTCATGTTAAAAAGCTGTTTTCATGAAAAAAGAAGAAAAAAATAAAACTAAATATGTATATATTGAGATAGAAAGTGTGTCACACTTTCTTTTAAAGAACCACAAGAAGAAGTTTTGCTGGCTTAAATATATTGTGTGTACTTTTCTATACTGTTTTTCAACTAGTATTAATCAAACTAATGCTTATGTTTCTTTAAAATAATTATTTTATAACTGAAGAGTCCCCCATATTTCTCAGGTAGTAACAAAAAAGAATGTCATTTAGATTTGCCCAAAATGAAAAAAAAGAAAGAAATACAATGTTCAGAGATAAAAAGTTGTCCAAACTAATAATGAAGCTGTCTTGCAAGTACTTTAGGCAAGCTGTCATATCTTGAATACTTCAAGGCAAAGAGATAAACTGCCAGAAAGCTGTGAGCATAATTTCTCACATCCTCCAACACTGAAACTAACAGCAAACAAAGAGCAAACTTTTAGGTCAAACGTAACTCTAAGGTATGCGCCGAAACAAACTCTACAACAACAGTGAGGACGTTTTGACAGATGTAAATCATGCGGCATCCAGCACATTCTGTCAATGTGTCATTGCTGGAATGTCTGAAAGCTGAGTCATCTAGGTATCCGGTGGTTTGTCTGGATAATGAATGAGAGAATGAAACTACAGTACGTTTTGGAATGCCTGTGACCTTAAAGTCAGGAATTTCATTACAGAAGTTCATTGACTTACTGTTGCACAAGAATGTGGCTGTTTCTTAATCTTTCTAAGCCCTCTATAATTCAGGCATTGGTTCCTTTCTTTCCATACAAGAAATCAGTGAGGACATGTCCTTAATTTTTATATAATAATATATAGTCAATCAGTGTGACAGTCTTCCTGTATTCTTGTTGTTTGGTCAACAAGAAATACAGAAAGTCTGTCATTCTGATTGACCCACAGAATTAATATATGAACTGAAGTGAGAGGGAGAGTTTCAGTTCAGATTTCTTATATTATATACTTTTATATTTATTATAAATATAGAAATATCTTATCCAGGGGGTCATGCCGAGAAACTAGTCCATGCATTTGTTATTTCAAGGCTGGTATATTGTAATTCTTTACTATCAGGAAGTCCACAAACTGTAGTAAAAGCCTCAAACTGATCCAAAATGCTGCAGCCAGAGTTCTGATCAAATTAAATAGAGAGATAATATATCTCGTATCCTAGCTTCTCTTCATTGGCTTCCTTTTAAATCCAGAATACAATTTAAAATCCTCTTTCTCACATACAGTATAAAGCCTTAAATGGCCAAGCTCCATCTTACATTAGATATATGTTTGTTTCTTATATTCCTAACAGAGAACTTCGCTCTCAATCTACAGTTTTAATAGTGGTTCTTAGAATTTCTAAAGTAGAATGGGAGGCAGATCAATTAGTTATCAGGCTCTTCTCCAGTGGAACCAACCAGTTTTATTCCATGAGGCAGACACCCAGTTATCCAGAACAATCTTTATAGTTATTCTGCTATAGGCTGTGACTGCTGGAGGACATAGGGACCCCTTTTTCACCATTCTTCTTCACTCTATCACTACTCTCCCATTCTGCAGCATTTGGTAGTTCAATCTCTAACGCTACACTCTCTGTGCTTTTTCTCATAGTTGCTACATCTGGTCTGTTCCTGCTTGGCTCTCGCCATCCTGGAGAGAAATATTAGCTGTGCTGCTGCCGTCAACACCTTTGTTTATAGATGTTGGAGCTGGGCACGTTTTTCAGTGTAGTCCTGTTTCTCTGACTATAACTAACTGGATGTGCTCTCTTTCATGCTCTGATGTGGGAGCTGGCCTGGAGCTTGTCTGCCTTGCTGTTGCCTTATGTGTCCCTGCTTCTTTCTGCATCTCTGTTTCTTTCTCCTTGAACCCCAGTCGACCTCGGCAGATTGCTCCTCACACGGAGCTTGGTTCTGCTGGAGGTTTCTTCGTGTTAAAAGGGAGTTTTCCTCTCCACTGTCGCACCAAGTATGCTTGGTGTGAGGGATTGCCTTTGAGTCAATGAGTCGATGCAATCAGTTGGTTTTCCTTAGATAGAAAACTTTAAATCCCTTTTACTGCATGATCTGGTTATATTATCTCTGTAAACTAAAGTGCCTTGGGATGTGTTGTGAATTGGCATTATAGAAATTAACTGAATTGAAATGAATTTAAATAGAACAGTCTGCAGCAGTTTGCAGCAAACAGTTTGCAACACTTCTCATTGGTGCTCACAATCTTTGTAGATAACCCCCAACACCAAAATTAATTACATGTGTCTTTTTTGTTCACACAAGAAATTTAGTGCCTATTAATTTGGATCTCAGAAGACCAAACCCTGAGTTTCTATATGTGAATATTGTGAAGAAGAGACTCTTCATAAACACAGGCCACATATTTCCAAAGCTGGGTATAACAGCCCAAATTTGTAGCTTCTTTAGTAAAAGTAGCACTACTTCAGTATATGTTTTCTAATGTTATAAACAAATGACTCAAGTAACATTAAAAGAGCATTTATTAAAAAGGCTTCACCGGTACTGAGCAAATATGAAAATAACATCTAATTTAATTTGCGGAAAATTATGTAATCAAAAATATTAACACTGCAAATTCTAACATTTTAAAGAATAAAATAAGATCACAGTACAAAAGCCATGAAAAAATATTGACCTGAAGAACAGTAACTAATGACACTTTTCTGCATCATAAAGGTTATGAAGCCAATACTGTATTTTACATGACCTCCAAATATCACAGTGGGCTCTGCAAAATTAACAAAATGTGCATCCACCTCACAATAAAGTGTCATTTTGTATCGATCAGTCACATAAAAAGCAAATATAATGTGATAATGTAATGCAAAACGTGAATTCTTAAATGTGTGTGAAAAGCTATTCAAAGCACTACGACCTTCATGTTCAGAGGGTTTTGCTTTGTTGATTTATTAAATAGCGTCAATAGATGTCTTAGCACGGCATGATTTTTCCATTGCACACTGCCAAATCCCAGGGGCCATAAGCTTCATATGATGTCACACAAAAGCGCCTGCTGGGACGATAATTTTGCGAAGCTGTCGGATTGTTCCCTTTGCTTTGCCAATGCAGTAAATGCGGGATTTCTATTCATTATATGGGCAAGACAGTGAGGTAAATTAAGAGGCTGAGTGTGTGTGTGTGTGTGTGTGTGGGAAAGGATCCATCTGTCCCTTCCCTCCATCCCACAGAGCCTGCAGCTTCAACTGGGCCAAAGAGGCAAAGTCCAGTCGGCCATCAGATGACCGTGTTTAGGCACCAGGGGCCTTGACGATCAGATACTAGATGCTCTGATTAAACTTATGCTGTTTGTCTACTTTTCTGTATAGATGGCAACATAATAGCATGCCAGGAGGGTAGTGTGTTACACATCTTGACTGGTAAGCCAAAAGAACTTGCTTACAGAGGTGATCAGGGAAGGTTTTTATCCTCTCCTATAGAACACTGGACTGCAGTATTACGACAAAAAATAAGAAAAAAAAGACCAGAACAAGAAGGCCTTATGGGCAGGGATAATGCTCTGACTTTTCATTTATTTTTAGTTATCGTCGTCTAACAGGCTTTATTGTAAAATGAGGCATGATTCAACATGGCAGGTATAATTAAAAAATGCAAATATAAGCAATGAAGAACAGGACAGCGGAGCTTGTCACCAGCAGGGTAGATTATAGATTGCAGTAATTGCAATTCCGCCATAATTAGGAATGTAGTGCTTTGACACAAATAGCTGACATGGTGGCTCAGACAAAATATCTCTGATATCTTCTTCATAGTGCACAAATACCCAGAACATTAATCAATATGTAATTACATTTCAGCTTTTTTTTGTTTTGTTTTTTATGTGGGGGAGTTGAGGCCTTGTGGTTAGAGCAAGGTGCTTGCATCCTGAGAAGGATGTAAATTCTCTGGTTTAAATCTCACAGACTGCCCCTCTGGTAAATGATTTACATCCTGTTATCCAGCAGTAAGAGGGCGAACACCTGCCTCCTGATTCACTGTTGTACTCTTTTGTCGAACAATGCTGTGTGGGGGGTTTACAGTGGAGGTCCACAGCTCCCTAACGGTTAAATAGAGAGGGCACATTTTGCTGTAACATGTAAGTTGCAGTGATCAATAAAGATGATAATGGTAATTATGTATACCAGATAACTTATGGGTCATTTTCATTAATTAACTTGTTTCCAGCTTACTGATACTTGATTTACTGGAAATAAGGCATTACAACATCCCTTGAATGTTTAGGAAGTTAAGTTATAAAAACATTTATGTCTTATTTTTCTTCCTCTGGAAAAGAAACAGATTTCATTACAAATAAAAACTGAAGGAAAACTGTTTTTTTAAAGCACTTTCACTGAAATTGGACTAGGGAACTTTTTGACCTACTCCTTACATTTAGCTGTGAAATTTTTGAGAAATTTATTGTAGTTTTTTTTCATGTTACACTAAACAAACACAATAAGATCAGGTTTTGGGCTTCGTCTCAGCCCTTGGTAGATTTTACAAGCAGGTTGTCAGTCACTGCAACTTAGGGTTTAATAGATGTCCTCATATAAAAGGGATTCCATGATAGTGAGCTGGCCGGGTCCTGCTGCAACATAGCATCCCTGAATCACAACATGTCCAACTCCATTATTCACAGTTTGCATTTAGTTTCTTTTCCAGGAATGTTCTTCTTGATTTTTGTCAAACGCATCCTCTGTTACAGTGTCCATATAATTCAATCGGTCTAAAGAATATTAATGCATCTGCCCTATTCTCTATATTCTATCCTGCAAACTTTAGCTGCTGAAGCCTTTCTCTGCAGAGGCATGCACTTAATATCAATAGTATTTTTTTTTTGGAAACTACATTTAGCATCTTACTGTCTGCTTTCAAGGTCAACATAGACAGCTGTACCGGGGCATGCAGTTGTTATGAAGCTTCCACTGTTGAAGATTATTTTCTGTGCCATGGAATATAGACTAGGTCAGGCTCCCAAATTTAGCTTTGATTCATCCTATAGAAGATATTTCTGATTTCCTCATATTTATCTACATTGCTTTTATTTTTCTTCAAACGTGAAAAGGAAAAAGGTGTAATTTCATCATTCTTTTATAGACAAACTCTTCCTCAATGTAACAATGGTGAAACTATTGGTTCAGCTTTAACATTTTACTCTCATTACACTGGGATCCTACCCATCTCTGTTATCCTCTTCATCAGGGTTGGAGATGAGCTGAGATCCAGCAAGAGATATGTCCAGGGCGGCCAAAGGCAAGTCTCTGTAGGTGAAGTTGACTAGCTGGACTGGAGCCATGCACTGGTTGTCGTCCTCCACCTGCTGGGAGATGACCTCCAGATCTGAGGCTCCACCCTGGGGAAGGGCTCTGTGACACAGAAGACATATCACAACCAAAGCAAAAACACAGTCAGAGAGCTGAATAAAGAGTTTAAGCTTTCCTATTTGAGTTGATCATGGCTGAAGCTAGCCTAGAAAGACTTAATGTATGAAGGTTAAACCCCTTTTTGTAAATTATAGTCAGAGCAGTACTGTATATTCATAAGTATAAGTATTCAATAGTTTGTTTGGTTTCGTACATTTAAATGTATAGTTATATTTTTAATGTTAAATCCCTAAAATTGAATGGAGGTGCAATGCTCAACTTACTATGCCTGAAAAAATGGTCGTAATGCAAACCGGCCAAATGGAGATTCTTTAGAAAATACATTAAAACAAGCTCCTAACTTAGAGCAGATAAATAATAAAGAATAATGCTTGTTTGTAGGACACATCCAACAAAAGAAACATCTGCACAGAAAGCAGTGGCAAACTGACACACATGACTTATTACCAAACGGCTGTGAAGAGAAGTCATTGTTCAATGGATATGGCAAAAATCCTGTTTACCTTTACCCTAATCAGAACAATTAACATATTTTATAAACTCTGTTAGCTTTTTCCCCTATATCATCAAACTTCTTCAGGAGTCGAAATATTTAGATTCATTATTTTTAATATAGTTTACTTATATTGTTTACTTATTCTCAGTCTAGTTTTTTTGATAGTTTTTTTTTTATTTTTTTAACACAAACCTTAGAGACATTTTATTATTTTTTTTTGTCTCAAACTCTGGTCACCACATAAACCATTCATGGTAATTGTTACCAAATTAAAGCAGTTTAAATAAAAGACCCAATGTTATTATTTATTGATAATATTCACTATTCTAATACTCTCTCTGCAACAATGATTTTTTTCACATTCACAAGATGACAGAAGCTCAGCCCATTTTTGAATTTATCCAACTAATAACTACTAACAACTAAAGGTCCCTCATAAGAACCATATTAAACACTGATGGACTAATGTTTCTTTAACTGCTTTTTCAGCATTTCTTATCTTGCCATCTTTTTTTAGAGTATTAGATAACTGCATTTAATGCAGCTACAAACTGGAATAAATTATAAACAAATGATTGTTGAATAAATGGTGAGTGTAGGCCTAGTGGTTAGAGCAGTGCTCTTGTGCTCTGAGAAGAAAAGTGCCCATTTTTATCCACAGAGCCTTCACTCTTTGTCCCTGAGCAAGAACATGAACCCCACACTGCTCCTGGGCGCCGCACAGTGGCATCTCACTGCTCCCAAAGTGTATGGGTGAAATGCAGAGACTGCAATTTTTTTTAATTTTATGTAGATTATATCCCTGTTATGCTTTATTTTTTAGCCAGAGTCACTTTTTTTTGCACTCCTTGTTTGAATAGTGCATAAGTTTTATGATCTCATGTGTGGAGTGCCAAATGTTCATTTGTAAGGATGGAAAAGCCTTGTATTGTTTCTGTGTTTGTTTAGATTAAAGAATCAGCAGCGTATTACTGTCAGGTTGGGTGGAAGTTTGAGAGGAGGAGCCAAATGCAGAGACTGAAGCTGAATGTGCTTTCTTGCAGATTTAATCATCCAAAAAGGGCGAAAGAATCAAAAATCCACAAACACAAATCCACAAAATCTAACACATTACTGAAGTCCAGAAGAACTTATAAGAAGGGTAAATAAATGACGACAAACCAGCAAACAGTAACTGAGCAGGAGGTGTATACATTGGAAATGGAAACAAAGACCAGGCTAATCAGCAGATTGGAAGCAGGTGTGGACAGAGGTGTCGGAAGGGAGCTTGGGAAAAGGAGACTTACTCAAGAGGGCAAGCAAGAAATATCTAAGAACTCAAGTACAATCAAAAATAACTAGAATAACACAAAATGGAAATAAAACCAATGAAAAGTCAAAGTTAAAACTTAAACAGAACCATAACCACTACAATTACTTCTGCCAACAATGTTTTTGGTAGTGTTGGTTAGCAAAATTATGCAAAAACTTGGGCATGGATTACTCTGAAATTTTTTCCACAGCTGTGTCTCATCCCAACATAGAACCCATTAAATTTAGCTAGTGAGCCAGATCCAGATTATGAAGAGGATTCAATATTCTTTTAGAGAATCCCTTAATAATATGTAATAGGGAAATGAGCTGCTTCACAGAGGTCTATGCTCTCCAAGTGCTTTCTGGTTTATATATTGCATGATATTAAATAAAGCTAATAGTTTTATCTCTTTATAAAAGAGTATACAATCTGCAAGAAGAATATGCTGGAACATTAGTTACCTAAGTCTGCCTATCCTCCCATCTAAGTGCATATCTGCAATTACCTGACACTGGTACAGAGTAAAAGAAAATAAGACCAGTTGGTGACATCACAACAAAAACTAACCTGCCATGATGAAACAAAAAATTTAATTCTATACCTCTCATCCAAGAACAAAAACGCTGTCTAAAATGGAGTTGCAAAAAAAAAAAGTCTTAATATGTTAATTTTTAAATTTAACTTCCACTGCTAGAGAGAGACATTAAAGGTCAAACTGATAATCATAACCATGTTAAATGTTAGTATCTTGTTACAAAGTTCAACAATAAATACAAAGTATGGCATTGAAACTAAGATGCATGACAAAAACTGAGAAACAACATTTGAGTTTTCTTTAATTCTGGATTTCTGTCTTGCATCCTCTCTGTGATGTAAGCTAAATTTGGCAGGACCAAATGAGGTATCATATTTTTTCCCAGTGAACTTGAGTTCACCAAGAGGGCTGCAATCTGAGTGGCTCAGCCAATAGCGGACAAGGATAAGTCACCCTGGATCAGGAGACACACATTGCTTGGCTGCTGTCCCAGAGCAGCCATCATGGGGAACATCAATAACTGGAGTACTTATCCGTAGAGGAAGGCATTGATTACAAGACAGGGAAAAGAAAAGCCAAAAGGGTTGGTGAATTCTGCAACCTCTGTGATAGAGGTGAAGCAGTGAGGAAACAACTGGTTAGGAGATAATCGTGGAGCAGACCAACTTGCAAAGAAAATTTTTAAGAACAAGGCAAATCAGAAATATCTCCTTCTCGAACTCTGTCTATGGTTTAGTCCTCCCTACATAAAATGCCCAATTTCTTTCTTGTCAACTCTTTTGTAATGCCAGTTGGGCTATAATTGCTTTTTTCAGCTTGAGGGTCAAACATGAACACGACACAAACGCTTCTTAGCATCCCAGTTTTATCTGTGGAGCTGGCACGTCTGAGCTGCAACAAAGACACTAATCAGTCATGACAGAAACAAACTGTTTAGTGCATCAATATCACATTTTTAGACAATCACAGAGCAGGCCAGAAGCAATTGTGTGTGGAGCCCAGGATAGGATGGCTAATTGCCATCCTGAGGAGGAAGGAGGCGCTTCCATCTGAAGATACTGTGGAGCTGTCCGCTTAAGGCTAGGCTGTTTTAAGAAATGGTATAGCAGAGAATGACACATGGAAGCTAAAAAAAAAAGCATGGATGGCCTCAAGAAAAGGATACAAAAACTATGCCTCTGCACCTCCAGCTAAAGATCCTAATTAGAATCGTAAAATGCATTAAACGACCCTATTGTTTCGACCTTTAATCTATGGTTGAAAGTAGTAGTAAATGATGTTCTCATAATATAATGCCTTCATTTTCAAAATGAAAAAAATATTAAAATCTCATTATATGGTCCTAGTACATCGTCGTGAGTTAGTGGCCTCTTCTAGAACAGAGAATTACAAAGAGTTTATATTAAAAGGTATGATTTAAGAATATTGTTGTACAACTATTTTTTTCTAAAAATAAACCATCCAGTTACACAGCAGCTGAGTTTATCTATGAAGAAGTGATTTCTTTAAGAAGATGTTCAAAACGTTGTTGTATCTGCTGTTATCTAAAAAGTGTAGAACAGGTTTTGGGACATATTCAAAATAAACTACAGTGCTCAGGTTATGTACACACATACTTTCTGCTCACTGGAGCATGTGGATGAATGATGATGTTTGTACAAAGATATTGGTAACAGGGTAACTATATTAGTTTTGCTTAAACACTGTTTAAATTGGAATTAACACAATTTGAGCATCTGTTAATACTTAAAACTTTGTAAGGTAATGATGAAATTAGTCGGTGCAGGACGGCTATTACAGGGAAAAGATTTTAAGGATTTTTTCCCCCACCATCCTTCCTTACTCTTTTCTGGGAATTCTTTTGATGCTGCAGGTTCCTTGAGCTTGCAAAGCAAACATGACTTTTTCTAAAGTTGTTAAACCAAAAGTAAAAATTTTTAGCTAGTGGACTCTGGAGTCAGCTGAGAGGTACCGGCAGGCCAAGCGTACAGTGGCTCGTGCAGTGGCAGAGGCAAAATCTCAGGTCTGGGATGAGTTCGGAGAGGCCATGGAGGAGGACTATCGGTTGGCCTCGAGGGTGTTCTAGCAAACCATCTGCCACCTTAGGAGGGGGAAGCGATGCTTCAGCAACACTGTTTACAGCACGGTTGGGGGGTTGCTGACCTCGACTGGGGATGTTGTCGGGCTGTGAAAGTAGTACTTTAAGGATCTCCTCAATCCCATTGCCACGCCTTCCGAGGAGGTAGCAGATGCTGGGGACTCAGAGGTGGACTCACCAATCAGCCGGGCTGAAGTCACCCAGATCTTGGCTGACACGTCTCTGCAATATCACGTGGCAGTCGAGGACAGTACCTCTGGATTGGCAGAGTGGGGTGGTGGTCTTTCTCTTTAAAAAGGGGGACCGGAGGGTGTGCTCCAATTACAGAGGGATCACACTCCTCAGCCTAAGTAAGGTCTACTCCAGGGTGCTGGAGAGGAGGGCCGATAGTCGAAACCTCTGATCCAGGAGGAACAATGCGGGATTTATCTCAAGTGGAGGAGTTCCAGTATCTCGGGGGTCTTGTTCACGAGTGAGGGATGGATGGAGCGTCAGATTGATAGACGGATCGGTGTAACATCGACAGTGATGTGGTCGCTTTATAGGTTGCTTTTGTGGTAATGAGGGAGCTGAGTTGGGGGTGTGAAGCTCTCGATTTGCTAATCGATCTACGTTCCCACCCTCACCTAAGGTCATGAGATCTTGGTAATGACCAAAAAGACAAGATCACGAATACAAGCGGCCAAAATGATTTCACTTAGCAGGGTGGCTGGGGGCACCCTTCGAGACCGGGTGAGGAGTGCAGTTACCCGAGAGGAGTAGAGTCGTTGCTCCTCCATGTCGAAAGGAGCCATCTAAAGTGTCTCGGGCATCTGTTTCGGATGCCTCCCAATCACCTCCCTCTGAGGTGTTCCAGGCATGTCCCATTGGGATGAAGCCTTATGGAAGGCCCAGGACATGCTGGAGGGGGTATGTCTCTTAGCTGGCTTAGTGTCGCCTCAGGGCACCCCCCAGAGAAGATGGAGGAAGTTTGCGTGGATCGGGCAGTCTGGGCATCTTTGCTTAGACTGCTGCCTCAGCGACCCGACCACGGATAAGCAGAAGAATATGGATGGATGGATTGATAATTCAAGTAGGACTTTAAAAACCCTTGTTTAAAGTGTAATTTAGCATTATTCACTTACAGATTATCTTAATAGTTGAGCACCTCCCTTATATACCAAACTGGAAGTCACAAAATAACCCAGAAAAATTAACTTAACTTGGTAAAGGCCAGTGTTCTAGATTTATGATTTCGAGATTAGGCATCAATAGAACCCAAAGTAGAAAACCACTGCTAACCAGATAAACATCGTTTTCTTATTTTATTAAATGTCTTTATACTATCCAGCACTAGATTAAATTTTAGGTATAGTGGAGGATTTTTGCGAACTTTTGAAAAGACATGCACTTTCCACTTTAAAATAAATGCACATGCACAACCCTGTACCCACTTCCAAGAGGGAACTACTGTTAAAGGTGTGTGAGAGCATGCATGAGCCCATTTCACGCCATTGCACGCTATCTTTAAAAGTTGCTGTTTGCATCCCTCATACAAGCTTACTTTTACAAAAGATTTGCACTTTTTCCACTATGTCAGACACACCAGCGGTAAGGGAAAATGGGGATGAGCATGTAGGACGGCCTTGTGTAAACATATCACCAGAATGATTTACCATTAGGAGGACCACTTATTTTGATGATCCACTCGGAAAAATAACATCTTCCACCATACTATACTATACCTAACAAGGTCAGCGTTCATGATTTATGATTTAGAGATTAGGCATCAATAGAATCCAAGTAACAGTTAAAGCTGAAAACTACTGCTAACCAGACAAACATAATTGAACTCTTTCATTAACTACCTTTATGATATCCAGCACTAGAGGAAAAATTCCGTGCCTCTAGCTCTATGATTGGTCCGGTCTGTTTAGGACCAGAGAGTTTAAAACTTAGCAGACTGACTTACCCCCCTCTTGTTAGTCTGGCTGGCCAGGCTAACCTATACAGAAGTCTTGGGCCTACTTTGTAGCTTCATGACCTGAATAGTAAGCAGTTATTGGTGGACCCAAGTTCAGCAGAAAAAACAAAAAGATTTTGGGTTGGCCCAGTCAAAGCCTAAACCAGGGCTGTAATAATCCAATCCTCACAGGTCAGTGTCCTACACCTTTTAGATGCATCTCTGCTTTAACTTACAAGAATCAAATAATTGAAATATGGGCTTTGCAGGATTCTGGAGAAGCTGACTTTGACTGAAAAGGTAATTAAACAATCTGATTCTGGTGTGTTGGACTGGGGATATATCTTAAAGCTTTAGGACACTAGCCTTAAAAGATTTAAGTTTGACATCCTTGGTATAGACCTAAAACTTTCATAATCCTTTTTTGTATTTATTCTGGTTAACATTGTCAAAGTGATAACAAATAAGTAACATTATTTTCAAAGTACCTTTCACAGGTATCATATTCACAAAGTGCTGTATGAAACCAAACCAACCTTCATTCCTCTTCTGTTAGTTTTCTTTGCACTTTAACTGTTTAATTCTTGGAAACAGATACACTGTCATTGTTTTTTGTTTTTTACTGGCACTGTTAAACCTTAGTATTAGAATAAGCCAGATCTAGAAGAAAGCTTCTTGGTAGCACATACAGAAGACTGCAGAGTTGGTTTGACTCACGTTTCAATCAACAATTCCTTTCCAGGCCACTTCAACAAGAATCGTGCCAATGTCTGAGCCCACCAGCCGAGCATGCTCTGATGAAGACCAGTGAGCTGAAATACGTGGTTTTAGATATCAGTTAACCTAACCTGAATCCTTATGTGTTTTATATCTACAAGCAATCTATATCTTGGTGACTTCTTGTCCTTTATATGTAAATTATCTGTATTGGTTTTAATTTGATAAATTAACTATTTAACCAAAATCAGCAGTAATCTGCTGGTTGGAAGCTCAGACAAAAGACCCGATTGGCTCCAAGTAGCATCCTGCGCTTTGCAGAAGATGCAGCTGACTGAACACACTTTGCATTCATTTCTCTCTCAGCTTCACACTACTCCACTTCACTTCCTCTAACTCAGCCCCCCTTTCTCCAGCCCTAACCTCCCCGTAATCAGGATGCGGAGCTCATCGGAGGGACCACACACAGAGTAATTATTAATAAGAGAAGATGACATGTAACAATCCCTCCTGAATGTTAAGTGAACCTGACACAGGTTTGCTGTACTCACACAATGAAAAGAGTTTTTGCACAAATCCCTGCTTATGTTGAGGTCAAGAAAAATCAGAATTTTCATACTTTTTATCTCAGTATTTGTTTCACATGATCCTGTATGCTTTCAATACTTACTGGGTGTTGCTCATGTCAAGGTCTTGTTGCTGAAAATTTCTCTTCTTTAAATTAAACCAAGAGCTAAATGTGAATTCACCACTGAAGAGATCTGGTCAGGACCATATCTGTGAATACAGAATATGGTAAAACAAAATGAATTACTATATGTTAAGCACAAATGGAATATTCTAATGCTGGAGTAAAAGGAAAGATGAAGCTGAAACAGACAAATTCATGTAAATTCATCAACAAAATTCCAGTGCCAGTTAGGATTTATGGGTTCAACAATTTTCATGGAGTACACTGAATTGTAATTGATTTTAAGTTTCATCCAATATGTGTTCCCTTCTGTGGATCAGGGTGTTTCAGGACTTCACACCCTTTGCATAGTAAGTGCAGAGAGGGCTTGCTCTTTGTCCCCCCTTACACAGAGAGCCAATTGAGTCTACTCAGTGGGAATTGGTAAAGTGCCTAAACAGATGTGAAAAGTTACAGGTGCATCCGTTGAAAAGTCAATTTATCACAGTAATTCAATTCAAGATTCTAAACTCCTGAAGTTAAAAAAACAACAAAAAAACCCGAAACCCGGATTATGAAAAACTAAAGATCATATTTTTTATTTAATTTTTTCTTTATTTATTTTCACATAAATGACGTGTAAAAATGACTCTATAATACTTCCTATTCTATGCTGATTCAAAACATAAAGAGAATATATCATATTTGTTATTGCTACTGAGATAATGGCAGAAAAGTATAATCGGACTTTCTCTGACAAAATATCACTTCTCAATTATATATATATATACATTTATATATATATAAATTGTATGAAATAGATCAATCACTGGTAACTGTGGGTTGGTATCTGAACCCAAGATAATTGGATTTAATTACACTTCCTGTTTTCCCTCACTTATTAGCATTGTGATGTGGACAGCAGGTTATCTATTCAACTAAGGTCCAGAGATTCAGTGGTTCAATTTATTCCCCTAATCTTGATGGTCTGAAAACAAGATTTTGCCTGATGTATGGGTTACTATTAAAATAGCAATTTTAATGAGTTAATCATTAAATAAAAAGCAATATGACCTCCTCAAGTATTCAATTTATTAAAAATGTTCCATGTACTCTAAGGAGAACAAATCCCATCAAATTCCCATGTAAAACTGTGCTACATCCCTCAAACCAAATATAGCTAGGTAGTTTTCACCAGTGGAGTTGGTATGTTTGTTCGACCCCTTAAAAAAACTTTAGTACATAATTTTTTTCATCTTTTCTCTCAATAGCCTGACTTCTTATAATCCACTATAAATATAGAGTGTCTGATATTTTTCATCCAATTCCATACATTTTTAAAAGACTAAATTAACTGTCCTTTATAACAATGTCTTAAATGGCTAATTTCAGTCAGATCTTAAGAGAAGTAAATTTTATAACAAACATTTAAAGCACGTGTTGCTTCAGAAGTTCCTTACCTTTCTTCACCTACTAAGAAATCATTTGCCATATAGGATTAGAATTTGTAGCAATGCACTTACTGATCTAGTTAGTGATGTTGCATTACTATAACTTTAAACAAAATTGTCTTATGCACATCGAATACACCTCAAGCAATACATCAAAGCAGCGTATTTGTTAATGTTGAAGTGTATCCTTAAGAACTAATAAAAATTCTGTTATATTTCCTTAAAAAATAACATTGTATATATATATATATATATATATATATATATATATATATATATATATATATATATATATATATATATATATATATATATATATATATATATATATATATATATATATATATATGTTCAAGTTGATCAATAAAATAAAAATATTAAATAAAGATTTAAAAACCACAGCATACAGATCATCACATGTTGAAAAAGACAACAATATTACATAAAGGTTTTGCTTTAGGATTAATTAAAATCTGTGATATTGCTTTAAACTGGGAATAACCTTTAAATTCCCCATTGTCAGCATTCACAGCCAGAGCAGAAAGATTTGTTGAAGCACAGCAAATTAAATGCTGCTCAGGAGAAATCAACATAGGTCAGCTGAGAGGTCTGTTTCACCGCAGCAATCCCCAAAAGACTCTTTGATAGAGAAAAGGAAAACAACAACAAACAAAGAAACAAAAAAAGATCCCCTGGGGATACAATATGTTCAAAAAGGTCCAAAACAAAGTGTAAAGGTGACGGAAAAAAAAAAAAAATCACAAACACGGATCTAAATTCCTCAGTCAACATCTTGAGTTGACCCTTGTCCCAATGGGTGCTGCAGCCTTTCCACAAAGGCTCTCATTTTAATAGGCTGTTTCATTTCGTGTAAAAATCCCCCTGGGCTATTTCTGGCCACTCTCTCGGCATTTAACGTAACACGGAGGCAATTCCAGTTATTTTTCACAGGCTATATATATAGTCATTAAGGCTTTTAACATTTCCGCTCTGCGCTCAAAATCCAATTTGTATTTATGATTTAACAAAAAAAAAAAAAAAAAAAAAAAAAACAACAACAACAAAAATCACTGTATTTAGGCTTGAATAAAAGCCAACTGACCTCTTTTGTATTTTCTACATGGTCCTTGCTTCAACACCACACAGCTGTGATATTCCTTTTTTAATCGATTATCATTATGATGATGATGATCGATGAGACTGAAGTTCGGATCTTCTTGTGTGTAGGCAGCGATCAGGCTTGAATTTCCGTCGACTGCACGCACGTACCGTTTCTTCTCAGAGGATGGAGAACACCTCCTCTGCGCTGGAAGCAGCATCCTTTAGCGGAGACAACGAGGGTTTCACCGCATCCGGAGGAGCATGATGAGCTCGCAGGGCTTCCCCCACATTCACACCAGGGACTCCATGTGCCTGATGATGATAATGAGGAGAAGAGCTGCATAACGGGGAGCTGTCCAGGTGCTGAAAGACGAACAGCAGCGGTTGCAGATGTGCTGTGAAAGGGCGTCAGCGCGAGAAAAAAACAAAAACGGGGTATAATCTTTATTAAAAAGGGTAAGATTTAGTTGATCCACTCATTAATGCGGTCCACGTTGAAGACCTGGACACAGCATTCTGAATGTCCCCGTTTCTCTGTCGCTCTGGAAGCGTCGACGTAGGAAAACGCACTAGCTTCGTTTTGCTCTCGAGTTCCTCGCGATAACAACTCACCCGCACGGAAAAGAATTGATAGGCCTATATATTCAGGTACATTCAAGGTTTCAGTGGCAGCAAAGTGCTAAATGCAATTTATGAGTTTCCAGCCTCATTGTATTGTTTCCTCACAGTACTGTATATAAGTGTATATGGCCCTATATAAATTCAAATAAAGTCAGACCATGTCATAAGGACTTAATAATAATAATAATAATAATAATAATAATAATAATAATACATTTTGGAGAAATTAACCTCTGCATTTCACCCATCCCCTCAGTGAGCTGTGGGGCTTATGGGTCTTGCTCCCAGAGTGGTAGTCAGTGGGAGTGAGCATCAAACTCAGAACCTCAGGATTCCAAGCTCTATGCCCTAACCACTAGGCCATCACTCCCCATCTTGTAGTAGTTATAATAAGAATGCATTTTTTTCTAGAGAATATGCCTCTACCATGTTTACATGTCTAGCGGAAGTGTACAAGGCAAGGCAAGGCAAGGCAAATTTATTTGTATAGCACAATTCAGTACAAAGACGATGCAAAGTGGTTTACATGATTAAAATATAGGAAAATAAAACAGAATCAAAGCAAGTAGGGAAAAAAATAAAATAAAAAATGCAGAAACAAAAAAGAACATTAAAAACAGTTGGACTAAAGAAAATAAAAAAGTTGAACTAATGATGTTTCAGTTGAACTGAACACAGGACGCGTACAATACAGCACGCTATGCAAAAACTGAATTGAGAACATCGCAACATCACTATTCAGTTCAATTCATTTGATTTATAGAGTGGCAAATCACAACCCATGTGATCCCAGGGTGCTTTACAGATACTTTTCATTCAAGTCACATTCAGATTGGTTAAAAGTTTTCTATAAGGAAATCAGGCTCATTGCAACCAGTCACTCACGCTGCTGGATTTGCAGTCACTAGTCACTAACAATGTCATATCTTGCATTGTTAGTGACTCTCCAGCAATCCCTCACCCTGAGCATGCATGTAGTGACGGTGGAGAGGAATAACTACATTTTCATAGGAAAAGAAACAAAAAAATTCCAGCAGAACCAGGCTCATTGTGTGCTGAGGTTAACTGAGGGTTCAAGGAAAAAGACAGAACCTTTTCTTAGAAACACTAAACAGTTAAGCAAATGAGCTATGAGTCACTTAAATGTCAAATGGGATAAAAGAGAGCACATATAATATTATCATCTCTAATGGAACTTGATAGTGGCTCAGTTCATGGAAGCTTAGATAAGAGGAATTGCATCTTCCTTTTAAATTTTCATCAGAATTTTGGCTGCAGCATTTTGGATCAGCCGAAGGCTTTTAACTTCCTTCTGTGTACTTCCTGATTGCACAAGTTACAATAGCCAAGCCCTGAATTAACAAATGGACTGGTTTCTCAGCAGAGAAGCAAGATATTTCTAATTTTGGATACACTTGAAAGATAAAAGAAGAAAATTCTAGAACTATTTAATGAGGGATTTAAAATGGCATGTCCTATTCAAAAATAACACCAAGGGGTTTTACATTATTATCTGAAACCAATTTAATGCCATAATGCAGTGACTGACTAATCGGCACCTTTTTCAAACACTGATAAAAATACATTAATTTCTGTTTTCTAAGCATTAAAAGGCTAAAAATGTAAAGTCATCCACATAACCCATGTTCTATGTAAAGAGTTAGTTTCATCAGGACATGGACAAATAAAGATGAGAGTCACCAGCCTAACAATGGATATTAACTTTTTTATCCCAGCTGGTTTTCTATTAATTTTAATTAGGTTATCAAGATGTACTCTTTTGGGATTATTTTCTAATTTGATTTTGGTCATGGGCAAGATATTGTCTGAATGGGAAACATCTAGTTCCACATCTTACCACCTCATTTGGATTTAGGTCTAGACTAGGTGTAACCAACTAAAAATCAGCGGGGTCCGAATTAAGAAAATCAACAACCAGTAAAAGTCCGGCGACATTTTTAATTATGATATGTTACTTTAAACAGAATTTAACACCGAAATAAAATGAGTTTTTTTAGGCCTCCATGTTATACATTGAATTTTTAAATAAAACTTTTTTTCCATTTTAAAATCTAAAGTGTTTTTCTAATTAGAGAACAACAATCATTCAGTTTGATATATAGACAATTTCCTTATTGACATATTTTATAAAATACCTGAACTGATCGTTTGTTGTTTTTTTTATTTTATTTTTACAGCTTAATGAGAGAAGTGGGCTTTAGGCTGCACTGCAAGACTTTAAACCTGGGTTTGAATGGCGACAAAGCCATTCTCAAGCACATATCAAGGTGCTCATTTTGAGCCTGGATTGATATTTATTTTTGATTATGTTCATGGTGGAGAATCCTGCTTCACAGCAGTAGGTTGAGCCAAACATATGCAAAATAAATGTGCAGGGTCATCTTTGAGCTGGCCATTTCACTTTTCTTTCACCAGTTCACTGTTGTTCTTCCAGCAGTCCACACTTTCTCTGCTCTCTTTTTCTCATAATCTTCTTCTTTCCCATCGCCTGCCTTGCCATAGGTTTGCCTGCTGTGTCTAAAAGTGGCTAGTAGCAGCAACTCAGACTGACTCCGCTCATTGGCTAATTTGTATCACATATAGCCTGGTCCCTGACACTCTGGAGGGCTTTATCATATTAATGAGAGAAGCGGCCAAGTAGAGTTAGACACTTTCGTCTGAGAAAATGCGGTAATTTATAAATGTTTTAAATCAAGTTGGGTCCGAATTAGCCAGCAGGTGGGTCCAGATGAGACCGTGGTCTGCTAATCCATGACCTCTGGTCTAGACTGTGACTGTACCATTACACACTGATATGCTTTCATATAAACTATATCATTTTAGCTCTGATTTATGTTTAGAGCCATTGTCCTGCTATCCACTCCCTAAGAGGATTTAAGAAAACGGGAAATGGCACCCTAATTTTGTTCCTAGAATCATGGCGTTCATTTAGCAACTCTGCCAAAAAGTAAGGACAGAGTGTTGGATAAAAGTTGATGGGAAAACAGTTGCTGCTAAATAACATAATTGACTGATAAAGTAATTTAATTTTTATAATTGTTGTTGCAGATTCAGACAGGTGACCAAATATAACTTGAATGACACAGGCTTTAAATAGATGGGGTTCGCGATAGAGAACATAGGTGCTAAAATCACAATTTGAGTATTACTTTTAAGTAATTAACTGGAAAAATTAAGATGTTTCAACACAGTAGAAGACATCTCCAAAATGTTTTAGTACAAAAAACTTTTCAATGACTTGGAGTCACATTGTGGGCTTTCATGAAGTTGGGAGGTCTCATACCCTGTGGAACTTCCAGACTGCATTAAGAAGTCTGGATGATTTTTGAATTGTAAAAGCTTCCTGGATAGGAAGTGAAATGTGTTCAAACCTAGAAACAAAGTCCAGTGGTTTGTTTTTTACTTTTTTGGAACGACTATGACCTCGATGACTGAGAATATTCACCTGCTGTAATTTCTCAAGAAACTTCCCATTAAAACTCAATGGTTTTGCTGTGGCCGAAGCATCACATAAACCTGTCACAGAGGACATTATATCCTAACTGAACAGGTCCTGAGTACCTCACTGTTTTTGGAAGTGATTGTATCTATCATGAAACTAAAAGCATGAAACCAAAATATTAAAAGGAAGATGCTGCCAGATGGTGAGTCAGCTAACGGTTCAGGGCAAAAACAATTACTCGTCTGACATACGCAATGGGATGTTTTCGTTGAAAGTTCTCACGATTCCATTCATGCCTCGCCGCATACCGATCATTCATGCTTCCTACCAAACCCAGAGAGGCAAAGTTCTCAAGGCAAACAGGTGTTTCCCTCCTCATCATTCTGCTAAATAGAAAAAGAAAACATTCAAGCTTCACCAGGTAAAATTAAACCCTCCTAGCCAACGTATGAGGTAAAAATCTTACAACTTGTCTTAAAATTTACTGTTTAGAACATCGTAAAATACTAAGAGATAGTGGGGAAGTATAAGAGGGCTGTAACTTGACATTTCACTTGCCATTTAAAAAAGTGGATAAACTGCCACTGCTGCATTCTTTAAGCAAAAGCACACCCACATGAGAAAACTGCACAGAGATGCAGGTGCCACAAAGATTTACCTCAAGGACCAGCAGCAGAGGATTTCATGAGCTGGTAAGAAACATTTTTTTTTTATTAATTTGAGGTGTCCCATTTATTATTGAAATTAAGTAACTGTTTTACAAAAAGGAGGTTTTAATGAAACCACTTGTAAATTGAATTATGTTTTTATAGCTGACATTTCTCAACAGGTTTTCTGTTAGGATATACCACAGCTAAAGCACTTCAAATGATGGAAGGTAAATCATCTTGGTAACCATAACAGCAAAGCTGTGCTTAAATTGATGACTAATCCTGTATCATTTTTAGAACACGGAAAGCTTTGTGATCCACAAGATGCAACCTATTGCATGAATGGAGGGACATGTTATAAAATGCCATCTATTGATACGTTCTTCTGCCAGTAAGTAACGTAAAGCAAACACAAAGATTTATTCTATCCAAACAAATTTAGGCCCAAACACTTGCATTTACCTTGCATGTAGAAATTGTTGTAATTTTAAATACCGGTAGTTGATAGGAAGAAATATATGGAGAACCATGAGGTTGATGTTGCTGACAAATTTCCTAATTTCTTTCACCGCTTTTAGCTGCACGGGAAATTACGCAGGAAGCAGATGTGAGCAGTTAACGCTACAATATCAATCTTTGGATGAAATGGAGAGAGGATTATTAGCAGCTGTGATCATCATAGTCATCCTCATCTTGGTGGTGCTGGCTGTTGTCATCTACTATGTGCAAAAGTAAGTAAATTATTCAAAACTACCCATACTCTTGAAACATCTAAAAGTTAAAATGATATAGATCCATATAAAGTTACAGTAGATGCAATTTAATAAATGTAATATAATCTTTATTTTTTTCCTTCCATATACAGGATGATAAGACAAGGAAAAATGACAGAACAAAAACGGAACAAGGGCCTCTTCAGAGTAACCTCGAACATATGAGCTTTCCTAATGATATCTATGTGTGTTTGTGTGTGTTTTAAAATAATAAATATATTTTTTAATTTTGTTACAGTTAACTATGTAATCTGCAGAGTCTCTTTTAAAATGAGTAAATTTATGGAAGATATGAAATAAGTGGTTGGGAAATTAATGCAGCTTCTTAACTTTGATAAAAGTTAGAAGCCACAACTTTTTACATTTCAGTGTATTTTTCTAAATGTGCTTTCGAAAAGTGAGTTGAGAAAACCTAATCTTGTTTTGTGAAATATTTGGTAGAAAAAAAAAAAATTAACACAAAACAAAGCAACCAATTGTAAAAAGTAACTGGATGCTTTAAAAAAGTAGTTGTAATAAACATGTTTGTAAATGTTTTAGTATATTCTATGGTGCTTACTTTAGAATTATGAAGACGGTTTATTCATATCCTTTTTTTATGACAGTGCTTTTTTAAGCCGTTGTGAAACTCTAATTGCCCAAGAGAACCTATAGACTGGCCATAGTGATGTCAATTCCCCAAAACACCTTTAACATCCCATCCCCAGGTCTCACAACGCTGGAAATGCGAGAATACGTGCAAAATGGCAAACTTTACTTCCGTTTAAGTCTAAGAGTTTTTTTTGTTCCCTAAAAACCTAAAATAAAAAGATAAAGATAACATAAACACATAAAGATTATAGATCCTTAAAATGTTAATGTGTGTTGGACAGATTGCTGGACTTATTGGATGGAATTGTTAAATTAAACAACAACCTCAATATCACAGTAAATATCTTTATTTATATATATATATATATATATATATATATATATATATATATATATATATATATATATATATATATATATATATATATATATATATATATATATATATATATATATATATATATATATATATATTTATATATATGTACATATTTTTTGTTACCAGTCATTGTATTTTTAACAGCAATACTTATACTAATTAATTGAGTCCAGGTTAAACTTGTCTTTCGTTTTTATTCATAGGTTTTTATTTTGTCTGTTATATCATGAAATACTGCAGAATAAATTAGTTTGAACAATGAAGTTGTTATTTGAAGAAAAAATAAATCACCTTTCATAAGAACCTTTGTCATTTATGCATGGCATTATCATTACAGTCAAATTTCCATATCCCTGGTTGATATCTAAAGTTTACCAGCATGTTTTTTTTTTTTTTTTAGTTTTATGTTTTCACAAAAAGTCCTAACACTGTATAGGGGTGCAAGCAGAGTCTTTGTAAATTCTGTTATGGGAATCTAAGGAAGGACCTAAAAGTTAAATTCCAGGACCCCCATCCCCCCTGATGTGGAGAAGTTCAGAGGCCAGAACAAAAGTATCCACGCTCGAAAGAAATATTTCATTGGTTGCGTGTTGAGAGAGGTTTCCTCATGGGTTAGTAGGATATAATTTTTTATATGCATTTTTTTTTTGTTCAAATGTAACTAACCAATTTTTTTTTTTTCATTAAACTCCTTATTCAATGCTGCCTGTTTTAAGAGATTATTGTGTCTTTGATATAAGAAAAAAACCTCTTTACTGAATGAAAATGACTGTAGATTAGAAGCTCCACAGTATACCATCTCCACCTTGTGGCAGAAAAGATATCTTAACTACTAAGAAATAAAAATACAACAAAGTTTTAGAAGGCTGTTTATTTCACAAAACTCAAAATGTTGATACATTTTTTTAAATGCTGTATTTCTAAAGAGAACCATAACAACAGCTCTTAATGTTCATTTCAATCACTGAGGAATTAGTTAAACAAAGTGACTCATTTCCACTTCTTTCTGCAGATATTAGAAACATCCGCTTCCTCATTTCATCATTAATAGGCACAAAGACTATTTGATACCATTACTATGCACAAAAAAAACAGCAAGGAGAAGCAAAGCACTAATTTTAACATTTGATTTATGTTTAAAGAAATGCAAGTTGCACATTTTTATTAAAGTTTACGATATTCGGGTAGAGAGAAAAAAAAAAGGCACGCATAAAAATAATCCTTATGCAAAGAGCTTGAACTATGAGCATTATAGTTCAAACTAGTTCAGAGTAGAGATCAATACTAAATGTAAAAATATGAAAGTTAAGTTAGAAAATTTTGGTCTAAAAAAAGTTGAATAAACATTAGTAGACTCATCTGATTGTTTTGGTCGACTTTGTTTCAATTTTTATTCAAACTCCAGTTTAGAAAAACAGACTTTGACGTATTTATTAAGGATTAGACATATTGTAGGGCAAAAGGGATACCTTTGGTTTTATGCATTTATGCAGCATAATTGTATTTGTAATATTGTCGCACTATTAATGTAACATCAACTTTGCTGAGATGTATTCTAGGATTTATTCTATTTACTTAAATAAAATTTACAGGCGTTCCCAAAAATGTTCTCCCAATCTTTTTTCTTTTTATTCGTTCTGCATCTAAAAGTATGTACTATTCATTTGAGTGTAAAAAGATAGAAATTGCATGGAACTTTGCAAAAAATGGCATTAAAAATACAATCTTTAATTAAAAGCAGGATATTACAAAAACAATTTTGCATAATTTGCATTAATCAATGAATGTCAGTGAAAATAATGTTTGGAAGACAAGAGGTTTTGCTTTTATAAAATTTCTAAATTTATCTAGGCCAAAAAAAAAATGATTGCACATCCTTGCAACCTTAAAAAAACAACAACTAATAAACTGGAAAATGGGGGAAACGAAAGAAGATTAAGGTCTAAAAGAATAGATGACAGCCACAGGTTCTTAAATTAGGAATAAAAGATGTTATAAAAGGATCTGGAAGTATTTGCCTCTTCTATAATTCCTTTCACCAAAGCCACCCACTTACTGAAACTCCCGTCAGGAATTACTTCATTGCTTTCAGTGGGTGTGAAGCCTTTCCTATGAAAGGAAGCAAGGAGGAAAAGAAAGAGGAATGCCAAATTTCACAAGGTCTGGACGGAAACTCAACGGGTGACATTTTTCAGCACGATAATAACTAGAAGCATGCTGCCAATGCAGCACGCATGCCTGAATAGAAAAAACAAATAGAAGATAGGAATGCTATCAATCACACATTAGCCTCTCTTGACCTGGGACATGAACACAGTTTTAGGAAAGCTGGATAAACTTGAGAAAAAAACACAGAATTTAGATTCTAAATACAAATTTAAAGTTATATTTGTTTTCCAATGGATGAAATATGGGTTAATAGTTTTTTGTTTAAAGGATTTTCAATCTGTATAAAAAAAAAAAGTAGCCATATATTCCATGAACTTTAAATGAATTATTCACACACATTTCTAGCTTTGTCAAAGTGATGAGCAATTTTTAGCGCAGTGCTGTTCAGACCCACGGACTGCATGTTTGTGATTATGGTGACCACCACCCCTTGCGGGAGCAGGGGGGTCTGTCCCTGGCATCGATCGATCTCCTCACTAGGCAGCACTAGAAGAACGCTGCTGGCTCCCACAGCTCCTCCTGTGTGCGACACGTAATGCCTGCGTTTCCTGCACAGACCGTACTTCTGCAGCTTCTCCACCACCAGCCAACCTTGGCCGTACAGTCCGTCCTTATCCCAGCTGGCCTCAGTCTTATCAACCGGTGTCCAAAGCTCTATAACCGATTCGGGTTTTAGGAACCCAGGGAGCAAACCCTTAGTGTCCTTTAATTGAGCCACCTGGTAACTGTACAGTAGAGCGTTACCAAAGAGCAGCAGGTCTCCTACTGTGGAGAGGAAGCCGCCTCCTGCCCATTTGTAGGAGTTGTCCACATATGGGCAGTTTACAACTCGTCCTCGCTTGTTGCGATGATAAAATCTGCAGAGACAGTAAACAAAGGGTTGGATTTGACCGTGTTGAAAACATTTCTACTCCAAACAACATCTTCCCTAAAGTAATGAGTTTTATTAGAAATATGCAGTGGAATGTAACATTTTAACTAGAAAATTATTGTTTCATTAAAGACTTTATTCGATAGACCATCAGTAAGTAGTGCAGAACTGAAGTGGAAGGAAAGTGCTTTGAAATTTTTTAACAAATAAAAACCTTTAAAGTATGAGGTGCATATGTATTAAGACCACTAAGTCAATCCTTTAAAGAACCCAATTTTACTGCAAAAAATAAAAAATAATAATGAGGTTTTTTCAATCAGCTTTCCACATCCAAGAACTAAAAAAGAAGTTCCTCTTCTTTCAAACCAAACTCAGTCAGATTTGATGGAGGCATATATTCCAAATTGAACAAGAATAAGATATTTTTCATTCTACTGAGGTTCTGGTCATATGGAAACATTTGTCCTGTTGGAAGTTGAACTTCTGCATGTTTCTCCATGTTTTATCAGGGAAGGTATGTTTGTCTTGTCAGGCTAATGTATCCTTCAACAGTTCTTTCATTGAAGCTGTAGATCTCTGAAGTTACTCCATAGAAACCCTGAGCTTTGTTGAAGCTTCTGCCACTTTTTCCCAGGTTGTCAGGGAGGGTGGGTGGCTGTGTCTTGGTATATTTTTTGCAGATCTGCAAATATATCAAGACACAGTTGCTTTTTCAGATAAAACAATGCTTCAAGCTGAAAGTTTGAGATACTGTTTTATAATTGCACCAGATAATGTATGAAGATTATCTATTTCTTCACAACTTGGGCATATGCTTACAATTCTTGTAAAGTCTATTTTCACACCAGAATACTGTTCCTGCCATAGGGGGTGGCTGCCTAGTGGTTAGGGCATTACGCTTAGAATCCAGAGGTTCTGAGTTCAAGCCCCACTCCCACAGACTGCCACTTTGGGTCCCTGAGCAAGACCCTTAACCCCACTCTGCTCCCCGGGCACCGCACAATGGCAGTCCACTGCTCCCCAAAGGGATGGGTGAACTTGTGACAGTGTAATGACAATAAATGCAGAAAAAAAAAATTTGAAATTGAGATGGGATTGTGTCTTCTCTTCCTGAAGGAAACTAGTTACAATGGAAGCTTATTTAAGGTTTATAAAGGTAACAGTGGCTGATTGCAACACATTTGGAAAAATTATATCAAAATACTTTCCTTTCACTCCCCTGTATTTCTTCACTGTGTGCTGGTTTATAACTGGAGTCTTTAATTCATTCCTTCATTTCCAGTGTCCCGCACCTTTTAGATGAGTCTCTTCTTCAATACATTTAAATAAAATGTTCAGTTACTTCCTCAGTATGCAATCAAGTTCTGCTACTGACTAATTTGAAGCAGAGACACACTTCAAAGCTGCAGAACATCAGAACATGAGGACTGGAATTGAAGACTCATGGTCTGTAAGGTGAAATGCCAAAGAAATAAATTGATTGAAAAATATCATAAAAATGCTGAATTGGTGTTGCTATTGCAAGGTGCTGCAGAGGATAAAAACACAAAAATATTTTAGATTGCCTGGAGCGGTGATATATAATGGGGTCATTCTCATCTGGAAATGTATTGAGCATTCCCAGTTCCCGAAACATGTTCATCATGAAATCCAGGAAGCGCTGGCCTGCAGCCCGCTCCATAACAGCACTCAGCAGAGTGAAGGCGTGAGTAGAGTACAGGAATGTGGTGCCTAGAATGTAGTAAAAAAATTAGTCACAATCAGCACTGATTAAAATGTATCATAGGGAAATAATTTTGTAAAAAACTTTACCAGGTTTGAAAATGAGTGGGTCGTCTTTAAAAAGGTCCAAGGACTGGATGACACTTTCAAAATTGTCCTTTAAATAGTACTCTTCGTGCTCAAACTCCTTTTTCTTCTGGGTCTGAGTGCTTTGTTTGCTTTTAGAGGTTTGATCTTCTTCGGGTTTTTCTTTTTTTTCAGATATCTTCTCATCCTCTTTCTGTTTACCTGGAGGCTTTAGAAGTCGCTTGGCCTTCTCTTTCTCCTCTCTAACTTTTCTTACATCCTTCTCATAGTGCCTTATGCCGCTTAGATGTGACAGCAACATTCGAGAAGTTATTGTAACCTAAACAGAAAAAAAAAAGTCTACTATGGATGGAAGAAAATATTAGAATAAGATCATCTCTAATATAACTTAATGACTTACATCTTTTCCATCAAACTGTTTCTGAGGAAACTCTGGCACGTATTTCTGGACGGGGGCGTCGAGGTCAAGTTTTCCTTCCTCGCAGAGTCGTGCAGCCGCTGCAGATGTGAGGGGCTTGCTGATGCTGGCAATTCGCATCACCGTTTCAGAAGAGCATGGGACACGATTCTCCAAATCAGCGTAACCAATGCCTGCATCACATAACAGCTTCAGTGACTGCAGAGGCTGTAAAAGCATTTCATTGATGTGTTTACAGTGCAGAAAAAGCTGCTATGGGTCAAGATTAATGATCATACATCTGCAGTGTCAGGTTTGTTCACAGCCACCCTGATTTTGGTTTTACTTCATAATTGTTCATAACGAACTCTCTGAATGCAAGCCAAACTGGAAATCTGATTCTTTATTTCTCGGTCATTGAGAACCAACCCTAAAGCTAATAACAGATGCACAGCTGCCATAAAAAAAAAAGAGCCATAATAGTTATTTTAAAGCTTTTGCCAGTTTTAATCATGTGCACAACATTTACTTCTTCATTGAAGTACTTTCTGATACATTTTTAGCGATCATTCTTTTTTGTTGTGAATTTAAAAGCATACTACAACTTGGCTGTGAAATGTTTTCACTCTCTATCTTGCCGAAATGATCCAAGTTGTTTAGATAATAAGCCACCAAATACAGCCAATCCAAAACTTTTATTTTGTTTGGGCAAGGATAAATTGATTTAGAAATATGACTTAAGGCAGATTAAAAACTGACTGGTATTTGGGTAAATGTATGACTTGATCAAATTGGACAGAAACCACACTTCAATGTGATGAAAACGAACACCTGTGCATGATGCTGCAACCAAATGTTTCCCGGTTTTGTTCTTTGGGTAATGGTGGCTTGTTTTTTTTTTTTTGTTGTTGTTGTTTTTTGAACCAACTATCCTTTTTTGTTGGGAGGCAAAACCAGATGCAGTTTCATCTCACTATAAAACATTCTTCCTCAAGGATTTGAAATATGTTGGCAGGTTTGTAAAGCAATTTTTAATAGAAAATGTGTTCAGTCGAGCCGCAGCTACACCCATTTCCTTTTTAAGTTGAGCTAAATATAATTTCAATAGAAAATGAATACCATCAGTAAACATGATCAGTGGCAGCACTGTTTGCCCAGCTTGGTTAAACAGCAATCAAGCATGCTGATGAAGGTTCTCAGTCATCCAGGTCATAGTCATTCCGTAAAAATTCAAAAAATATCCACTAGACTTGGTTTCCAAGATTTGAAGATGTTTCGCCACCTCTCCAGGAAGCGCATTTAAATTAAGAAATCTTCCTGGAGAGGTGGCGAAACTTCTTAATATCTTGGAAACCAAGTCCAGTGGATATTTTTTGAATTTTTACGGAAAGCAATCAAGAATTTTTTCAGCTATATCAATCCTTATAGAGCTTAGGAACAGGTGTAATGGGTACATAATTTTTTTGTTTTTTGTTTAGTTAAACTGAAAACAATACCATTTGTAAACAATGTATTATAACTTCAGCTATGTTTTCATTTTGTTTGCCTGGTTTACTTTTTAATATAAGTTGTCCAAAAATGTGTGCTTTTCTCAAGTTTTAAACGTTCCTAGAAAAAAAGCTAATGGCATTGTCATGTTTCTTTGAATTCTGACATTATGTGACTTTCTTATGTTATTTTATAATTTTTTTTTTACAATCTTCCTATAAATCCTCCCTACTATCATGTAAAAATATTCACCATTCATTAACCTTTTATTGATTCACAAAACATAAAAAAATCACCATTGAAGTGAAAAGTCGTTATGGATTCATCTTTTGAACTTAAATTTGACTTATACTTTGGGGCATCTAGATGAACATTGTTTACTTTACATGATATGAATATTATTAACAGATATCTGTAATTAAATTTTGACACTTAATTATATTGCAAATCTTTTACTTCACAGCTGCTGGCTGATTATAGTGAATGAACACTGAAGTAATAATTATACCTTCTGAAAAATCCACTAAAGGTTAGAAGAACTTTGATTTCTCATTTAGCTTCCTGTTGAGCAGGAGGATCCGGTTTGCATCTTACTGAATTATTATGACCATTAGTGGGGTTTATTCTTCAAAATGTGAGAATTTTTCAAAGTGAGATTCAAAATAAAATGGTAACTATCCAATTTTGTTTTCTGATTTTTGCAATCACAAAACATTTTTTCTTCTGTACTATGCTGAAGATAAAGATCTAATGTTTTTTTGTTTTTTTCATCATAGTACAGACTGTATACTTTGCTCCTTGTCCCACTGGATGGTGGATCTCCATCAAGGCATAATGTCCGTTTCTAATTAAACAGATTTTCGTCAAGGGATTGCATTCATCTATTCATCTTCAACCCAACCATGACACCCTGTCAGAAGAAAAACCATTTTCACAGCCTGATGCTGCCACCATCGGGTTTAAGTTGCCATAACTACTATTTTTAAGGCTTAACTTTCCATTTTGATAACAGTTAAAAACAGAGTGACGTTTGCTTAGTCCCTGGGTGACTAGAGAGGTAGCTGGAGGTAAGGTGTTAACAGCCAGATGTAGCGTGGCATTATTTCAGTCCTGACAGACGTTTCTCCTTAAGTTAAGTTATCATAAGCTACTTTCATTATTTTTGCTGCTATATGTTTGGGCTGCTGGATCACATAGGGACCACTTTTCCTCATTCTGCTTTGATCTCTATTCTCCCAATCTACAGCATTTGTCAAGTTCCACTTTTAACTTTATGTTTTTTGCTTTTTATGCTTTTTCTAATCATAGTAGCTTCATCTGATCTGTGATTCCATTCTGGATTAAAATATCAGCTGGGCTGCTGCTGCTATCAACATCTCGGTTTATAGATGTTAGAACTTGGCCTGTTTCCAGTGTAGTCCTGTTTCTTTTACTGAGGCTAGCAGAATTAGATTGGAGCTTGTGTGCCTGGCTCTGTCTTTCCCTAATAAGGCCATATTTCGAGCTAGTTAACCTTTTGTATATCTGCTTCTTTTTGAATGTCTGCTTCTGTCTCCTTGAACCCCCGTCTGCCTGACCCTGGTTCTGCTGGAGGTTTCTTCCTGTTAAAGGGAGTTTTCCTTTCCACTGTCACTACATGCATGCTCTTACAAGGGATTGTTGAAGAGTCAACTGAAAAATGCAAGGGAAGGTCGTCGCCACAGACTCATCTAGGAGGAGCAGACCTTGCAAATCAAAGACTAGATGCAGTCAACTGGGTTTCCTAACCAATCTGACAGTATTGTCTCTGTAAAGTGCCTGAAATAACATTATAAATAAACTGAAATCATTTGTACCTATTCAGCTTTAAACACAGGTTTGATAGTTAGTTGGAGTTTGGAATTAGTTCTGGGCTGTTTGGATGATCAACCCACCTTCAGACCACACTTGAACACCATCCACTGCAACCCCAACTACCAGCCCAGGAGCACCAACCTCAGCCTGATGACAGCAGAGATGATTTGGGTTAATAACACAGAAAGCTAAGCTGTCTATCATTACCTCTTTGCCTACCTTTATTCCTTCTAGCAGGTCTCTGCTGGCTTTAATGGCATCTCTGTAAGGATGGGTATTTTGTGCAGTTTTAATTTTATCATCGCATGAGCTGTTTGCAGAGTCAGACCTGTATTTCAGGCCTACAGCTAAAACAATGCCCACACCGACCCCATACAGCCAGGTTTTGGACTTTGATCGCTGCTTACGGATGACTGTTCCCCCTAAAAAACGCTTCTGAGCCCGAATAAAAACACCGTCTGCCTGCAGTGGTAATAAAGAGCGAGGGGCTACCAGTGGGGCACATTTTGCACAAAAACCACGAGATAAAAACACGCGAAACATTGTGGGGGAAAAACACTTCGCTTCTACTGTTTGCCACTGCTTGCATTGTTGATAACTTACTAGGTACGCTCGTTGGCGGTATGACGGTGGGTAAGCTGGGGAGAAGGGATGACCGTACGGTGTGGGAGGAGTTTATTCTTCTTTGTTAGATTGGTAGATTGCAAACGACTTATAGGTGCATACCGCCACCTACTGTACATGAGTGTGTAGCTCTATAGTTCCATCTACTATATTATATTTTTTATTTTTGTGTTATGGGGGGGAAAAAATGCTTTAATACTCCATTCTCTCCCTTTTTCCATGTTTACTTTCCTCATACTCTCAGGGGCGGAGCTAGATGAAGGGCCAGGGGTGGCCATGGCCACCCTTAGCTGATCCTTGGCCAATCCTGTGGCCCCCCCCACCATTTTTTCCCCCTCTAATACAGATGGTGGCAGCAGTAATAATCTCATTTGGAATTTTCAAAACATTTCAATTTTTCATATATTCAAAATTGTGTCTGCTCAGTGGCACAGTGGGTAGCTCTGCTGCCTTGCAGCAAGAAGGTTCTGGGTTTGATTCCTGGCCCTTGGTCTTTCTGCATGAGGTTTGCATGTTCTCCCTGAGCATGCATGGGTTTTCTCTGGGTACTCCAGCTTCCTCCCACAGTCCAAAAGCATGACTGTTAGGTTAATTGGCTTCTCTAAAAGTGTGTGTGTGTGCATGAATGGTTGTTTGTCTGGTTTTTCTCTGTGTTGCCCTGTGATGGACTGGCGACCTGTCCAGGGTGTACCCCGCCTCTTGCCCGTAGACAGCTGGAGACAGGCACCAGCACCCCTCGATTAAGTGTGTCAGAAAATGGATGGATATATTCATAATTACTTGACAAAAAAACACAGTGGTTTATTATGCACATCAATATACTTACATTAAAGATGATAAGTACATAATTCATGCTCTTTTCAGAACTAGATTTTGTGTTATATGGGGTAAAGAGAAAATGCAAGTCATCTAGGAGTCTTCAGTGAAATCATAAATAACTGTTAAAATAAAAAATAAAATCATTAAAAAATATTAAATAATCAATTTTTGTAGATATTATTACTTGTAAATATCAACTTCATACAGAATGATTATTGATAATAGTAGGTAAGTAATGACAAAAGAAAATATGTTTGCCCCAGAACTCAAACCTGAAAGAATTGTATCCACTATACCTTTTATCTATAAAGCACGGATATTTAAATATATGCATCTGCTTGTTAGCAGATTGAAGGACAGTATCATTTGTCTTTATTTAGAAAATATTGATGTTGTGCTTGTTAATTTTTCCGTTGGAACAGTGTAGATTGACCCTGAGCTTCATGCGCCTTTCGGCCACCCCTCTGTATACATTGGCTACTGCCTGGCCACCCTTCATAAAATTGTTCTGGCTACGCCTCTGCATCCGCTCTTTTTAGTTGTATATTTAATGCAATCCATCAAAACATGATCCACATTTTCTTTTCTTTCACAACCCTCACATAAATCATTATTTCTCTTCCCTAGTACAAACAAAAACTCATTCAAGTAGCTATGTCCAGTTCTTAATCTACCGGTAGTATAAATGATCTCTTCCCTTCTGCTTCTTTCTCCATAATTTTCAACAATAACATATTTTTTAACCCTATATAATCTTCTTCTTTTCTCATCTTCATCCTATTTTTTTTGTATGCGATAATTCAGTTTCTTTCTTTGTAATTATTGCTTTATGTTCTCCTTTCCCAAATGGAATCTGATCTATATTCTGCTTTCCTAAAGCCTTTTTAGCTATCTTGTTTGCTATTTCATTTCCTCTCACCCCTTGAGGAGTTTTCCTCCTAAATGGAGGATTTAAATGTCGTCTACCCCTGGCAATTTTCTAACTCATTCAGTTTATTTCCTATCCATCATCTACTCAAAAAGGGCTGTCAAAGTATCAATACTCTTTATTGTGTCCATACTCAATACTATATGCAGTAGCCCGTAAATACAATCAGCAATAAATACAACAGTTGCTTGATATTGTTAATGTTGGATTTGCAGGAATAATCATATTAACAGAGTAATGTCATAAACCGCTTTAAATATGGTCAAATATATTATTTTTGCTTTTGCAGTAATTTGCACAAATTTTAAGCTTATATAATTTCTAATTTTGTTGAGAAGACCTGTTCCATGGTGACACTTAACATTTTTAGTTTTTTATTTTATTTCAATAAATGTATTGTCTGTGAGTTTAAATATTTAGCTTTTTTTTTTTATCCCCATGACATTCCTGTATCAAATAATTTCCTGTGGAATCAATATTGAGTTTTGTATTTTAGTTCTGTGACAACCGTACTCAAAATCATCTGATATAAGCCACCAAAGTAAAGGCATATGTCAGACATGTTTCTTTTTACTTTTTTTCCCCAAGCAAAATAAAATATTTTAATTTAGTGATTTGTTATTACTTACATACTTTCCATAAGCTGGTGAAGATTCTCAGTCATCCAGGTCATAATCATTCCAGAACAAGTAAAAAAAAACAAAAAGCAATCCACTGGACTTTGCTTCCAAGTTCGAGTATGTTTCGCTTCCCATCCCAAACTCAACGTTATTTCTGACACTTTGAATTGAAAAAGCTTCCTGGATGGGAGGCGAAACGTCTTCAAACCTGGAAACAAAGTCCAATGGATTGTTTCTTTAACATTTTTGGAATTTTAACAAAAGTTTTTTTTACATCCTTGAGATGTTTCTGCAACATGACTGCACTCTGGGAAGACATGGGGTACAACAGGACAAACTGCTATCCAGTGGAGGGCTGGTTTTACCTTTCCTTCCTTTGGCTCAACATTATGTGAGTCTTGCAGAGAATAGCACGGTGGACAGGATAAGAAATTGGGTGTCAGAAGCTACAATGTATGGAACCACTGGGTCCCTCCCTACTTCTGGCCCGAGTAGTTAGGGTCCTGGGTGAACAGAATATTCAGGGGCCACTTCTCTAAGACAGACTGTACCCCACTCCAACTGTGCCTGAAAAAATCCACTTATCTAATAGAACCAGCCTAGACATTATGGACCTAAATTTAAGCCTGTAAGGAAAGACATGACTTGTTTTATGGCTAAACTATCCCTGCTGTTATGCACGGCGGTGGCAGTGTCAGGCTTTCATTATCTTATTCTGTGGCAGCAACAGGAGGAGTGGTTGATAGGAAAACAACTTCAGTTGAATATTACCGTAAGTAACAGCAAGGCAGGTTTATCTGAATGCCACCATTTATACACAGAAATAATTAAAAAAGAGAGATTAAAGTAGAACATTAAATTTCCCATTGGGATTAATAAGGTATTCTTGAACTGAAAAGAAAAAAGTGATGCAAAAAAAAAAAAAAAAAAAAAGGAAAGTGAAGCATAAGATAAAAATATCAAGAGATTAAAGACGTAAAAGAAAAAAAAATAAGATGCTCCAATTTAAAAGAAAAAAAAAGCTAAAATATGATGTATTTGGAAATGTAAACAACTGTTTTTGCGCTGTCTACTGCATGTGGATTAAATAAAACAAAACTGATGTTGGTAGATGAGAGGTAAGTACGTTTTTGTTGGTACTGAAAACGTTTTTTTTCAACAAATAATGCAGCTAATTCCATGAATGTTATCGATTATTAAGGAACACTTTTTGTTTTTTTGGTATCCAAAACACTGACATTTTTAATTCACGCATATGCTCTGCAAGCGTCGTTTGAAATGGTGGGGAAATCCCGCCCACTCCGGTCAGAATTTTATTCGGCGGCTGAGAAATGGTGCGGACCTACTTGTTAACTTCCTGTTTGAGTCTTCGAACTAGGCCAAATTAATCGAATCCCGATTCTACATAAAAATCGATGTAATTGTTTGCAAATGCACAGGAGTCTTAAATTCTTCTTTTAATAAAAAAAAAAAAAATATATATATATATATATATATATATATATATATATATATATATTTTTTTTTTTTTTTTTTTTTTTTTTCTAAAAGCAAACAGGGTGTTCTAAAAACATTGATGTAGAATAATAAAATGTAGACAATTTGCTCATTTTTTTTAATATGCAGGTATTTCTCAAACTATGATAAGTACTGTAAAATATGTCATTTTAGCATTTTACCTTTTATAAAAATGTCATATTTACAACCTTCATATAAATGATTATAATACTGGGGGGAATATGCAGAGCTGCTCAGCAGTTATATTTCCTTATTTCCAACCGCAACTTAGGTCGGCTACTCAAAAAGATTTACATTACCATTTAGAACACATGCTTTTAAAATAAAGCACCATTTAAGCCTGCCTAAATCTTGCACAGTTTTATCACATCAGGGTAAATGTGTACATCTTTGGCAAAGATACATTTAGTTTTTGAAATCCCCCCAAAATGTGTGGTGGATAATGCTCAATATAAACCACAGAGTAGGAAAAGTTTCAAAACGTGGTTTTATTTATCATCAATTATACATTAGGATATGTTGTGCATTTGAAACTTCCATTTTAAAAATAAAACTAAAATAATGCACAACCAGAACTGAATTTTTTTAAAGAAAAAAACTGAAGCATGGATTTTGAACGACACATTAAGTTTCCAAATTCTGTAATGCACAATGGAATCAACGATACAGTAGCACCAGTATACATACAGACAGGCAATAATCCATGTACAGGTATTCTTGTGGGAAATCAACTTTGTATTTTGCATAGTATAGACTAAGGGAAAAACCTTTCCACTTTGTCCTTTGCTATGTGCACAATTAAGCTGGAAAATGCAGATCAGCTTTTTCGCAGATGTAGAAAAACAATCTCCATCACTAATTTTACATGTCATTTAACCAGATGAAATGTAAATAAAAAAACCTACAAAAATACATAGTTTAATGACTGCAAAAGGCAGTGGTAAAAATAAACTTTTTTGTATTGGTATCAAACAGGTACGGCTATGCTTTCATTCTCTTTGGCTTGCTCCTGGGTTGAGATCCGCTAAAAACAAGAATGTGCAATAAAAATAGCAACTGGCTGGTTGTTCTCCATCATTGGAGAGGAATAAAAAGAGGGGTTTTTGGTAAGCAACGTGCAAATGCAAAAAGCCAAACCACTGCGTGTGTGTACGTGTGGGAGGGGTCCGGGACTGTGCGTTCACAAGTTATTCAGTTCAATTAGAGTCTGGTCCAGCATCTGGTGCATATCCAGGTTTTCTTCTTTAGCTTTTGACAGGTTCTCTGTTAGAACATGAAATAAAGACAATTCAAAACACAAACAGTGAATTAGTAAGTTAGCCGTCATTAATAATCAAGACAGCAACACATTTAAATCAGTTAATTATTGATTAGCTTGCAAAACACAACATGACTGACAAAACTAGAGAGGTACAATAATGACAAGCAAGACACCATGCAGACCTGCAGAAATCTTGAATAAACAATGTTACATTTTTCTTTAAATGTTATATCATGCAGTCAAAAAGGCTGGTCCTCAGCAGCTTTGCTTTAACACACCTGAATAAAATTGCTTTAACATAAGGAAGGCTCTTTGATTCAACTCGAAGAGGCAGTTCAGACATTTGATTCAATGTTTACATCTTAAGTTACCGAACTGCCAAAGACCCCAGTTTAAGACTCCTGGTCTTAAGGTTTATATTTTGATATAATCCCATTCACTTTGCAAGCACGACACAATTTATAATGCAAACATCAAATGATGACTCAGGCACATTTAGTAAGAACACAACAAACATTAGTGTCTTAATAGAAACATGTTCAACGACCAATTTTATGAATACATACCAAGTGGGAAATTGTCTTTTTTGAAGTCCTTTGTTAGTTTATAAACTATCCATATTGATATGGACAACAAACAGGGACTGAAGAACATATATCAACACCTTGTGATGTTGAAACATGATTTAGAATAAAATAAATTTCCTTTTTGAGAAAATATTCAGAAAAACATTTGTTAAATCCATTATTTCTCTATAGTCTCCATCAGCCTCTGGACTTCTTTCACTATACTAAGTTAGTGTTCCTGAGGTGCTGTATATATGCTATTATAGAGCAAGTCATGTTTTACATCACAAATAGCCAGATCTACCATAGCTCCTATTAAAGGTTCATACAGTGTGCTGTATATAGTATATATAATATTTTCAGTTTTTGGCTTAAACAAAGATAATGCAATACAACTTCTTAAACAAAAAGTTTTGCATTAAAAGAGATATAATGTTCGAGTATAATTTTGTGGTGGAAATTATTTACATCTGCTGCACTGTGACCTACTAAATCTGTTTATGTAGTTAGGTTTATATTAAAAAATAATGACCAGTTCAATACCAATTTTTGTTAGGAAAAGCATATACAGCTCCAGAACCAACCATAAACACAGAAAATATCATTAGTATTCAAAACTAATATCTTGAAAAATTATGAAAGCATAACTCTGAGGTCTTATGGTTGATATTAGACTATGCATCATGATGCATTTGCACTATGGTAGGTTGATGCAGTTTGTCTCTTAATGGTTATGCTGTTTTAATCTCTTAACAGACAAAACTATTTATCTCAGATTAGAACACAGCTTATTAAAATGTACTTTTTGCTTATTTTACTTATTACTGAGATATTTTGCAGATTCAAACCCCAGAAGTGAGAATAGGTTTCATGTCATTTGATGCACCTTGCTCCACTCATTGATTATCACCTTTCCTTATTGTGCATAGTTTAAAACCCATGCATGCATTATAAAACCGGAGACCACTGCAAGACTACACCAATTAAAAAAATAAACAGACATTTCAATGAGCTTCAGAAAATGTTCCACTGAGGCACAGAATAATCTCTCTGTTGTGATAAACAAAAATTCTAAATGATTTGAAGAGATTATAGAAAAACTAAAGGCAATTTAAAGGATAAGATGAAATTCAGAGCTTCTTGATAACTTCATGTTTTCTTATTCATTTTTTTATTTGATAAAAAATAACAAAGAACTAAAAATCTAAAGTTATTTTAAAAGAATTAAAAAAAACACTTTCTGTTAAAACAATGAAGCACATGATTACAGACGGTCTATTTCCAATACACACTAAAAAAACAAACAAAAGATCTATTGTGCTATCTAAAAGTATGAATACACTCCTTGAGCTGTCTCAGGTTATTTCATAATAAAAAGACTTCCATATACTTATTTGACTTTTATGTAACAGACCAACACAGTAGTGATAAAAAAGAATAATTTTAATCTGCTGACAGTAACAGGCCTCTTTACTCTAAACTAACAGGCTGAGAGAAACAACCAAGAGACACTTTAGAGGACCTGCCAAGAATTAGCAGCTGAAATAATCTGTTAGCCACATGTTAAGTTAAACATTTGAAACATGGCGGTGGCAGCTTTATACTGTGGGAATAATCCTCAGCAAGCATGATTTTCTGCTCAAAGTTGATAGGAAAATAGTTTACACAAAATAAAGGGCAGTTTTTGTGAGGATACCAGTAAAACACTTGGTTTTAAGAAAGAGATTCATCGTCTAGGAGAACAATGACCTCCGGAGATAAAGCTACTAGAGAATAGTTTAGTTTCAAGCCATAATCCCACATACAAATCTGTAGAAAGATTTGAAGATTACTGATGTGCTGCTCTTTTTAATCTGACTGAGCTTGAGCTACTTTGCAGAGCAGAATATGGCAAAGATCACTGCAAACATTTCAAATCTAAGTAATTGTTTTCTTAAAATAACTGCATTTTTTCTTGAATTGAGGAGGTAAGTTAGACACTTTGTCAATGAAACAACATGATTTACAATTAAAATAATAATAATAAAAAAACAATGTCATTGTCTTATTTCAATTGTATACTATCTAATTATCTTATCTCAAGAATAGAAAATCCCATTCCATTGGAAAATCCTCTTATTTAACTACTCAAAATAAGGTTAAATACATTTAATTTAAGACATTTTTACTTATTTCTATATCGTTTTTGCAGTGATGTATTTCTCCACATGTGCAAAGCTGGCAGAGACAAACCCAAAAGGATTAGAGCTACAGGTGCTGTGAAGTGTACCGGTAGTTCAACAAATCACTGACACAGGGACACTGAATTCAGACAAAAAAACTTTTTAGATCTTATTTTGTAACATGATATAATAACTTTCTTCCCACCATGTAATTAACCTCTATCCAGTGTTGCTCTGTCCTATATTCATTTGTGATTCTAATTTCACAAAATGTAAAACACTTCAAGGGTAATGAATTTTCTAAAAATATTCAAATATCTCACCAACAGTTATCTGTCTGTCTGAATAAGGGTTTATGAACTGAATGAAACAAACCCACAATCTGTCACTGTGTATTTATTAACATTCAAAGACATGGTCTTATGCAACACACAAAGTATCTTTATTATATTTACCAGAAGCAGATTCCTTCAAATTAAGCACCAGATTAGGCTACACAACTTTTACATGCTTTTTTTTCTCTTTGACCAAACTACACTTTACTACAATCCTCCAAACAGTGATTCAGCCGTACAGCTGACCAGCTCTCCGATACTTCTAGTCAGTCACTTTCTATGCCCTACTACTGAATGCATTTATCAGTTCCCGATACTTGGCTCAGTTTTCAGTCAAGCATCAGGATTAGCCTTTGCTTTAAATGTTAACAGCACCGTTTTTATATTTCTCATACTTCAGTTTCACAGAACATTATTTGAGGAAAAAAGGACATTGATTGAAATTCATTAAATCACATATAAGAAAATAATATGAGGTATAAGGTTTTATGGGATTAAACACATTATTAACATTAAGGCATATTGGTTTTCCTAGTGCCAGACAAGAAAGGCAAAAAAAAAAGGGACAGAGGAAAGAGATACAGCTTAGATAGAAGGAAGGATGTTTATTTTTAATAACGCAGCAGACTCTAGGGTTCTGTACAAATGATGGGGTGCAACTGACTCGAAAACATGAGGAGGAAAGAAAAGCAAAGACAGGGAGGAAAAGGAAAATGGAGAGCAGGCTGGAGAGAGCAGACAGCTTCTGCTCGGGCAGAAGGAGGCATCTTTGATGAGATGTAAACAATTTATCTGTGTGGAAGAAAAGAAGCAAAGTGAACTCGAGGAGTTTGGTGTTTTAACCTTCAGCAATACACCATGGCGAACCAGCGCTTTAGGAGTCACACTGATGCAGTACAGAAAATCCCAATGCACCATAAAATACATTGTATGGACTCAAACTACACAACACGCTGAGAGAACCCATTCTTGGAGAGCTTAACAACAAAACAATTAAGTCTCATTAATCAGAATGAGACAATGCCATTTTTGGGGTTGAGTTATGTGGAGTACTTCCAAGTTTTGAGTCAAACTATCAGCCAATCATGTTGTTTCATTTAAAGTCAGAAATCCCAGATTTACAGTATTTCCGGTAAGAAATACTTACTCACAGATACTCCACACAACCTCACTTCAAACTCAAAACAGACAGATTAACTTAGCAAAACTGGGGGCTCAACCACAGTGATGCTAAACACTGACGTTACAACTAACCTTGAGCTGGTACAATGATAGAATGAAGGGCAAAATAAAGGACATACAGGAGGCCTTTCTTCTGGACAGAAGTAGACCCTATTAGTCGAATACTAACACCACACATCCACCAACCAGAGTCAGTAAAACGCCTATATCGCATGGTTTCAGAAAATAGCCAGGAAACTTTGGGAAATGAATAAAACATCCTAAAAAACCATGCATTTTTGAAATGCATGAGAACAGAAAACAGAGTGAAAAAAAGTGACAATTCAACTCATGCATTTTTCTGTCTGCACCTAAAATCTGTCCTGTTTGCATTAAACTGAATCAAACTATTATTCCTGTTTGAATAATAGTTTATGCAAACAGACTCAAATTACGCAGACAGTTAGAAAAAGGTAGGTTTTAGCATTTCATGTTAAGATAATAAAGAGAAAAATCAGACAGAACAGGCCTGGTACAAGAACCTAATATGGCAGACAGCAGTGAACAAGTGAGCGGCGTGAGAGTGAAACAGGCAGGTGTTGAAAGACAGAAATTACATGGAAGTCATGTCGTTGAGGGCATGGTCCAGCTCCTCGCTGATGGCTTTGTACTTCAGTTTCTGGGAGTACAACTCATCTATTGGGTGGGGCAAGTGGGTGATTGCAGGGTGCAGAGGAGGGAGAGCAACAAAGGTGGAGGAAATGGCAAGGTGGTGAAAGGTGAAGTATCCAAACCAGAGTAAAGATAGAGAAGAAAGGAAGGAAAAAATAGATATTATCAAAAACACCAGCAGAAAATGAGTTCCGTCACACTTTTATTGGAATAAACCTCTTCCTTTTAAAAGGATGGGCAGTTGTTCATTTTTTAAGTGATGCTCCTCTGAAGGGTGGGAGGCCTAACAGCTGGAGAGTTGGTTAAATTTTAGCTGATTTTAGCCATTTAAAACAACAAAAATCTTTTTTTTTTTTTTATCTTTTAGATACATTACCACTATAAAAGCAGATACTAATATTTGAACTTTGCTAGAATTTTTTATTTTTGTTGTCATTTTCTCAGCTCTGCTCCAATGCAGAATAATTCTAAAGATGCAGCGATCCGATACTTGGATCAGATATCAGCTCCGATTTTGACTAATTAAGATATCAGTGATTTCATATTGGAGATCCAATCAGGTGCACTTTACATAGAACTGTCATTTCTTTTATTTTTGCTGCTTACTTGTCAATAAATAACATACGGTACATTTATATCTATTTGTATAGTTTAATTTTTTACCGTTTTAAAAATGTTTATGTCAAGGCTAAAGCCTTTACTCACATGACAAGATATATTTTTTATTCATTCAACAGTTAAATACGATCAGCCCAGGTATTGGTATGGATTGGATCAGAAATATCGGTGCATCTCTAAGTAATGGTAGTTGAGGATGAGATCTCATTAACCTTTCTGAGCAGCTGTGATTAGTCAGTGTTCTATGTCCAAAAAAACTGGAGAAAACTGGAAAATTCTACAGCAGCTGATCAACTATTTACCAACATTTTAAACTGACATGGTAACTTAACCACTATCACATAAAAATATTGATTGAAATCTGCAGAAAGTTTCCAGGCAACACTTTTCTGTTAATCAAGCTGTTATAAACAAATTTTTGCAGCCTGAAAAATATTGCTCATGATCCTGAAACTAAAGAAAAAGCACCTTTATCATATTAGGCAACAGATGGGGAGACTGCTTTTAAAGAGTCCCTGTTACAGCAGTTCTTAAAAGTACAAAGATTTTTAATGAGCATCAGTCTGTGCATAAGAAAATGTTTGATCAATATTTCAAATGATCATCTTAACAGCAACATTTTTCAGTTTCAAGATAAATACCTTAAAGTCTTTTTACTTTTTTTTTTTCCAAAATGTTTATTAAATAAAGGGATCGTATAAAACGGGGGTATTTAAAGGGTGAGGAACTTTCCATGTCTGACATAAGGCCAAAACAGGCTAACAAATGAGAGTTTTTATCACCAACATGCTGCTGAATCTCCCTGACAGAAAATACATTCATTAGGATTTGTTTTATATTGCAAAAACCATCAGACTTGAACTGAGCAGCCCTTCACTTCTCTGCAAACAGAATGGTAAGAAGTCTTTCGGCTATAGGCAAAGAAACAATCACTGATGATGCCTTCACTAAACCTCTCTTTGAAAACATCCAAACAATTCCTTTGCATTCAGAATTTAAAACATAGATTCAACCAAAACAGATTGGAGTTACCACATCAGATGATGCAGCCTGAAAAAGACTTAATGATCTTAAGAAACAGGCTAAACATAATAGGGAACAGATTAAATAAAAAAAAGAGGCTAAATACAGATAAATATATATTTTACAAACACTGAGACAAAAAAGCTCACCTTCCAAGTCATCAATGGTCTTCTCAAGCTTGGCTACTGATCTCTCAGCAAACTCAGCACGAGTCTCAGCCTTTCAGAAAGAGAGATATCTGGTTTGAACTTGAACTGTGTTTGAACACCTCTGGTTTGATTGTCCACCGGCTCAGATTATGGAAACATTACCTCCTTCAGCTTGTCAGTGAGGACCTTGATCTCTTCCTCATACTTGTCTTCCTTCTGTGAGTACTGTTGTACAAAAACAGAGGCAAAAGAGTCAATTGAATCAAATAATACATATTATCCACATTCATAGACAAAAGTATCAACTGAAATGTCAAGATTTGGCTCCTCTGTCTCTCCCGTCCTCAGTCTGGAGGTAACAAAGGTGTAACAGCATGCAGAGGCCCAGAAAGTCACACATACCTTCTCTGCCTGGGCCTCCAGTGACTTCAGGTTGTTGGTCACAGTTTTCAGCTCTTCCTCAAGTTCAGAGCATTTGCTGGAGTTTTACACATGAGGAAAGAAAGCCAAGGATGCAAAGAGGGGGATGGAGGGGTGTAAAAAAAAAAAACGGGGTGGGGTGGGGACATGGGAACAAGGATGGATAGAAACAGGGGTAGACACAGAATGGGTCCATGGGAAATGAGAAGGACAGAGAGAGGAATCAAATAAGAACTACAGGATATCCCAATAATCCTAAAAGTGCCTCAACAAAGCAGAAGTGTGAGAACAGCAAATTCAATCTTAGTGCTTTTATTTGCATTCAAATATCATGCGTTGTTTCGATATTATTCTTGCTCAGCTCTCTGCTATGTTCGGCAATAAAAAAAAACTAAGATATCCAGAAAAGAAGGCAGGAAAGGGACAAGCACAGAGGAGGAAGCCGATGCAGCAGGGCAGACATTGAGACAAGCCACTCAGTAATAACATTAGGTTGGATGTACCTGTGTAACTGTGGAAGTTAGTGATTTCAGGCTTTGTTCCAAAACCCTTAGCTCTTCCTCCACTCTCTGAGCGCGCCTGTTAGTGGGCGTGGTATACGTGCAGAGGCCATGGCCATTAATACGAGGCATGCAAATGACAGTAAGAACACAGTGCACACTCTCTAAATGAAAACAAGCCATCTATTGTGTGAGTTTTGCAAAATGCTTCTTTAAATATTTCCAGTCCAGCAGCCATGCGGGTGCAAGTGCGATTTGGAGTGCGTTAAAGTAAAAGATCTCACCTTTCTGATAGCTCAGCACGCTCCTCTGTACGTTCCAGGTCACCCTCAATGATGACCAGTTTACGGGCGACCTTTGGGTGTAGCACAACAAAGTGTTATGCAGCAAAATAATACCAAAAAATAGTTAATAGGGGTAAAGATGGCTGCAAAACAGGTTTGCATGTTTTATTAAAAAACTTGCCTCCTCATATTTGCGATCTGCCTCCTCAGCAATGTGTTTGGCCTCTTTCAGCTGGATCTCCTGGATCTCCATCTTCTCCTCATCCTTCATGGCCCTGTTCTCAATGACCTTCATGCCTCTGTGTGGTGAGACAAACAGATCAGAAAGTACCAAAACTTTCATGTATAGGTCCAGTCCACATGGAACATCACAACTAATCACTTACATTTTTCATTTTCACCAGCTTTAAAAGAAAGCCTCTTTTACATTGATTTGGTGCAATAAACTGCATTTAGAAGTCAATTAATCAATGTTGTCACGAATTGTCTCCAGGTGTAAATATATATTCTGTTATAACTACACAAATAACTTTATAAAGACTAGTAAAAACCCCAGTAATGAAGTTGGGGAAAAGCTGGGTTGTAATAACAGCTAAATCTTTAACCACTGTTAAATCTATTATCTAAATCTGAAAAAGGTGCAGCACTACTGGAAACACAAAAATCTAGGTTTTGTGTAAGAATATGAGGGCTATTGTCAAAATGTACAAAATATATTTACAGTTTACTGTCTGTCGCTAAGGGGACAAACAAACATGTGGATGATGGTATCTGATCAAATGATACCAGAACATTAAAATTTTGGCCACAGACAAAATGCTTTGTCTTGTTTAAAACTAACACCGCAAGTGTTCCTGAACACCCCACCAACCACAGTTAGGCACGGTGGTGGCAGCATCATGATGCAGGAGTTTTTTGTTTTGCAGGAACAGGGAAGCAGGGTTCAGGGTGAGACTGGATTAAAAAAATAAATATATATGTTTTTAGATTTTTATTTCTAAGAAAATATGAATTATAATTTTCCTTCTAAATAACAAATATTCACATCATTTTGTTGGTTTATTACATTAAATAACAATATAACATGTTAATATATATAGCTGAAATGTGAAAAAAAATATTAGGGATATGAAAACTCTTATTTTGCATTTTTTAATCTACTTTTAACGCCAGCTATACTTGTTTATGTGGTTAAAAATATACAGAATGGTTAAAAAGGCCCACCTCTCGCTCTCATCTGCAGCCTTCTCAGCCTCCTCAAGCTTCTGCAAGGCTGTGGCCAGACGCTCCTGAGCACGATCCAACTCCTCCTCAACCAGCTGGATACGTCTGTTAAGGGAAGCTACGTCTCCCTCAGCCTAGGGACCGAAAAGAAAAGCAGCAGAATAAGACATAGCAGAAATCTTCCCCTTGTCCGTTGAACCCTGATGTGACACATCAGCCCAAAGAAAACACATGGTTGATCTATAAATTTATCTAGAGACCTGAAGACTGGTCATGATCGTAAGTATTTCTTTGTGCCACATGTTGATAGAAGCAGTTTAAGCAGTATTCCATACTGACTATGTTAATGATGTCCCAAACGGACCAAGTGTTGAATACTGTGCCTCATTATGGCCCCCATGAGAGCATTAATAGGGCTCAAGTCAACAGGCATAACATTGCCTCAGATCTGTATTTAAACACAGTCTGGCATTTTAGGGAAAAGACAAATAACATTTTTTAAATGCTCCTATAAGGAAGGGCATTTATCACATACTTTATCATTTTAAGTTTCTAGTCATGATAAGAATCTTGATTGTCTAAATGATAAATTAGATAAATAATGATTAAAAGCTCCAGAAAATGGGTGACTTTTCTTTCCTTTTTTTTTACTATTTCTTCTCCTTTTCCTTCATCCTATTTACTATTGGGGCTTTGACAGATTTGAATAATTTGATAAATAGCTGTTGCTGCGACATGTTTATCGATATCAATCACCATTTTAATGTGACTAGTTTCCCGAAGAAGCTGAATTTTCTAGAGTATTGTTTGAGAGTGTGGGGCCAAGATTGCTGTGGTAACCAGTCACAACCACACAGTTGCATAAGAAACACTGGAATATATATATATATATATATATATATATATATATATATATATATATATATATATATATATATATATATATATATATATATATATATATATATATATATATATATATATATATATATATATATATTCTGCTACACTGAATGGGATTCGTGTAATTATACTATATTCAAACTAGCAGAAAGAAGACCGTTTTGTTTTCATTAAGGCGTGCTACTAACTTCTGCTTTCTGCTGATTGCTCAGCAGGTATGAGGCATTTCTGGAAATGCGTGCGCTTTCACCAGATAACAAAAGTCTGCAGTCCCCTGCAGCAGAAGTCAAAACGAGCAGTGCAGGTACAACGTGCATCTCAAGTTCGAGAACGCGACAATGGAGAAACACCCGTCAGCCCACGAGTCAACAGTGAAATGTTGAGTCCCCACGCCGCTATGCTGCCTCCTGGTAACAGAACAACCTGCTGTCCTTATATGGACAAAGTCAAAGAGCTCAGGCTGACAGCGCAGGATGGCACATTAAATGTTGCCACGGTTTAAGCAGGTACTTCCTGGAGCGTGAGAGAACTAATATTCAAATGTTTGTCGTTTTGGTCCTATTTTAAAGCAGGTAGGGTGGAAAAGAGAAGTTCTTCAAAGTGAAGCAAAGCCAGGAGATGAGGCAATGCAATGATACAATGAAACTCACTCCTCAACTGTCAGCAGAGCCTCAGCGGCCTGACAATTACGCGCACTCAGGATTTCAAACCCCCCCTGAGACTTAAAGTAACATCAAGCAAAGCTCAGCTTATAGCTCTGCAGGGAATCGAGATAAACCCTGTTTTATCCTTGTCAGAATATCATTTCCACATTTTAAACTATTCATAGAGAGGCAGGAAATGTTTCATGGGTCATTTCTCTTTATGCGCTTGATGAGCGGAGATGCGCGGTTAGCGCGCTTACTTGTTCTTTGGCTTTCCTCTGTGCAATCAGCTCCGTCTGTAACCTTTCTGCTTTGTCTTCAGCACAGTCAGCCTGCTCCTGCAGCGATTTAATCCTCCTCTTGACTGCGTCCAGTGATTTAACTCCAGCCATTATAGTTTTTTTCTCTTTTAAATTAAAACTAACAGTTTTTGTAAAAACAGGAGAAAATAAGCGAGGCAACACTCTGAGCTGCAGCCACTTTCTGACAAATTGTCAAGAGACGGGATGACGTCAAGCTTTGCAGAGAGACGCGCTCCGCAAAGCTTTTCTGTCCAGGAAGCTTATGCTGATTTCAACACACGCCTTTAAAAAAATGAGATTTCTGTGGTGTGGTACACAGTTTTCTGGTACGCAAAAAAGTTTTTTTTTTAATAACAATAATTAAAAAGTAATATAATGCAACGGAATCAAACAAACATACAGGATAACAGGGCGGTTTTAATCAGAAATGTCCAAATTGATTCAGTCTTCAAAAAACTAAGAGAACTACAGCTCCCTCTGCTGGTCAGTTGTGAGCAGTGCAGGAAATATTTTTAGAGCCTCAACGAGTTTTTTTTTTTTAAACCCAGGATGTATTAATTATAGGTTGTACGTAGAATGCTTTTAAAATATTACAGAAATGCTCCTTCCTTGAGCAGCTACTTTTTTTTTCAAACCATTTAATACTGACCTATATTCTCCTTTATCCCGAAAATAAAATGAAATATCACATGGTAAATCAGTTCCAATTCACAACACTCCAACAAATTGTCTCAGCGCTTTATTTGTGCAATCTAATTAAAGGGTTACTGTATTAAAAAAGATAATAATAATGTTTTTTTTTTTTGTTTTTTTTGTTTGTTGTTGTTGTTTGTTTTAAATCATTGAATCTTGCTGAAATCAAGTCAGGTCGAGGTAATGGTACGAAACCAGAGCGTCATCTGCTGGTCAATTTTAGGCACTACATCAGTGATCATTTTTATATAATATTATATGAAATGTAATATTATGAATATAATGAATAAAGTTCACCATCATCAAACACGAGAGAGTAAAACTCAAAACACTCTGACAGACTTTGTCTTATCTGCCCATGTGTAATCCAATTAAAGGATTATTAGAACGTGTTTTTCCTTCAGCGGCTCAAAGCAGCCTTAATTGACTTTTAAGAGCATAAACTTATCTGGGCTGCTGCACTCAGTTTTGGTTTATAATGGGGACTATTGTCTGAGGATATGTGTATGAGAATGTAACTTTTCATTTACTTTTATCAAAGAAGTCTGCTGTATTTATCCTTATTGAAAAAAAGGTTTTTAATGTTTGAGAGTGAAGGGTTATTGAATCCTGTGTTCTCCAATGGACTTTTTTTTCTTTTTTTCTTCTTTTTTTTTTTTAAGGAAACTACGTTTTCATCTGTGGTAAGCAGAGGAGCGCAGCGCCCGCTGATGTGAGCTCTATCTTGACCATATAAAGCAGTGGGCTATATTTATCTAGGCGCTGCCTCTCCAGGCGCTTGGGAATTCTGCACATTAAGGCCAAGCTTCACTCAGTCTGAAGCCTTTTTAAGGCAAAAAATATATAAAAAAAATATTTAAATATATAAGGTGGGAAAAGTAAACTCCTTTCTCATAAGGAATTTTTGAAGTTAACACAAACATCCTCCTTTTTTCTTTTAAAGGTTTTAGTTTTCTTTGGGCTGAATTGACAGTGACCACGTGACTTGTGGTGAAACATTTAACGACAGCTCAACCGTTGTTACAACACAAATTTAAAATGTCCAATTGTGGCAGTGGTACCCACTAATGGCATCACCAAAAATAAAACAAATTAGTCGTTTGCAGAAAAGACAGACAGCTCCTCTGTGCTGTTGAACTGGCGTTAAAGATGAAAACAGTGCAGATGTGAAGCAGGGTGGAGGTGGAATGGTGCCTAGGGGAAGACTTCCTTATACTTACATCGGTGGCTTTCTTCTCAGCAAGCTCAAGCTTCTCCTGGGCATCTTTAAGAGCCTCGGAGTACTTGTCCAGCTCATCCTCAGTTCCCTTCAGCTTCTTTTGCAGAGCCACCAAGTCGTCCTCAAGCTGATTTTTTTTTTTTTTTACATTATTATTTTTTATGTGCAGCAGAGTTTCAGGTGTGAACGGCGAGGAAAGGGAGTTGCGTGAGCGCGCAAGGGCGCAGGAGCGCACGGAGAGACAGAAGAAGACAGGACAGGACGGAGAGAAGACAGGGAGAGAGAAGAGAAGTTAGGTGAGTTCATGCACTTCAGGGTGGGATACCTTGGTAGCGGTCTCCTCAGCAGCCAACATTTTTTCCTCAGCAGTTTGGAACTCCTCAAAAACTTTATCTCTTTCATCTTCTGTAACACGCAATTTCTTTTCCAATTCTCTCAGTTCTTCCTCTAACTACACATTCATGCAAGGGAATTTAAAGGTTAAACAAATTATAAAAGAATTATACACTTTTCTTTTTTTATATAACACTTAGCAATCATGCATGTATCATTTAACTTAATCATCCGTAGCTTTTAATTGCTGCTGCTTGGCGTTTGTTGCTTTTTCCTTTAAAGATAGAATGAAGAAAACTCATCCGACCTGTTTGCTTCTGTCCTCAGCTGCTTTCTTGTCTGACTCGGCCTGCTCAGCTCTGTCCAAGGCATTCTCCTTGTCGAGCTTGAGCATCTGCATCTTCTTCTTGATGGCATCCATGGCTGCTTATTTGCTGTGCTTCAACACCGAACAAAAACGTCCAAAAGGGAGAGCAGGAGATGGGGCTGGGGGAGTCTGCGCCTGACTGAAGGCTGGGGCTGGACTGCGGGCTCCGGCTGACTTCGTCCTGTCAAATATGTTCTTCCAAGGAGGGGGTGACTGGATTCCTGAGGACATCCAATACTCTCTGGAGGAGGCGTGTGTGAGGGGTGCTGGGAGGTTTTTTAAGGAGCTGCTCAGCGATTCGTAGGTCCCGAACATTTGACTTTTGATTTTGCTTTATATGGGGAGTGAAAGTAGGCAGGCTCAGGAAAAAAAAAATAAAAATAAAAAAAACTTCTTGTATTTGACAAGGTTTCACATTGTCTAATTCACAGAGTCTAAGAAATAAGAAACATTCAATTTTACAAAGATATTTGACTTATTCAATGTAAAATCTATTTTTTGGCCTAAAATACTGTGATTAATATCATTTTAGCTCTGTTGGAGCAGGGATGCCTCCCCTTTCAGGGGGCCAATAGGATGGATTTGTGTGAATGCTGTTTTTATGCAGGTACATAAAAAATCTATCTATCTATCTATCTATCTATCTATCTATCTATCTATCTATCTATCTATCTATCTATCTATCTATCTATCTATCTATCTATCTATCTATCTATCTATCTATCTATCTATCTATCTATCTATCTATCTATCTATCTATCTATCTATCTATCTATCTATCTATCTATCTATCTATCTATCTATCCATCCATCCATCCATCCATCCATCCATCCATCCATCCATCCATCCATCCATCTAGTTTTCTTATTAAAAATGAACCTAGAAAAAGAATGAAAATAAAATGAATTCATAATGCAAAAATGCTATGATCACATTATATCCTAACTACTCAATCAGAGGTCAGACTGTTGACTTTACAAGTGTCCATGGGCAGGATCTGATGCTCTCTACAAAAAGTGTAAGCCACAGAAGGTCATTGCTGAAGGAGCTGTTCTTAGAAGATTATATCAGAGGAAAGTTGAGTGGAAGGAAAAACAGTTGTGGTCAAAACAAAGCCCATTTAATAGTTTAATTAAGATTTAAAAGACATGGACTGTTGCCGAGGTCAGTACCCGCAAACACTGATGTAAGCAGGATAAAATACGACTGTTGTGTCAGAAGCATCTAATCTAGGCTAAATAAGTCAATTCATAACCAACAAGACCAGGCTGGTCCATAAAATAAAGGAGGGCCCAAGCAAATTATTTCAGTTGCGGTCGAAAATCTCCAGTCGGTCAAGTTTTGGGAGCATTTTCATCTGCTCATGTTGTCCACTGTGTTTTCTCAAAGTCAGTGTTGCCATTTATGAGGAAATTTAAAGCTCTCGTTCATCACTCTGCTGACAACATTATGGAGATGGTTTTAGTTTCAAACAAGATTAAGCACCTGCCCCACTGCCAAAAGTACCAATACCTTCTTTAATGACCAGGGTATCATGGTGCTGTGCCCGATTAAACAGCAAGTGTGTCTAATGTAAACTCACTTGATATATTTGAATTGAATTACAGTAATAAATTAACCTTTCAATGAAATTCTTATTTATTAAGGGGCACGTGCACAAAGATAGATGAGTATGAAGAGGTTGAGTCTATGTCCAGGATAAGCGGAAAGGAATGAAGACAAGGGTGTTGCATGAGAAGGCATGCTTTCTCTAAGTCTGTTGACATCTGGAGGTATTGTCTGCAGTCAATGGGGCTCAACCCAACAAGTGTTTACCTGATATCATATCAGATATGTGTGAGGACAACGGGGAGTTTAAACCTCAATTACAGCAGCTTAGTCTCTAATCTGCCTGTCATCTGGGAAATGTTAACTGGTATTCAAACTGCCCAATGAGAGCATTTGATTATTCATACATTAAGTAGTGTGAAAATAATTAGGAGTCAGTTATATCTTTTAAAATGTGTTAATTTTCACCCATCTGCTTTACTTTGAAAAAAACATAACAAAAAGCCATGAAGACTGAGGATACCCAAAGCGTCTTCTGGCCACCACAGGAATCCTCATGGGTATTTTTAGGACTGCCTTCTCCTTCTTGCACCTGCCTTGGTTTGTAATCTAGACTTTAGACATAGTGCCAAGAGGTCTAGGCCTAACAGCTTAGACAACTCTCCTACAATAATGCTTTTCCTCCTCAGACTAAGTTATGTATTATGGATTATTTTGGCATACTCAGACTAGTATAGGATCAAAGGTGTTGCCCCATACCCAGACTTTAGCCTAGAGAAAGCAAATATATCAGGCATCTCATCATGTGAGATGAGGGGCGGAGACTGAATAGAAAATGTCATCATGTTGGTTTGGTTTTCTTCTGCTAATTTTAGTGTCACTCCTTTAATGTGATTGACAAGCTTTGCTGCTAATCAAAACCTCTGACTCCATGTTTATGGTATTTTTTCTTTAGCCTCTGTGTTTTTTTCTTTTAAAAACTCCTTTTTCTGATTTATTACATTAGAACTGATGTGAGTCATTACTTTTATTAACCAATATGGTTAATAAATGCTCTTAAATAATATTCTGTCTCTCTTCTGGTTTTGCTGTTTTTGACCTGTCATGTTAAAGGAGTTTTTGAGTGAATTCTATTACTGAACAAGAATAAGTTGAGTAAAACATACTGCTGCATTACTGTGAGGGAAAACATAAAGACACAGTGATTACTTATAAAAATGGGTTTTATTTCCCCAAAGTAACAAAAATCCAAACAATAATTACAGGGACCTGAAAAGAGGTCAAATGAAGAGACTAAATGAAGGCAAAAAATATCATGGTTAACCATAACAAAACCTCAAACTTAATGCACAAACAAACTGACCTGAAACACAGGAAACAAAGGGGACTTAAATACTGGCTGGTTAGACCAGACTAACACACAGAGGAAGAGGTAGGGAGAACATCTACACAAGTGTAACAAAAATAACTGAACAGGTAGCTTAAGGATTAAACTTAAATTACTACTAACTTAACAAAATTAACAAAACGAGCAAACCACAAAAGCAAAAGAGACATTATGCAGCAGCTTAGAATGTGAACTCCATGGTCTTCCCCCATAGTGGAACTCCAAATGGTATCACCCGATCTATCAATCAGTCAATGAGGAGTATGCCAGCCAGAGTCCTTTGCCGGTTGAAGGTACTCTCCACAACATCAGAAAAGGAAGCACAAACAATATTAAGTATTTGACAAAATTAAATACAACAGTCACTACTATTAAAGTAAAAATAAACAAACCAATATATTTATGCTGCCAAGTGTCAAAACTTTGTGAAAAAATGGTTATGTGTGGGGTTACTGACTGGGTGACCATCGCAATAAGGAAAGGTTATTCCATCCTTATTGGTAACAATAAAGTTTGCTCGTTTTGTTTCAACTTTGTTAAGGGGCATCAACTTAGTCATAACTGGTTATTGGCTTTTCCACGATTTGTGCAAAGTCAACTTTGCAGAATTACTGTTATTTAGCCACTCTGCAAGGATCTAAAACACCCAGTTTTTAGTTTACACTGCATCTCGGTCAGATTTAAATCCAAATAAAGCTCATGTAAAAGCCTGTATTTTGTTTATTTCTTTTGCATTCAGTTGTAAATTTGTGGGTGTCCTTGATATTTGTTCTGTACGTGACCATAATGCCGTATTTTTACTTGATAGGTCCACATAAAATTTCCCTAAAGTCTTGGAAATTATCATGCTGATGTTTTATCAACAGTGGACATAGAAATCACTAATTTTCAAACTCTCTAATTTTCTAATTAAGAACACTGGCAAATCTGGAATCTAGTGCAGTGGACGGTACTTCAGGTTCTTTGAATTAAATTGAACTAAATTGGTGTAAATATTTTATTGTCCCCGAGGGGCAACTCATTTGCACAAAAATAACACACACAATGAACAATTAAGAAATAAATTTAAGACTTTATAACATTAAGCCGCAAAACATTTACAGGATAATATGTTTGTTAACTTCAGGGTGATTTGTGTCTGTTTTGAAATTTTTTTTTCTTTTTTTTTTTTTTCCAAATCTAATTGAGGATACTGCATCTCATTTTGATTCACTCGAGTCTCAAAAATTCTAGAAATGGTTTTGTAACTCTTCACAGATTTTATTTCTTAGCTGCATGTCTCACCTGCTTTATCTTTTATTAGAGACGTTTTGGTTAATTGTTGATATTATTGGTTTTGGCATTTTTCATGCTTGGCTGAAGTAAGGGAAATTACACATAGCTTTGCAGGAATACAGTTAATCACAGCTAATTCGTATTTTACGAACAATGGCTATTAGGAGTCTAGTCTAGTCTGCATGGTCTTAATTCTCTTGAAAACCTCTTTCATTTAAAATGGTGTGGTGGATTTCCTGTGGAACTCTGAGAATGGTAATGAGCCATGTTGTGTGTTCCTGTCGTACATTAGCAGAGTGAAAAAAAAACAAAACACAACATCCATTATAGTTTGGTCCAAGATGCATTCCATAGGAGAAATGGATGAAAATCAACAAAGCTAAAGTAAATTGGTCTTAGATTGCTTTTCTTTCATGTTACTTTATCCTGCATGTTATGAGAAACAGCATAAACTCCTTCAACATTAAAGGCTCAGGGCCTGTAGTAAAGCCACAGCACAGCCAAAAGAAGTTTCCTCTTCTCTGCTGCTGAAGTGAAAAAAGATCTTGACATATAATTTTGTGGGAAAAAGAAATGTGCCTCACAAGCACTTTAAGGCATTCCACTAGAACAGACAGTAAATTTGAGCTACAGTTTGCTTCATTTTAAGCTTGAAACAAACATTCATTCAAATTAACAGCAGTTGTATTGTTCTGCAAAGAAATTCTAGAACAATACAACTGACATTTTCGAGAGCCATAAATCTCTGGAATAATGTTCACCTATAAATGGAAAAGTCAGCCAAGGGAACATGCTACTTAATTTTTCCCAGTTTCTTATTTAATCCTCCTCCAATATGATTTAAGGTTTTCCAGTCAGATCCAGGTTTTCTGAAGCGGGTTAGTAGATGAATAAGGCAAGTGTAGCAAAGGTGAACTCATTTTCACTTTGACAACTTTCTAATTAAAATATCTTTTCAACCTTGTAGAATTTTATTGCAATCATGTTCATAAACAGGTTGTTAAAAATGAATGCATTAAGAATCACTTACATTCAGGGACACCTCTGAGGTTACAAAGTATTTATAGTGATGCACTGTCAGTGTAGATGTGAAGGGCCGATAGGGTGGAGGAGGTCTTTTTTAAATTCTGAGTTGACTTTAACCTTTAATAATGAGACAGCAGTTATCACATTCTCTTTATAAATAATATATTAGCAGACTTGCAAATTGCTCCATTAATTCTGATACTGTAACACAACATTAGTCTACAGTGTTCATTGCAGACATCTTTCATTCCGTTCAATTTTCCCACATTCTGTCACTTTACAACCACAGATGTTATAGTGTTTTATTGAAAAAGCAGCATATAAAGATATTTGATTTTGTAATCGCTTCAATATATTCACTCAGCCCCCCTACATTAAAGTCAGTCTCTACCAGCTTTGAACTCTAGAAACTGAAATTTCAGACCAGTTGTATCTGTTTTCTGTCAAATTGGATGGTAAGTGTCTGCAGTTCCTCACACAGATTCTCAGTGGGATTGGATTGAACCATTCCAACATATATTTTGATATAAACCATTTCATTGTTTCTTCTGATGTATGTTTAAGGCCTTTAGCCCACAGCAAATGAACTAACCCTTTCATTAGGTCTACTTCTAACGCCAAAAATCTGTTAATCACACCAACTTACTGTTACTGATAAAGAAAATAATCCCCACTGTATGATGCAGCCACTACCGTGTTTCACAGTGTGTATTTGTGTTCCACTAAAAGTTCAGTCCCTTCTGCCACTCATAGTATGTCAGTTAAAAGGTTAAATTTTGGTCTCATCTAGTGAGTCACATTTATTTTCCTCTTTTCCATCCCTGGCTTATCGCTCAGAGAAAAAAGGACTCCCCTGTCTGTCTCTGTTGTCTCCCTGAGCAATTACTCTTACCCAATGTTTGTGAGAGTGTCCAGAAGCACAGATTGCATGGTAGCCTTGCTTCTGCCAGTCTAACTAAGGCAAGCTGTGGCTACAATGGAGCTTGTTGCCATCAGTGAATGAATATGTATAGGTCATTAACCGGGTATCTATTTTTTACACATTTTTTTTCTTAAAATATTTTTGAAAACAATGTTTTCTTTATACTTAAAAATTTTTGGCAGATCAAATCCCCCAAAAAACAATGAAGATTGTGGCTTTGAAAACATATGTATGGATACTTCTGCAAGGGGCTATCTCTGTGAAGATAGAGTGGACAAACCCTGAGAGTCCTTGTGCATCCTGTTTCTGGTCTGAAAGAGTTTAGGAAACAAATTTGTACTCCCAGGAGAGGATCTTTGGAAAAGACACTAAACGTGTACTCATATAATTAGATGGGTTTTCCTAAATTGTGGTTTTCTGTATGATTTGATTAAACTGTTTCAGTAAAGTGCCTGAGATGATGTGTTGTGAATCTGTGTTATATATATAATTTTCTATATAATATATAATATTATCTATATATACTATTAAATAGTTATAAACTAAGCGGTTTGAATTTGATAGAAGTTACCCTTAAACCTCATCCTCTATACTGACCAGTTCAACATTTTTCCAATGAAAATAACAGTCCATTGCCATGTGATTTGCACTCAATTGTTTCATAAATATCTATTATATGTGAAATGTTAACTGCAATGGACCTAACATATGGACATTTTAAGGGCAGCTGTCTTCTCATGCTGGGGACAGAGCCGTGAAAGTGTGAGAGGCGCAGACGGGTTTCTCGTTGAATAGTTTCTGCCGACTTCGTCCAGATTTATATTTAGAGAAAACCACTTGGCCGTTCAGGATGGTACTCTTGCAATTAGATAGGTCCATGCAGGGAGATGGTCCAAAACTGAGAGGGGGGCCTCAGGATCGGTGAAACCTAAACCGTAACCTGACCCAGACCCACAACCGACTGATGGTAGGTTTATTTACAGTGATGTGCCACCAATACAGTATAGTAGCAGTAAGGGTTGTGTACTTGGAAATGCAAGAAGAGATTGAAGCGCAACCAGGGCATGGAATCAAAAACGTTATTTTGCTTGATGGATAGTTGTAATAAGGTTATGACATTTTAACTCCTTTGCAGTCCTTAATCTGTCACTAGGGGTGTAAATCATATGAAAGTGTCCCTTTCTCAGTTTCAGTTCCATTACACTTTATCTTTGGCCAATAACAACTTGGCTAATCATAAGTGAGAATGTTGGACTGATTTTGCATAACTTAATTCATCATCAGACATGAAGTTCACTAACTGCAGGTGCTCAAAGCTTTCTTAGGACCAAGATTATGCTGTAGAATAAATGGATGCTATAGTTTAGATATGTTAATAACCAGAAAATTCAGAAATACTTAAAGAAAAGTGCAATAAATATCTTCTCATAAGTAAGAAAAAAAAGTAAGTTTAAGAGAAAAAAATGATTTAAAGTATTTTTTGAAATGAGGTTTTGTAGCACAAGCGACGATAATAAACTTCATTACTGACACAAGATGAGCTTCCGATTAAAGGCAAAGCTGGCAGTGCTGCAAACAGAAATGTCGGTAAGCATCGTAATGCAGAAATATTTGTGGCTTCTGCAGTGCTCCTCCCAGATGGTTTGTTTGCGTTTCCCCTCTAGATGGGACGCACAGAGAAACAAGACTGTCTGCCAAATCTGATGCTGTTCAGTCAGGCCAGACAAAAAAAAAAAAAAAAAAAGAGTAGGGAGGGGCCAAAGAATTTCGGTGGTGGGGCTTTCACGATTCATTTCACACTCATATGAGATGCCAAGCTGCAAGCCTCTGTTAAAATCTAATTCTTAAAAGGCTGGATAGGTCAAAGTATGAATACTGAAGCTTAAAATGTTAAACTGAGCTACACTCAGTTCAGAGGCCTGCAATGACAGTTATTTATGCTTATTGAGGTGAATATAAACGGAAATACAGTAAGTGATTGTTTACAGGCAGCTTGAATTACTCCAACTACACTTTGAGATAAGAAAAAGAGGAATTCCTCCTGCAGACTCATAGCTGACATAAAAGCTTACTGTCCTTCCCTTTGGGAGAGTGGATATCCTCTCCTACACATCAGCTAACTGCCTTACTAATCTAATATCTCGGTTGCCCTGCATCTTGAGGACATATCCTTTACATGTTTGGTTTTTCATGTTTACAGACACAGAAAATGTTATTTCTATGTTGTCAGGGAGCTCGATGTTTTAAATTTCCATGAAACATAAGAAAAAATATACTTCAGTTAAACACATTATTTAATACAAAGCTGCAAACATTTTCTCCTAAAAAAGCTCCCCTACCCCTAAAACAAATTTCTACCTGGGTCACTCAAAAAAAAAAAAAAAAAAACTGCGTCTCTGATAACTGGCAATTAGCCTTTTCCATAACTGTGGAGAAAGTTTGGCCCACTTATATTATAGAATTATTGCAATTCAGCTGCACTGGAGGGTTTATTAAATACTGTATAAAGAGTGTAATTGTGCTTAGGCTCTTACAGGAAGGTCTTGAATTGATGGCTGGAAATCCTTCTTCATTTTTTGATAGTAGAACTAATGGTTTTATCAGCTTGAAAAAACTTTAAAAAATGACCCTAACTGAGTGGAATTCAGGGATTGGTTGAATAGTCTATGATTTCTATTGTATTGCTTTTAGAGCTCTTTAACCTACCTCATGTTACCATACATGTTATATATTAGTGATTCCCTAATTCTGCAGACCAAGTAGCAAACATGCCTGTCTGTGGTTAATAAAACATAACTGATAAATTTGGTCAATGACAGCTTACCTATGATTTTACAAAAAGCGTGTTATGGATAGGTCAATCCCCTTAATAACAGCTTTTATGATATTGTATTTACTCAGATAAAGGTTGTTAAAGGCTGTCTAATGATCTAAGAGACTGATGTCTGACAGAAAATGGATAAAATCTGAAAGGAGGCACAGACTTTTTCATATCACAGAATGAGTATCAGACATAGGCTCTGTGGTGTAAGCATGGTTGAGTACCTATGACAAAGAATACAGCTAACTTTTGGGAGCTTTTTGTGAAGTCCAAAGTCAAAGGCCACTCAATTTTTTTTGCCATTCTTGGGCTATAAAAATTCTTGGTATGCACTTCCAGCTCAGCTTCCGTTCTCCTGATTACAGACTGTCATTTAAACCGATATGTCATAAAGAAAGGAAAACTACAGTAGAACAAAGACAACTCAGTTCTTCTTTATTACAATCTCTATGTTTAATTAAATGTAATATCTGCTTTCAGATGTACTCAGTTATGCGCTTTAGATCCTCAGAGTTCCACACCTTTAACTGTGCATAGCTTGGCCGAGTGAAAGCCATAATGTGAAGTTCATTTAAGACTCTCATAATGAGACATTCCAGTGTTGGTTTGGGTGTTTTTTTGAGCGTCTACACTGTCTTCACTGCAACTGGGTCACAGTGGTCTGTCAGCAGTGAGGAATGCTACAGGAACCCTCAGCTCTGTAACACCTGCATTCTTAAAGCACAGCCCTTCTTTAGCCCCCATGTTTGATCAGATTCCATGACGGTTAACCTCAGACTCCCTGCCCGCTTAGACATCTATTAAACTGCTATGTCAGTCATGAAATAAGTAAGCATACTGAAGAGAGAATAAATAGACAACCATCTGCTGTTGTCTGGCTAGTTATAGAGCTTTGGCGGTCTCTATACTATGTGGTGGTGGGGGGGTCGGTAATTTCTTTATTATGAAGACTTATTAACAATAAAATAAAGTTCCACAGTAAATGGACTGCTGCTGGGGGGGATGGCTCTACAGAGATTGGTTTCTTAAATATTTTGATTCTTGAACAGGGACCTGAGTCTAATTTTCCTATCACAAACGTACAGTTGTCAGAAGATAAGACAATAAAAAAAAAAAATCCTTTTCATTGAAGAATTCAAGCTGTATTATATTCTTTCCTGTTTTCCAACTGACCTAGCCTAACTTCTCCACATCTCTATCCCTGACCTGTTTACAGTGATCTTTAACTATGCTGGTTGTCCACTAATGTTATTCAGAGGTAGACTCTACTTGACTTATTTCTGGAGTCACTTAGACATACTGACTTATCCTTTAAGAGTATTAGAGTAAAGAGGGCTGAAAAAATACCCTCCATATTTTCATCTTCAAAGAAAGACGAATTCTCCTTTCACCTTCCTCCGTCAGGATTAATGAGGATGCCATGTAAATGGATCCATTTCAATTGCATGACTGCACTATTTCTGAAATAAAGTGCATGGATTTAACTGAGTTTGTATCAAGTTGTAATGTAATTAATTAGTAAAAAATTAGATCTGATTGTGTTATAAACTGACTAATATTGAACATTTGGTAGTTATCAACCAATAATGAGCTACCAACCTGTCAGAAAAGGTTCTGTTGTTATTCTAATTCTCGTTTAACTGAAGTGTTTAACCCTTTACGAGGGGGTTTCATCTAAATAGGCTCATGAAGCATTGAGGGACCACTGGTGGGCTCTTCAGAATTAAGGGATAAGATATGAATCATTTTCTTAAAACATACACATAGATCATATTGTTAAAAGGAAGCTATGTCCCCCTGAAGGCGATTACACCCCTGAGCTTCCCTTCCAGTTCTTTTCCTGGGAGCAAACTATTTGGTTTGATTTGGTCAAGACTTGGTATTCCAAAAAAATAGAAAAACAATCCACTGGACTTTGTTTCCAATTTGAAGATGTTTCACTTCCCATCCAGGACGCTTTTTCAATTCACCGGCATTAAGACTGGGTAAATCTATATAAAAATGGAGTCGGCTAGGCTGTGGGCTCAAGTTGTCAGCATATGATGCCATTCAGAAAATGAGCCCTGCACAACGCCATCTTCTGCTTCTTATACCTCATGAGCCTGTGTTGCATCAGGTGGATGCAAAGCTGTGCATGTCAGGAACTGACACGCCATCCAAATCCTGACCTCTGTGCCTTTTGCATCTACGCCTCAAGATTACAGCTAGCTCTTCTTTATCAATCTGGCTCCGGGATGTATCATTATTCTGTGCTTATTGTACAGACAAAAAAGACTGTTCTAATAGATAGCCTCCGTATCTACAATGTGGTATACCATGGGAAGGAAGGCCCTCCACTCCATCTAATCTGCTTAACAGATAGGCAATACACACGACTAATAAATAATCAACCAAACAATATTTTTCATGAGAGTTTCCCACATTTAAAAAAAATGACTAAAAAAAGGAATAGTTACAGTCCACCTCAATCATGTCTCTATGTGGTGCTTTTGGTAATTGAGTAAAATCACAATGAAAATATATTTGCGATTCACATACACAATATTATCTTATTAAATCTAAAACCACTGTTGATAAGAAAACAAAATACTATAATTATAAAAGGAGCATTTATTCAGCCTAAATGCTGGGTAGATGGTATAGCTCTCTCTGATGCTTAACATGTTTAAAAGAAAAATCTCCATATTAAGATGGAGGGGTTTGATTAAACAAGTGCTCAATCTCCTTCCCAGGCCACCTAAATCTAATAAGAACATTCACATCAGTTCAACTCAGCAGAACGAAGGAAGACAGTCAGTTCCTCTGTTGCACTCCAAGTTCTTGGCACATCTTTCAACCGTGAACAAACCAAAGAAAAATCCAAGCAAGCCTTAAGAAAGAACCTGACCGTGAATGAATGTGTTTTTGCGCTGAGAGATTAGATTTAATGGATATTTCTTATGTTACTTGTGGAGCTATCCCAAAATTAGCAGCCAAGTTTTAAGTCTCAGTTTGGTCCCAATATAGCTGTGCTGTCACTGCTGACTAAGAAATACTGTGCCTTCTTTACTTGATGACTGAGGGAGCTGCTGTGCTGTCATGTGGGGAAATAGACAGGAAACAGTGTCACTCAGAAGATGGTGTCTCCAACTCATATTTCTACACCACACATGCGAGCAGCGCTCACCTGTTAGTGTTTGGAAAAAAGCAGGAGACCCAATATGAAAATCTTAATGTATTTTGGCATTTTAATGGCTGAATAGGAAATAATGATTTATAAACCAGATGGAAAAATAGTCAAAAATGAATATAAGTCAATTCTAAGTATTCACATACTTGCAACTATTCCCTCTGTTAAAACCAACATTATTGCAACCTCTCAAATTGACAAGACAATAATCTAGTTCAAACCAATAAAACAAAATGAGTCATTTTCTCCATGCTCTCTTTGCTCTTCTCATTAAACCAGAGCTGGACACTAGATATGATGTAGCCTTGGTATAATGGAAGAATCCTGCTGATGACCTAAAATAGTCATAGTGTTCTTGAGCTAAGGAAGGCCTCTCTTAGATCTATCAGCTGCTGTCTCCCATGTTTATGTTAGGAAGCCCTGTGTCTTACAGCACACAGAAGAGTGGTATGTAAATATGCTTAAATGACAGACATTCGTAGATACAATGAGCTCACTCTCTTCTGGAAAACTATGTTGTAATTTACTGCCGTATCCCACAGAGTTTCTGCTCCTCTGCCTTTTTAAGAATATTTCCTCCAACACTGTTTTAGTGCGCCCATGGATGCATGGGGCTAAGCTTTAGGGTTGTTGCATAATAGCAACAGTAGTTGTTTCATTCATAAAATCATTATTTTATTGGCTCATGCTGAAAGGTAAATATTTGAAATACAAATATAACGCACTTTATTAACTCTGTTATGAATGCTGTCCTTGCTAGCCTATTAATATTTTAGGAAACTTTAGCCATACTAGTTTAGCAACAGTGCAAAATCAAACTTGTTAACCAGTTTTGGTTCTTTAACGAGTCTTTGTTAAGAATGATGCATGTCAGCAGTGCCTAGGAGGGAAATTCTAATCTTGTTAGGTTAGATTAAACTTGTTTTTATCACTATATAAGAACCATCTATGCATAACTCTCAGATTAGTGGGTATTTTTTTTATTTAATTTTAGTATGGGAAAACAAACTAGATAAATGAAACAATCGATTAGTCACAATGTATTTGCTGTTTTATTTAGTTAAGCTGATTAATGTAGAATTGAATAGAATAGGAAATTCCTTTATTGTCCCATAATGAGGAAATTCTGTTTTTTACAGCAAGTTTATAGAATGACAATAAGTATCACACAAATGGGGACATTAGAAAAGTGTATAAGAATAACATCATAGTAAAAAGTTAAATAATAAACTGTACTGTAAAGTGTTTTAATATAAATGTAACAATATATATAATGTACAAAATGTTTTCTGATTTAAATAGATCCAAATCAAATGTGTGCAAAATTTTAAACCAATTTTCTTTCCCAGTGGGATTTCATCCATTTTTTTTTTTATTTCTATAAACTTTGATTTAGAAATTAGATTTGAAATAAGTAATTTTGTAGCTCATTAAACACCTCAGATGTCCTGAACAGTCCCACCCACATGTAAAAAAACAACAAATAAAAACAGTCAAAAGGCTTTTCTTTAACCTGAAATCAACTGGAATCTTGAAAACTAACATGGAGGATAGCCACAGGCTACTGAGAAGAAATACAAATTAGGAATAGAAAGCTTGATTAGGTGTCCTGAATGACTCTTTTTTTCTGAGTTCTTATGCTGCTCGATTGACTGTGCAATGCAGGGCAGTGAGCCGTGTTGCCCATATCAAAAAACACAGCTGGTCACATGAACAAAGTGAAAGCTAAGCAAACATTTTAAATGATTTAAGTGCTTTTGTTCCTCCGTTCTAATGGGCAGTCTTTTGAAGTGAATAAAGGGCAGGACAGCATAACATTTCAGCACAAAATACAGCTTATTATTATCTTATCTGCCTGAACCATTTGAAAGCTTCTGTGCCTGGCACAGATTTTGACAAAAAAAAAAAAAAAAAGAAAACAACTCACTTTGTTACTGCTTTACTAATGGGTGTGAGCTGCACATTGTAGACAGGATTATATTTAAAAACCTTTGCTGAAAAGAAATGCAGGTGGGTAAGGGGAGATTTCATCAAGGAAGAAAGGAGAACATTCCTGACATTGCCCAAAGTTTGGACCAAGAAAAGGGTTTGATTTTTTTTTCTCTGTACAAAAGACCAAAGAAAAAAAATGAGAAGGGAGAGGGAGAAAAATGGCCCAGCCCTAAAACCTCAAAGTCTTTCCTGACATGCATTTTTTTTTTAAACTCACTTTCTCCTCTACCACTTCATTCAAAAGTTCTCATAATCTCTTTATGCTTTAACAGACATTATTACTAGGTTTTTGCTTGTTTAAAGATTTTTTTCACATTAGATGAAAGTTTTTCTTTACACAACTATTGAAACTTTTGAGCAGAGGTGATAAAAACTTATGTAACATTCTTGAGAAAATTGTTGCTAATCAAGAGTTTGACCACTTACAGCACAAGTAAGTTTTTAAAAGGTTTCAACATGGCTTTTAGAGCTCATCATAGCACTGAAACAGCTCTGGTGAAGGTCACTAATGATATTCCCATGGCGTTAGATAACCGACTTGTATTTGTACATGACCTTTTAGATCTCAGTGCTGCATTTAATACAGTTTATCATAATATTCTTTTAGAAAGGCTTCAGCATTTTGTAGGAATTAAGGGAACTGCACTATGCTTTTCTAAATGTTATTTATCTGTCAAATTTCAGTTTGTTCATGTTAAAGATAAACCTTCCTCATGCACCACAGTCACTTGTGGAGCACCACAGATATCAGTGCTAGAGCCAATTCTCTTTACTATATATATATGCCCCCAATTGACAGTATCAGTCATCATGGGATTCATTTCTACCAATTAGATATATTGCAGGCATGTTTTGAATACATAAAAACCTGGATTACTCTTTACTTTCTGCCTCTAAATGCAGAGAAAAAGTTATTGTCTTTTGACCAGAGTAGTTGAAAAATAAGCTGATTAGTCAGTCACATTATTTGGATGGGATTGAATTGATTTTGAATAATAAAGTAAAAAACCTTGATATTATTTTTAAATGGGATCTGACAATTAAAACCCATACCAAAGAGGTTTCTTAGAATATCTTTCTTTCATCTATGGACTATTGCAAAACATAGAGATATCTTATCCAGGGAAGAATGCTGGGAAACTAATCATTGCAATTGTGAATCTTTACAATCAGGATGTCCAGAAGCTGTTGTTAAAAGCCTTGAACTGTTCCACAATGCCACAACCAGTTCTAATGAAAATGAAAAACAGAAATCAAAATTTTACTCTCTTAGCTTTCCTTCATTGGCTTCCTGTAAAATCCAGAATATAATTTAAAATCCTCCTTCTCACATGTAAAGCTTTAAATTTGTTATGTTCCTAACAGAGCACTTCAGTCTCAGTCTGCAGGTTTATTAGTGGTTCCTAGAATTTTTAATAGAAGAATGAGGGGTAGATCTATTAATTATCAGACTCCTCTCCTATAGAACCAACTACTAGTGATGTAGACACCCTATCTACTTTTAACGCTAGGCTTAAAACTTTTTCATAAAACTTATAGTTAGTAAGGGTACAGTAGCTCAGGTTATCCTGATGTCTCTATAGGTATGCTGCTATAAGCTTAGACTGCTTGAGGACATAGGGACCACTTTTCATCATTCTTTTTCATTCTTTCTCAATTCTCATATTCTTCAGTATTTGTTTGTTCAACCTCTAACTTTATGCTCCTCTGCTTAATCTCATCATAGTACTTTCATCTGGTCTGTTCCAGTTTGGCTGTGACAACATCCGGAGAGAAATACAAGCTGTGTTGCTGCCATCAACACATTTGTTTATAGATCTTGGTGCTTGACCTGTTTTTTAGTGCAATCCGGTTTCTCTTACTGTGACAAACTGTATGTGCTCTCTTTCAACCTTTGAGATGTGAGCTGGTTCAGTGCTCATCTGAAGGCCCTGTCACACCTTGACGATTTAGACAGTGTATGCCTGACGTACAAAAAATCTGACAAAAAAACTAAATGCTCAAAATTTCTTGACGTGTTTTGATGCTTTGTGCAGCTGCCCCTTCAAAAACTTGCTTGTGTAACTTGAGAGTGCCAGGTCCATCACTGAATCAGTTATGTGACCCAGAGCAACACTTTGCGGCATTCTGATCTGCCCTTAAATGCATGAGCTAACAGGCATGTTTTTGTTTCTCTGATGTAGGCTGTAATCAAGAGGGGTCAATGTGGCCCTCCATTATAAGTAACTTCATGACTCCTCATTCTGCTGGTCATATTTTTGCATGTCGCCCCCATACTCTGTTACAGCTAAATAAAGCCCACTGTAACCATTTACCTCCAAAGGTCACCTAATTATTTACAAGAACAGACATGTGTGCTTTATCTCTTAAGCCTGTAGAAGAAAGTGCACTGGTCAGAAGATACCAGAACTTTCTAGCCTACATAAAAAAGTATGTTACAAAATCCGTGAACACACTGTTACTACCGTTTAACAGGCAGGTGGTAGAATTAGCTGAACATGCTGTTTGGCAGAACAAATGTTTGAAAAGTTTAAAATGCAACAATTTTTTATTTTTTTTTGTAAGACACTGGGGGGTGCACAGTGAGCAGTGGGTAGCACTGTTGCCTTGCAGCAAGAAGGTTCTGGGTTTTATTCCTGGCTCTGGTTCTTTCTGTTTGAATTTTATCCCTGTGCATGCGTGGGTTCTTAGGTGTAAGTGTGTGCGTGTGCATGGGTGTCTGTCTTTGTGTGCCCTGCAACAGATTGCCGACCTGTCCAGCGGTTACCCTGCGTCTCGACTACTGACCAGCAGGGAGTGTTTTACTCTTAAAATAAGATAATTAGATAATATGCACTTTAAATAGGATAATGCATTTTTTCTTATTTTAAATGTAAATTGTCTTGTTCCATTGGCAAAGTGTTGCACTTACCTCCTAGATAAAAAAGCACAAATTTTAAGAAAAAAATAGACTTATCTAGATTTAAATTTTTGCTCTGTCAGTTAAAAAGCAAAAGTCACAAAGGACATACAAAAGCCAAAAATCAGAAATGCAAACTGCAACAGAAGTAAGAGCTGCTGCTTATTTTGCAATCAAGGATCCGAAAATTATATATATAATAAAAAATAAGTATATAAATAAAAAAAATAAAAAACTTGCATTGGCCTCTAGCTGCCATGTAATTCTGTATGGTAGGATTAAAGTATCAGCATAAAGATTCCCAAATATTTCATGCATTGATTAAACATAAGCTAATATGGACTTTAAAATAGAGATATTTGGTGCCTTATTTTTTCAGTTCTATATTTATACACTTATTTTTTTTTTCAGCTTTTATTGTCATTACACTTTCACATGTACAGAGCAATGAAATTTACTCTATGCATTTAACCCATCCCTTTGGGGAGCAGTTTGCTGCCATTGTTCGGCACACGGGAAGCAGTGTGAGGTTAAGGGTCTCGCTCAGGGAACCTGAGTGTCAGTCTGTGGTGAGGGGGGCTGGAACTCAGAACCTCTGGATTCCAAGGTCAAGGCCCTAACCACTAGGCCACACTAAAACTTTACAAATCCCTATGTTAAGTTCTTACAAACAAAAAAATAACACCATTAACAGTCTTTTCCAAAAGATAAAAAAGCACAGGATTTGTGATTCTCACACAAAGCTGATAACACAAAAGCCAATACTATTTAATTCTGATACCTTAAGTTAAATCATTTTTATTTTAAAATTTTAAATGTAAAAAGTAGCTGTAATTTAACCATTATAGGGAAAATATGTGCCAGGCTGTCAAAATGTCTGAAAACCCAGAGTTGTATTACAAAGGTAATAACTTTATTAAGAGAGGAAACTACATTTATGCTACTGTAATTTTCTTTTTCCTGTTGTGCTTTTTCTTTGATTGTCCTGCTACTGAAAAGTGCTATATAAATAAACTTTTCTTTCCAAACAAAAATCTCTTTTGTCTATGGGCTGCCCTGGAATGAGAGGCCAAGGACCACAGAAAAAGGGTTGAGAGTGAAAAAGAAGGTTCTCTCTCCTAACACACATGGCTCCGGTTTACCCTCCCTACTGTGCAGCGATGAGACCAAAACACTCAAACAGCCAAATATGGTCTTCATTAAGATGACAAGGAAATGTGCTGGGCATACATCTTTAAGGCATTCCTTCTGTCCCACTATGCTTCTGACAAAAGGAAAAGATCAATTACAATACATTCTGTATCGTTTAAGTAATAAAACAAAGTTAGCTGGTTAGTCTGTCCTACCCAGAGTGTGCAGAAAATAACTTATCAATAACTTCTCAACTTATTGATGAGTGATTATTTCATTGCATAGTGTAATAGTATATGTATGAGCAAAATGATGTGAGCTCTCCCTCTTGACAAAACATCTAAATGGGGATCTGTGCATACTTCAAAGTCTGGTCTGGGAAACTCGGGTAAAAAAAAAAAAAAAAAAAAAGTGAATCCACAACTTCCATATTTGGTCTGGCAAACCTCTGTTTATCCCTCCACAAGAATATTTTCCAAACATTCACTTCTCCCCATGACTGAGCTATGAAGGGCAATGCTGACATCTACTGGCAAGAATGTATAATTCTTTTTTTCTTTTTTTTCTATGGCAAATTCATGCTATAGTAAGTGATGTACCTACAGATCTTTAAATAATGATGTCCCTGTAACCGTTTCCCAGTAAGTCATGTTAGAAATACAAAGTTTAATGTACTTACTGGTGTTTTGCGTGATTGATAAACACAAATTAGGTCATAGCTGTTATTTTAGGGAAAATTGTTCAGCTTTCCCTCTCAAGTCTGATACCCTTAAAATAAGTCTGGAGCGATTAATAAATTTTAGAACTGTACTTTTAGATCGCTGTTTGTAATTTTATATTAATATAAAAAAACTCGTTCCATTCAAAGCCTCAAATGAGAGTTAGAGAGTATTAGAGAATACTAGTAAAGTAAAATCAAGACCAAGACCACATCAGACATTTTATGGACTGGCCGTAGGGAAGTCAAGAGTATAGACACAGCTTCAACACAACATTTACAGGCTAAACTTAAGGGTCAGGCAATTAGACAAGAATAACACTGGAAAAGTTGCAGAGGACCTCAACTCAGGAATAGCAGCATAACAAGCTGTCTATTTAAGAGACTGGAATCATGTGAGTTGGACTTACATGATATCCGACTTGAGGAACAAATATAACAATCTTACACCCAACATTGACTTTCACAGCAATGACTCATGAATTCACTGACTCTTGAGCCATTTGACTTGAAAGTATTAGATGTGCTACACCAAGCATGAAGGGTTTTACAATGGATCTGTGGTTGGTGTGCAACGACAGAAGTACATATCTACATTTGCAAGAATGGCCAATATTTCCACTAACTGTTGATGCAACATCTACATGGCAGCTACTGTGCTTTCTACCTGCTCTTTTTCTGCAAATCACAATGACAGCAAATATGTCAATGGTGGGGATCATCCAGTGCTGTCAGGGAGGTGTGGACAAAGTTGAAAAGAGAAAATAAAGGATAAAAAAGGCTTTGGCAGCATATCTTTTAGCGATAAAAGTTTCAAACCATGTTTGTGCAAAAATAGTTAAGAATAGCTGCCACAGAGCTTCATAAACCATTAAAAAAAGTTTCAGCTGTTTAACATGGGATTAAACAGTGTTTTAATGCAATAAGCAAAGTAGTGTTGTTGAAGGAAAAGTATCTGTAAATCACTGAAGATCAAAAATCTAAAAAATGTTCTCAGGTTTGCCTCATCAAAGAGAAAAAAAATAATTATTTTTCAAATAGTTTTTGGTCAACTGTTTTCTTTGTTGGAAAGTGTTATGTGGTTCACAGTATTTTTAAAAATGATTTCAAATGAAATTTGCTTGATGTTGATATCAAAGTTCCATTAATTTGTCTACATACTGGCCAGTTTCATAAACTACCGGCCAGAGCCACACTTCTAGTCTAGCGCATAAAATCCCAATATTATAGTTTGTATTTGATGTAATGTCTGCAAGCTTTCTGAGGTACTGTAAATAAAGGAGAGGAAAGTAGTGTAGGGCTGAAACAATTTGATTAATTGATTATAGACAAAATCGTCAACTAATTTAGCAATTAATAATTGAATTGAGTATAGAGACAGTAAAACAAGCCTTTAGCTAAAAGAGCAATCTACTTAGAGCAGTTATTATATCAAAATTGTAAAAAAAAAATATGTAAACATTTTGCATTTAAGATGCAAAACATTCAATATGCTTTATCAGAACTGCTAAGGTCAAAACGTTTAAATTTTCCCTAGGGTAATTTTGTAAAAAAAAATCTTCTTTAAGAAACCTTTTGCTATCTGATTATTAATCGATTAATCAAAAAATAATCAACAGAATAACCGATTTGCAAAATAGTTGTAAGTTGCAGCCCTAAAGTAGTTAAAAGCATTTGTATATACTGATCTTCTGATATAAGACCATATTAGAAAGAAAATAAAACTGTCTGATCTGATGATGCTAACAATAAACAAAAAAGAATGCAACCATATAAATCTGATATTAATAAAAAAAATATAAATGCTGGTTGTTTTAAAACTTTTTTATTTTTTAGTGAATACAAAAAATATTTTTGTGACCAGATAAATATTGTACATACAGCATCAAATGATACAACCGACGCAATCTGTTAAAGAAAGCACAACACTTGTTTATAACAGAGAAACGCTTATTCTATTCCAGTAATACTCAGACATATCTGCTGGACAGTATATTTCAGGATAAGTCTTACATCAACAAAGAAACATCTTAATAGTGGTTTAGTCTAGACAATGCAACAAGGAAATTATTCAGCTCAACAATTATTGGGATTAGGCTAAATCAATTTAAATAATTTCATCACCTCAGATAAGTGTAGCTCACTGAATGCAGCCAAGTGTTAGTAACTAAACCCTAAAGGTATCAACAGATGCCCTTTAATATCAGCACTATAACACTGCCGGCAGGTATAGGCCACCAGTATGGCAAAGATTTTGCTGTTTGACTGGCGTTATGATTCTGACCCAGAGAGGAGGCGGCTCATGCTCCCAGCCAGCCTTGCGTTCAACTGCTTGCTGCGCAGACTCAAGTAAGGCACTAGTACACGTTGCAGACATGAAAAGCATGGAAAGACTGAGGAGATGGACTGTAGTTAATTTCAAGCATGTGTAAGTCATTAATAGGATAGAACAAAACATAATTAATTTCTTCAAAATGAGCAAAAAGCTGTTTTCTAATAAAGATTTTCTGTCATGGAAGCCTTGAACTCCTGCTGTTACTGTGAAAGATATGGGAAAAAAGCTTAACGGCCAATATCACTGGAAGGAGCTTATTTTCTACCCAATAACAGCAGTAAATCAACATTACCTTGCTGTAATATCCAGTGTACTTCATTTCCATAGACCCAGAGTCTAATATAAAAAGGACTTCAGAAAGATGAGGCAGTGACTGGGGGAACTAAATAAATGTGATTAGGTCAGGGTTCCAACACATTGCTTTCCACAATGCAAACGTATGTCTCGTCAGTCATCAGGCCATGTTTGATGTCAACAATAAATGCAAAAAACGATTCATACCTCAAACAGAATACAATTTGTACTGAACTTTTACTTTTATCATCGTGTCCTCTGATGGAAATAATTGTTTGCAGCAACCCTGCTAGAAACTGTGGACTGTGGTTTAGACAAAGACACCCTTAACGACTTTCTCTAATAATTCATTGTGATTTTAGACACATCTGAGCAGCATTCATTTTAATATGGCTGGTTTCTGCGGTCAAATCAGTGTTTCAACTGTTTTTTAATAAATCTTTAAAAGTTCGGTGGGTGGTGTTTTTGGATAAAGGATACTAATCCTAATATAAACCTGCTTTATCATTTTTCAGAACCAGTTTAGATTGTGTTTGCGTGTACTGTTCGATTGAAACACTCAATAGTTTACTATCTGACACAAACTGTTAGGTTTGGATAAAAGAAAATTAGTCAGAAAGTTTAGGAGAAACCAAACATATGGCCCAAAAGCACAGGCTTACAAAATAACTACATTGAAATTCAGCTGGAAATTGGTAGTCATGCACAAAGATAAACCAAATGGAATCTGGAATATAGTTAAATTACGTAATTTGGTCGATTTAAAATTAAAATGCAATGAATAAAAGAGAATACATTTGATTGGACTGGTCAAGATGAGGTTTTTCAAATCTATAAGCTTTCTATCAAATCCCTAGCATGCTATTTAGTTAAGTTGTATTATGCAAAGTTGGAGTTCAAACCTGATCAAGAGCAGGGTGGGTAAAACATAAACAAAATATGGTGTTTCAACAGGACAAATATCCCAACAAACATCCAAACTGATTTGGGAATTAATAAAACAATAGAGGTATTCTTTTTGTCACCAACAAATTTAACAACAATTATGCTAAAAAAAAAAAATATGCTGACATGAGTAAACCATGAGTTTGTACGTATAATTGTATAACCACAGGAAATTCAAACTTCTCCATCCCTTTCTTGTTGTTTTGAAAATCAGCCATGTTCTTAAAGGTGTCTTGAAAACAAAATGGAAAAAGGGCTCAAACAAGTAAATAAAAATCCAAAATGAATATGACATTCATGTGTATATGACAACTACACCGAATGTGTAAATAAATGATAGTCAGAAACACTCAGAACTCCAATGTTCCACATAAGCTTATGGTCTAAAAATTCTCAGATCTAAGATTTTGAGCGTTGTTTGGTCACCTGATTAACATCTCTCCATGAAATATCTACTAAAACTAATATGTTCAACTCAGCAATGGGTGTTTTCCATGAAAACTGGCTGACATCATGGTAACAACCGTGTAAAGAGACAATAAAATCTTCTCTCCCATTTGTCTAGTTGTGTTAAATACTAAAATCCTTTTCCAAACCAATAATTACTGTGAAGGAACCCTGAATGAGTACAGGGGACACGGAAACTTTGCGGATGAAAATTCAAAGTATGAAAGAAGACAAAAACATCTCAAACAATGTAATAATACTGTTTATAACTTTATACAGCTCTCTGTATTTTAGGGAAAACAAATCAATAGGATTCTTTGAGTGCAATATTGTACAAGCAGCAAAACATATTTGGTCACATTTAGATCGGAATATAACGCTCTTTTTCATAGGAACTGGTTTTCTATTTGATTTATAGTTTGGATCAATGCTTGTTATTTTTACAGTAAAACAATTTGTGTTTGGCGTCAAGTACAGCTTAGTTTAGATGCATTTAGTGAGAAAATATGTTGGTTTAACTCCAATCCCCATAGATTAACACTCTTAGTAAAATACAAGGGCCTTTTTCTAACTATAATACTCTATAGGTATTGGTTAGTAGCTTTATTGATATGTGTTTAAAGCAATGGTGCATGCAAGCCCACTGTTAAAAAGAGGCTTTGCCCTTACTGCTTTTTAGTCATCCTTAGAGGATTTATTTCATATAAATCATGAGCTACAAACCTTTATTTTCGGAACATCAGTTTAATCATATAGGCTTTAAATAGCTAAGAGGGTTCTGTAATTACTGAGAGATTCGGCATACCTAAGATCTTTGATTCATGCCTGTAACAGTCAGTAACGCTCATGATGCACAGATACCCACACTGAAAATAACTCAATCCATTTGTCTCTGTTTGCTCACACTAAGAACTTTCTTTATATTAAATTCTCAAAATCAAAACCATTCACTGACAAACACATCACACACTTACACTCACACAAGTACACTACAAAGCACAGGCACTTGTTTTGTCAACGAACAGGCCTGTTTCAAGTGCTGAACATAGTCTTTAGTGACGTCAGAGCAAAGCGGGTGACAGTACATCAGCACTGCCTCCTGATGAGGAGATGTTGGCATCTGTACATCAGCATTCTCGCCTGCAGGCTTGGTCAGCCCTCGTCCTCCCTCAGTTCGCTGGGCAGGAATTTGTATTGCTGCTGCCGGATCTGAGCCAGCTTCTTCCGAGCCTCCTCCAGTTCTCGCTCCTTCCTTAACATCTCCTCCTGAGCTGCGATAATCTGAGAAAAATCAGGGACAGCTGATGGAAACAATGCTTATTAAAAAATGTATTTTAAAGCTTTCTGCTCATATATGGACCTGCTTTCATCAGAGGCCTATCAAACAGATCTGATTTGTTTTTTAAGTCATAATTTATCTCCATGACCTTGAGAGTAGTAAATAAAACTTAATTTAGTTAAAGGTACAGTGGAGAATTTTCGCAAATTTTTTAAAAGACCCGCCCTCTCCAGTAAAAAAAAAAAATGCACCTGTACCCGCTCCCGAGAGGGAACGCCTATTAAACGTGTGCGAGAGTATGCACAAGCCCATTTCCCTCATGCATGCTCTGTTTATAAGTTGCTGTTTGCATAACTCATACAAGCTTACTTTCCAAAAGAAGATTTGCAATTTTTCAACTTTATCAGACTCATCAAGCAAGTGAAATGGAGACCAGCACATAGAACGGCATTACGTAAACATCACCAGAATGATTGACAATAAAGAGGACCACTTACTTTGATGATCTACCTGGAAGAAGAACATCCTTCACTATACCTATAAGCTAAGAATGTATATCAGTCTCTTAAGCCCAAGTGATTAAAGTACTACATCACACTAGTGGAGACAAACCTGGTCTGTCACCTAAAATTGCAAGCTTTTACTTTGAAATATGTTATCTATTTTGGGCCTGATAAAATAATTTATTGATCTGAATAGTTTTTTGCTGGCCTGCCATTAACAGTGTAAATATTCACTGAATCCCTTAACTAAATGCTTCTGTGCATAGCTGAGTCTCTTTGCGAGATACAATAAATTTTTTACTGCCATTAAAGTGTTCCCCTCGCTAATTTTCTTTCCCCAAATGGTATTCCTTGATCAGTGTTTTAGGGTTTTTTTTCTCTCCACTTCCTGTCCTCTTAATGTAACTAGTTTGTAATAATAGTTGGATGTTGGGAAAGCCAGGGAGTTCATCCTTTCCACCTCTTTCACAGGCTTGCTTGAAATGAAAGATGTGTGAAAAAAGGTAATGGAGCTGTAGTTATGCATTCCTTACATAGAAAATATAGCAATAAATTGATCAATCAACTTTGTATTGTAATTAGGATAGAAAGAGACAGATTCAATTTGTATCTTAAACTATTGACATGTATTTACCTAAATTTAAATGGTATTTTATATAATTGCACAGGTTGTTGTGAATAGGCAGTAAATAAAACTATAAACAGCTAAACTAATTTAGAGTTAAATTGCTATGTCAGTATTGCAGTTGAAAAAGAAAGAAAAAAAGTGCATGTATAGTCACTTCCCCTGTAGTTAAGTTATAAATATGTTGTTTAGTTACTTTCCTAGATTCTAAATGTCAATCGGAGCCTCAGGTGGTTACAGTTAAATTGGGGTCTAAGAACTGTCTGTCTGACAAAGATATTGTTAAGACAGAATAATGTCAGGCTTAAGTTCAGTAGTGTTGAGTATCTCACTGACACAGGAATCCAATCAGGAACAAAAAGAAAATGACAGAAAAACACTCATTGAATATTGTTGATCTTTGTTTGCTGGTTTGCTTTTGCAAAAGATTAAGATTCTCTATTCCAACACGGAAGCAGTTCAAAGTCTTCTGAGGTGTGATAATTTCTAGCTTTTAGTGTCTACCAAACCTGGTAAACAGCTTTGAAAGAGATCTGATGGGCTTTTTATCTGTGGGAGCTCATCACAATTTCAGAAAAACAACTGTGACATTTTGATAAATGGGCAAGAAACGCAACCGCTCAGTAACATTTAACGGAAAAGGGCAAACATCGCAGTCGGGAGGATTTATACACAAGACTTCACAAGATTCATTCATAGATTTTTCTTCAACCTGAGCAATGCCTCCAACGAATTTGGTCTTCACCACAACGCTGTCATCCTCTGTCTTGTCAAATGCTGCTTTTTGCGCTGCTTTGACCAAGTTGTCTGAGGCCCGCTTTACTGCATTCCCTGCAGCCTGCAGAAACGTGTTAAAAAAGTTAGCAACTGTATGATCTATTTATCTTTTAAAGCTGTAATCAGGTGTTACCTGTAATCTCCTCATGGCTTCAGAATTGTGGTCCGCCTTCACCTTGCAAGCTACCAGCAGCTGAGCAGTAGAGGCTGCAACCTGCTTGGCTGAAGAGATGAGCTTTTCCTCGCTGGCATGACCCTGCACTGAAGCATTAGCTGCCTCACACAGGCTACTGGTGGCTGCTGCTACCATACGAGCCTACAGGAAAGTACAAAGTAGCACTTGTATTACTGAGTTCAACATTTCCAGCATTTTGTTTAGCAACGTCTCAAAGGAACTTACAGCTGATATGAGACCCTGTGACCATTGGCCGTCATCTACTGCATTAGCTAGAATGGATCCAACCTAAAAAAAGAAATTAAAGGATCATGCACTTGCAAACCAATAATGAAAAACTGCTGGGTTGTTTTCTTAACCCGAATGCTGGGTTTATACTGGGTTTATGCATCCTCCACTATACCTTTAATGATTTGAGCACAAGTTTAATCACTTAAGATCATTAATTGTTTAGAAAGAAGGACATCTTTCACTTGACTTAACCTTTTAACTGCTAATTGGTTAAAGCAAGCTAGTGCTCATTAAATTAAACAATTTAAACATAATTTAAAATGTATTAGAGTTGACTTTTTATCATATTGTCAATACAAGTATACAAATATTTACTTTATTCATCTAAGTGGGCTTTTTCATATGGTGGTTGTTGTTTGTGCTGCTAATTATTATCTTAGTCATTTTAAAACTGAAGTCAAATTGCAGCTTAGTGATTGAAGTGGAGTCAGATTTCTTTTCATTTGCCCATTTTTCTGGGTAAAACCCTTAACATAATCCTGCTGTGTTGACTCAACCCAGAGCTGGACTGGACCGAACTGAGGCACAGAACTAAATAAGCAAATTATCAGAACTTATACGTCTTTAACCCAGCAGTTGTATAATCTATATTAGGTGTATTTCCACATCATATGAAAAAGCAAAACAAAGAACAGTTGTTTTTTTTTTACCTTGCCTTGTGCTACCAGTTCTCTCTGAGCCACAGATGCAGATTTAACAAGAGCACTGGTAGCTGCAGCGATGGACTTTGCTGCTTCTAAGATCTGGTCCTCAAAATCCAGCGTCTCATCCGCCTGCTGTAGAAAACAATCCCCAAAAAGTTACAGGCCTCAATCTGCAATGAACAGATAAAACCAAGGCAAAAATCCCTAAAATAAAAAAATAAAAAAATAATAACTTTTTAGGAATCTTAAAGCCATAATACAGATACCATAATAGTTGGTTTTCTTTAAAGTATAGTGATCTTCAATTTTATTTTTCACATAATTCAAAACTAGATACAATACATTCTAGGGGATATAAAGTTCAGTATTAATGGTCCTTTTCCATCAAATAAACTAAAGAACAGAATGAAAAATCATGGAGGTGCAGTTTGGGGACATTTAACAAATGGCCCTCTCTGCGTCAGCGGTCAACAGGATGTGACTGACCACAGACCTCCATAAACACATAAGGCACACGTGGCTGGAGACAGAGCGGGACACTGTAGGAATATGTTTGATATATAGTTGGACTGAATAACAACCTAATATATCAAACATATCAGACAGAGCCCTGCAGAGAAGGCTTCCAGGTCTACAATGGCTTAGGGAGTTGGGGGGTGGGGGGGACGCATGCTTGGAGCAGGGGAGCCGTCTACCCTTAAAGGGCAGAAGTTATAAAGGAGAAAAGAGCAGTGGGTGTAAAACAGAAGAAGAATGCAAGCGGTTGTTGGAAACACAAAGTCTAAAAGTGTTTAAAACCTTTTTTTTTTTACTGATATAAGCTATGATAAATAATAGTGTGTTTTGCTTTTTTACTCTGCATAACTGCATTAATTCTATAACAGTGAATAAAGCTACATAACTATTTGTGAATCACAAAATATATATATATATACAAAGGCTTGCAGGGGTATTTATCCTAAACCCTATCTACAAATATAGTGTTTAACGAATGCATCAAAATTTTATTTAAGCTTTTTGGGAATTCAAATGAATGACTGACAACATATAGTAGGACATAAATGAAGTGCTATTTGTCATGGCTCAAAATAGCATGGAAAAATTTGTCTTGAAACATTCAACAGTTTTCTTCTCTTATTAATTTGGTGTCTCTTAAAAATATACTTAATTATTTGTTTCTTGGTCTGATCTGTGTTTGCACTATGGAATCACTTTGGTTAAACAAAATTTCTTTTAAATGTGCTTTATAAATAAAAGGGATCTGGTTTTAGAACTTAAAGGATCATTATGTTTTATAGGTTTATTTTAGATTCAAATCTAAAATTTGCAATATGGATATAAATTAAGCCTTCTTTACTCTAATATAAATAAGATCAAATTAAATCAATGCCCTCTAGATGTCATCTAATTAGTAAATAAGAGTCAGTATGTGTGGAATTTAAACGCTATTGAAAAAACATTTGTGAACACACACCTTATAATTAACACCAAGGAACGCACCAGATGGGTAACGATAAAGTTGATATGAAATATGAGAAAGGGGTAGACAGCTATAAAATATACCAAACTTTAAACGCCATATCAACAACTGTGTCAGATAATGGAATCAATTGAAACAACATCTATTAGTAATGCAATCTGTAAATCTGGTTCTAAAAAAATATAATTCAGTGTCTCAGAAAATAAGAATATTACATAAGACCTATAAAAAGGAAATAGAGAAATGTCAAAATTCTGATAAAGTAGGTTGATTTGTTTAAATTGAATACTTGGTTGAGCCTCCTTGAACATGAATCACTGCATCAAGGTGGACTGTCATGAATGCGATGAGCCTGTGTTTCTGCTGAGGTGTAATAGAGGCCACAGTTGCATTTTCGGATGTGAAATATCTCATCCTCTTGACAATATCCCACAGATTCTCTATGACAGGGGTCATAAAATGCCCTGCAACTTTTAGATGCGTCTGTTTTTACACACCCGAATGAAATGGCTGAATTACCTCCTCAATATGCACTCAAGTTCCCCAGAATCCTGTTGATGAGTGGATTTTTTGATTCAGGTGTGATGAAAAAGAGACCTCTAAAACTTGCATGAAATCAGACTTTAAAGACCTTAGGACTAGAATTAAAGATCTCTTCTCTGTTTGATTCCTGTCAGGGGAGGGTGCTGACCAATTCACCACAGTAATAGCATAGATATAGAATCAACCTTTGTTTCCTTCGGAAGCAACTTCATGTAGCAAGACTGAAAAATGAAATCTTCATCTCCAATAAGCTTGTTATCAAAAGAAACCATTAAGTATTCAAAAATGTTATGTTAAATAACTGCAATGACTGTGGACCAACTATAGCAGATGGCATGACACGCTCAGTGGTCTTCAAACCCAATGTCCTGCATGTTTCAGGCATTTCCCTGCCTCTACACGTCTTACTTTAATAAATAGGTGATTAGTAGCCCCCTGCAGCCTGTGGCGGCGGCCGAAGAGGGAGTGCAACCATTTGATGCAGGTGTGATGGAGCAGGGACACATCTCAAACATGCAGGACAGCGGGTACTGATGGCCCAGTTTTATAAACCACTGAACTAAGGAAAATTGACCCTGGACTTCAAACAAAAGGGGTTATATACCTCTGGACACTTCTTCCAGACTCTAAAACCAGATGTACTGCCAATTTCAGTTTAAATATATATTTTAGACCTCCGCGCAACACTGTTTTTTTTCCCTCCTTAGCTCAGTTAGAACGCCCTGGACATTGTCCCTGGAAAAGGATTGGCTTCACAATGAAGAATGCATCATTGCAGCCCATGTGTCTCTGTATAGTGGCTCTTGATGTGCCGTGATTGTTGCTTGTGAATGTCTTCCTCCACTTTTCTCTTCATTAAACTTTCTATGAATATGCTTGAATACAGAACTAGTATTGCTAAAGCAAAGATTTTTTGTAGGTCATCCTACTTGTGTAGTGTCTCAATGACTGTCTTTTGGGTATCTGTGGTTGTTTAGCTTGCTGGTCAAGTCTGAAACCATTTGGAGAGTTTTGAAACTCTGTAGGTGTTCTAAATTAAATAGCTGACTAGGATGTAAAAATATTATTTTTCACAAGCTGAATTTTTCAAAACATTATTTCTTTAATATAGATATAGAAACTGATCTACACTAGAATGTTTTTTACTAAAGTTCATTTGAGTGCCACAACCGTCCAAAGCAGACCTATGTCAAAATCAGAAAGTTCAGCACGGCTTAAATAATGATGTTCACGGTGTTTCTCCATCCAATTAAGACAGCATTAATGTTTTTTACGACAAAAAAATTAAAAATAAATAAAAAGAATTCAGTCTCAAAGCTGGAAAAAAATTCCCTAAAATTACAGCTGTGATTGCAGTGAAAGGTGATCCCACCAAATACTTACTAATATGTTTTTTAAAATGTTTGGACCTCTAACTTCATAAATTATTGAAGCACAAAACCTTTCTCAGATTAAATAAAATAAGTATAGTGGTTTAAAAAAAAACTGTCTAATATCTCTCACAAATGTATAATTTTTGTCAAAATGTCCACTAGGGGGAGATACTGACAAATAAATATGAAAAGCCTTTCCTTGATTGATTTCCTTTCATAAACACCAAATCCTCTTAAATTCAGCCTGCTGACATAGAATTATAATATTCATGGTATGACCCAAGGGTCTGCATGGTCTTTATTAGAAAAAGAGCGACCTAAATCTATACATTTTGATGTCACACATAAATAGGTTGGACTGATAACGCCATTTACAGAAAGAATTATGATTATGACAAGGGGAGGTAAGCTTCTGTGACACAAGACCACAAATGTCCAGAAACAGATAAACGGCAAAACCATGCAAAGCACACCACAAAAACAAGACCTTCTTAAATTCCGAAAAATAAAAAATACATAACAGCAGTTTTATAGCTGTAATTATCACACATTTTGTCTTTGCATCAAGCAAAATTTGGGTTTTGACCTGTAGTGAGAGTACAGAGGTAAATCAGTAGTAGATTAGGGAAGAAAAACACTGATACAAAACAAAGGAAATAAGTTCAATAGGACAGAGAATTTCTCTCTCACAAAGGGTCACAGCAGTTCATTGCACATTTGAGCTCTATCCAACATAAGCTTCACAACCCAGCTGTGTAATTACATCTCCTGGCAATGCAGTTGAAAATAATGTTCAAGAGACGCTTTGAAGAAAGTTTTGTAAGTTAGCTCACTGGAAGAGCACTCTGAGTCAACATACTGTGTATGTGTAACACAGTCTCATCTTCTCCTTTCATGATTCCATGTCAGCAGATCAGTTACAGAAAAAGATGCCTCCACTTCAAAATCAGCGTCACCTTTTTCTACCTACATCCCACATCATCTTCCTGGCTGATTAATCACAGAAAGCAGTGTTTAGGTTTGAGTGGGCGTAAAAAGGTTGAGTGGGGCACTTGTTACCTTGGGCTTGGCCCTGGGCTTGAGCTGCTCCAGTTTCTTGGCTGCAGCTTCAATGGACGCTGCTGCTCCGAGGAGCTCTGTCTCAGCGATGACTGTGGGGTCCTCGGGGTCCACGCAGTCTGATCCTGGAGAAGATCGATAGCAGACATCGGATTACTGATGCTTTTTTTTTTTTTGATTCGTTTACACCAAAGGTTAAGGGAGAAAACTACAATGCATTTCCATTTGACTGCGCAGTTAAACCATCCTTTCATCATCTTAATGACACTTAAATGTTTCCTATATAACAATAATACCAATTGGCAAAATGAGATAAAGGTAAGCAGGATGAAATTCACATCAGATAGATCATTGTCTTTTTTTATAGGGTTTTAAATGTCCATTAAGCTTAGCTTCTCAAGGACAGCTTGGTGAAACAGATGGGGATGATGTTTAGAGATTGTGTTGACCGCTCGGGAAATCTGCTCCTCACCCAAACCCACTCTTTGGCCCCCCACTGACCCTGATGAAAGTTGATCTTGGTGAACAAAACACACCATATACCACTTACCTCCATCTGAGGCAGCAAGGAAAGAAGGGGGAGGAGAGAAAAAAGAGAGACCACATGGGACATTAGAGAGGTGAAGTGGATAGCCCCACTGCGTGTCAGGCTGTTCTCTGAAATCTAATTCTCACCCAAACACAATCTATTAGCCCTGTCAGATGCAGTACTTCGGCATGCGTAGACAATTCCTTAACCACCCTACAAAGCTTCATTTGGTGCACTTTGCATGGGAAATTACCTTATGCTATGATTTCAATAATCTAAAGTGAAAATATGGAGCCATCTTTATTAGAGATGCTGAAAGGTTTTTGTGGTTTGACTCGCTGGCGCTGCTGTGTTTTCCATGCATAGGAGGATTGCACTAATCTTCATCACCCCCAAAATCCTGTCAGGGATTTTTACATTTCATCAAACTACAATGACCCCCACCAGGACACCCCCCTCCCCTCCCCCACCCATCAAGCTGAATGTGTTACACAAATCCATCTTAGCCGGTTTCCCTCTGCTCTGCCTTCCAAATAATGTATTACAGTCATTTTGAAATTAGAATCTCCATAATATTTATGAGAAACAGCTACGGACTCATTTATTGGCCCCCCTCAGGAAAGATCTGCAAAAAGACTTAATAAATACAAAAATAATAATTCATCTTTTAGTGCAATAGTGTGACAGAAATTCAGCCTATGCAAATAACTCTTCATTTGAAAAAAAAAGAACATGAAATAACTACTGGCCCATCTCTTATTGATCATCTCTAAATGTAACTAAATCATTTTAATATCAATCAATCAATCAATCTGGAACACGGCTGACTAGCACTTTACATGTATCCACTTTTAATGTTGACCATTCATTGTCGACCTTTCTATGGCTAATTAAACATATCAAATAAATTTTCTTTTTTACAGCATTAAACTATAAAAGGAAAAGACAATTTAAGCGCCTATCTAAGCCTTTTAACACATCTTTACCAGGTGAAATGTAAATTTGCTGCACACTGATTTTTTTCTTAATAACATACACTATACAGACTCACAGTATACTCTATAATAAACTCTTGCAGTTTCTAAGTGTTTTTTTCCCAGTCTGTTTCTACTTTCATGATTTTTGTCAACTTATGTCTTTAAAAAAAGAGCACTGAGTTCACTTGACTGCCTTCCTCAATAGAAAAAAAAATCCTACATTAAAATGTTACATCAGACAAAATTGGGGCATAAGTGACTAAAAAGCAGAGAGCTATATTCAAAGTCTAGAGGTGTCTGATTAGCAAAGTGAGTGGTGGTGAATGTATGTGTTTTGTTTGTTGATGTCACCTTTCATGGCCTCAGCTGTCTGAACCAGCTCTGTCACACAGGCAGCCACATGCTTTGAATGCACGGCCAGCTGCTGCTTCTGCTCTGGCGTTGGTCTCTGCAGCACCTGAAAACAGTAAAGCATAACATTGTAACGTAAAAACTGAAGAAGCAGGGATGAGCTTAAATTATACTCCCAGGCCATGAACTAAAATGTTAAAGTAAACTCTTCCTAAGATGATTAGAAAAATAAAACATAAAAGGGTTAATAAAGCAAAGCAAAACACTTTTATATACCCATTACATGTTCAGTTTAAGTTCAATGTTGTTTGATCTGCTGAAGATGTATTATTTTCCTTATTTCCTTCTCATAAAATGTGCTCTATTGACCTCTTCCTAAAAAGGAAATGGTTCTGTTGCATAAGCTTGCCAAAAAGCAGCATTAAAGGAATAGTACACCCAAAACATGATTAGCCTTCATTTTCTACTCACCCCCATGCTGAACAACACTCTGGAGTACTTTTTTGATATCTAAAATGCATCTGGAGATCTGGGAGGCTTCTTGCTGTCTGCTGACATTCAAATAATGGAGGTCTATGGTGCCCGAGGCAGAAAGGTCCATAAAAGTCCACAAAAAACGTGTCAATATTCCTCCATACTGCTCGTCCAATGTATTCCAAGTGTCCTGAGTGGGTAGCGTCCAGAATTTACTCGAAACGAAGTCATTTAGAATGTTTTTAGAGCCTAAACAGTAGTGTATAGGATTTCCTGAAAGCGCGCGCCTGCGCGTTCACGACGCTACGGAAGCCGGCAGACCAAACCAGATTAAAGTGCGCATTCAGCGTCTGCTCTGCCGATGATGCAAGCGTAGAAGAAGAAATGTGCTGTTTACCTGTGCAAAGAAAGAAACAACGAAAGAAAAATGTCTGAGGACTTCAGTGTTGAGGAAGAGCATGATTTCTTTGCCGAGCTGAATGCGCACTTTCATCTGGTTTGGTCTGCCGCGGTTTCCGTAGCGTGGTGAGCTCGCAGGCGCGCGCTTTCAGGAAATCCTATACACTACTGTTTATGCTCTAAAAACATTCTAAATGACTTCGTTTCGAGTAAATTCTGGATGCTACCCACTCAGGACACTTGGAATACATTGGACGAGCAGTATGGAGGAATATTGACACGTTTTTTGTGGACTTTTATGGACCTTTCTGTCTCGGACACCATAGACCTCCATTATTTGAATGTCAGCAGACAGCAAGAAGCCTCCCAGATCTCCAGATGCATTTGAGATATCAAAAAAGTACTCCAGAGTGTTGTTCAGCATGGGGGTGAGTAGAAAATGAAGGCTAATCATGTTTTGGGTGTACTATTACTTTAATGTGAAAACGAGTCTCACTGGAAACATATAAAAGAGGAAAGATGATCAGAATTTTTAAATCTTTCAAGAAGTGAGAATTTGAAATTTTTCTTCATGTTTTTCAATGAGAAATCTTTCTTGAACTTTTCAACATTTAATCCTTTATTGCAGAAATGATTAACTTTGTAATCCATAGAGTTTATTGGAAAACAATGTGCCTTAATTTATATAGACTGAATTATTCATTGAACTCTTTTTTTAAAAAGGGTTTCCTGCTCAGAAGAGTAAGAACAGCAAACCATAAGATAGAGGAGAAACTATCATTTTTTTCCCTAATAAAAGAGCTTATAAGTACACATGCACACATAGATCTCTGACATATCTACTAGTCAGACCTGCAGCACTTGCTCCAGAAGGTTGATGTATTCTGTGATACACTCAGTGCCATACTGTAAGGCTTTTCCTCTCAAGTCCTCCCCCACATCTGGATGGTGTGCAGCTTGCTGTAACATAAGAGAACTATCTTAAAAAGGACATTTGATCACTTTATTCAAATAATAAGTGTTTAAAACCCCTTGAAACCTAAAAGCTAATATGTCTAATAAAAGCCTGAGAAGGCAAATAAACTATGAAGATATTAATTAAGAGACTTTTTAAATAAGATTAAAAGACATTACTGTGATTCATTCAGAATCGTAGCAGATAGCAGGAAGGCTAACTGGCTTACATTTATCCTTAGTTTTAACAATGCTGGGTTTAGAAATAGACAATTCTTTGTGCTGAAGAGGATCACAAAAGACAGCAATCTCATCTATTCTTAAATTCCTTTGCTCCTGCTGTTTGCTTTACTTTTTTACCCAGATTCATCAACTCAATTCTCTTCATGAAATATGTATTTTCTACATTTAGAATTGTCCATAACATACCTTTGTATACACTAAACAATTTTAATTCTATTTTTATTTTGTCTATGCTCCATGGTTTTGATATCAGGTTTCTTTTCCGGTAGGGGAAGATAATGGTTTATGTACTGTACTTTCAAATTACACATATGAAAAGGAAAAAATTTAATTACTTTTCCGTCATAGCTGGTATGCACAAGCACAAATTAAATAAGTTTAGAAAATATTTCGGACAAAAAAAAAAATAAAAAATGCTATTATATCCTTTGAAGTTTATTTTAATACTAAAAGGCTGATTGGCATTTTCTACAATAAACCCTGCCAACTGCTTCATTCAACAGTCCACAGAGTAGAGATTAGGATATACACTGTAGAGGGCCCAAAATAGAAAGTGAACCTTATACAATGGTCATACAAGGTGTTAAATAAATTTAGACTTTTTTTTTTTTGTTTGAAATCTGTAAAGCTTGGTCAAGTGAAGAACTTGAAGTCAGGTTAAAGTTCTGATTGGTTCCACTTTAATTAAAAATCCGTAACCACAACAAACTGTGCTGATGATTAAATGTGGAAAAACACTGCCTGACCTGCCAATGATCCACCCATTTTTGTGTTCCTAAAAACCGATCCGTAGGTGCAAGAGGATATCTAACTGATGTTTTCTAGCCTGACTTTGAACACTGACTGAGTCACTTCCCACAGAAGTATCCTGAAAATAAACTTGACTCGATATTATCTGCTCTCAGCAGGAAGAGGCTCACACACTCCCTGACAGTCCACTGTTGTCTGTGTAAGGCCTGTTTTGGCAGGGTGGAGTGGATTAGCACCTTGCAGGTAGTCAGCATATCAGTGATGGCTTTGCGGCTCAGGTTGGCTGTGGCGATCACGTCCTCCTGCTGAGCAGAGTTGCCTGCAGCCACGGCCTTGGCTGTAGCTACAGTGATGCCCTTTGTGTTGCGGATGAACTCTTCCGGTGAGGCAGACTTGTCCGGAATGTCCTTGGACTGGAACACCTGATGTGATGAAGAATCACAAACATGAGGCTGGATATGTGCTCAGAGATAAAATAAACACAGTGTATAGAAGTGTACTGGAGAGAAAAGGTATTAAAAAAGATAAAAGTAGTGTAAAAACATGAACTTTGAGGAATTTGGCCTGAACTGCAGTCTGTAGGTCTCTATAAAACCCCGTTTAAGCTAAAAGTCGTCTGATAAGGATTAGCAGCAAATTACATAAGAACAAGCTCTTGAAACTTCTTCATTTCTCACACTGGCTGTGCCGTTAGCAAGACCCCGATAAGAGCTGTGGGAAATTCTGCAGGGGCTGAGAGAGGAGAAGGAACAGAGCTGGACAGATAATAAAGGGAAAAAAAGAACATAGAGCTTCCCTGTGTTGTTCAGAATAATAGACACATATCGCCGACCCTGCTTTGCAGAGAGGCTGTTAACTCTCAACACACCATAAAGAGGCTTGGCCTGTCAGCTACACTCACTGTCAGCTCCTGCTTTATGAACTCGATGGTGGCTTCCAGTGCCCTTGTCCCCCGAGTGGCTTCATCCTCCACTGCCTTCACTGTTTTTAGAAGAGAGGTCACGTTGGTCACCATGACCTGTTGGTGACAAAAGCAAAAGTGAGGCCTGAGCATAAACCAATAGGTGGAGCACTTCCTCCTTTGGGGCTAATAATTTTAAAGTACAAAGACATTTTATATATATATTTCTCTAATCATTGTGCAGTTAATACCAATGCTAAACATAGTAATTGACGGACCCATTCCACACTGCTCTATCAGTATCATGGCATGTTGTTTACTATCCAGTAAACTGAAGTAAACTGACTCTGGAATTTGAAAAACATGGTTGGCGGGACTTAGATAACATCCTGTTCAGAGGTCACCATATGTTAGAGGAACTGAACCAATCTGTCAACATGAACACATCCATGGGTGGCCCTAATTCCATTTAGATGAGAAAACACAAGTAATCCTGTTGCAACAGTTATGTGTGTTGGATGGTTTGGTACTTGCTTAAATTAGTAAAATATACATAAGCAGAGCAAGGTTCAACAAAATGTTCAAAATAAATCATTGTTTTGATCTGTTGAGAGGCACTTGCAGCTGTGCTACTACAAAACAATTGCTCTTGATGGATTGGATCATTATTCAGAGATCTGCAGGTTTGGTCATTCAACAATAAAAGAGGCAACAGTGACCTTTTAGACATGTTTTAAGATCTAAAATAAAGTATATTCTACTGAAATTTCTGTCAGTTATCTTAACAACATTCCAACCGTAGACAACCACCACCTACTTTTTAGACAGCATATTGTCTTAAAGGTGTAATCAATAATACAGATGGGTGCAATCAGATCCGACAGTTCTTAAATCAGATATCATGTAATCGTATCATACCCAATTTTCTGACTGATTCTACTCTGGTTAACAACAGTACATTGTTGCACACTTATATAACATATACTTATTAATCTTACATGTATTAAACGCAGATGTTACATATAGGACAGAAGCATGCCTTGGCTTCATTGGAAAAATGTTAGCGCGAAACATGAAACAATACACAGTTTGTGTTCTTGATGAGTTTTGTTGGAACAATAAGAACAGTGTTATAAGGGGAGAATTGCAAAGTCTGTAGATTAAGCTTCTTGAAGGCAAAAAAATAAAAAATAAATCACAGAAACGCTAACTGTTACCAAAAGTAGTCTTTAAAGCTTCCTGAATTAATATTCAAGGAAATAACTACAATCTGGAAATTTTTGCAGGTGGCGTAAGGCGAAACATATTCTAGGAATACACAGAGGCCATTGTTACAACTAGGAATGCTTGATGTGGTGACTACACTAATCTGTGATGAAAGTTGGAAAAGATCAAGTTTTTCAAAAATTCCATCAGTTCTTGATTCATTTCACTAAAATAGACCCATTACAGAAATAATCTCTCTGCTCTATGTCAGACTGTCAGTGCAGATGTTCAAAATGCATAAAGATGAGAAAATATAATTAACACTGAGGTTTGTTTTTAGAGCAAATGTTCATAAGTTTTCTTAAAGGGAAAAAACCTGTTTGGTAGATGACTGTATGTAACAAAGACAGCAGTGACATTGTGTATGTTGTCATCTTATTTTTATATGTTTATCTTATAAATATTAATAACATAATTTCATTGGCAAGCGTTTAATGATATCAGTAGCCCTTGCTATGTTACATCTATTAGTGCTGCCCCACAGTTTGTGGTTTTGAGGGAGTGGCAGCCTAGTGGTTAGGGCATAGAGCTTGGAATCCTGAGGTTGTGAGTTCAAAACCTACAGCAAACTTTGTTGTCCAAGGCCATGTGAAGCTACTATATGAAGCTATGGAGTTGTAGATTAAGGAATCCTCTACTTCAAATTTTTTTTTTTTTTGTGAGGACATGAAAAAGAATCAAAAACTATTAATGAAATTATCTTTGCACTCCAAAAATATCCCAGGTTTCCCACTGCAAGGAGCTCTAATGACAAATTGATCCACATAATCAAGGAATGCCCATAGTTCATGACGCCTTCCAATGTCAGTTTTACCTTTCAGCAGCAGCTTGTCCAGTTTTACTTATATAAAATATTCAACTGTGGACAAATAAGACCCCCCCGATAATGTCTCAACTTGAAAATGTGCAGAATATTTTTCAGTTGAGACTATATTTTGAAAGGACACACTACATAAGTTGATTTAAGTTCTTCTTACTGTTTATGTGAGTTTGTGTCTGTAACTAGTGCAGTACGCATGTGTAGATTATAAGAGTAATATTGACAAGCATTAGATCAACTGTACAGTGTTGTAGTGTGCTATTTATCTTCCTTAATCAGTGTTCAAAGCAAACTATTCAATTAAAATTACAATCTTTCCAACCACTCAAATAAATGTAGTGCACTGCTTTTTTGGCTTCTTTTTTTTTTTTTTTTTGACAATTCATTACAGCCACAATAGTCTGAAACACCTTTTATAAACCTTACCATATCATTAAAAATATGTAGTGCATAGTTCAGATTGATAATTTCTGCACTAGGGACATTAATATAGGTACGACAGGTTCCTTCAGATGATTTTTGCTGTATTGTATATAATTATCAACCTGATAAACACAACTTTATCTTTGTATTTATCTTTTTAAATCCTTTTAAATAAGACACAACTCAATGTTATAGCCTACTGTATTTTGCACCATATTTATATTGCACTGCACTGAACCTTTCCATATTAATGCCCTTTTGCACCATTTATTTTTTTAAACTGGTTTTCCTTTTTTCCTATACTGTTTACATGATGATCACTGCTGCACTTTAAATGGTGATGTTCATTTTACTGTTGTAAGCTGCTCATTTCATTGTTGGAAGCATTCCTTAACCTCTGCAAGAAACAAATCCCCTGCTGACTATTTGTTTCACATTTTTCCTGCTTTTTAGAGAGTTTTGGGTTCAAACACTTTCAACAGGCATTTTTCTTGGTCAGCCATTTTTCTTCCCTCACTATGTATGACACTGGGTTTGGTCATAAACAAAAGTGCAACACATTTTGTGCAGCTGTTGGAAACACATTACTGTTTTAATGCTGTGTGGAAAATACACAACATAAACAACAGTGTCGCCCAAATAAGCCAAGAAATAAAGACTCACAAATAGGCTAGTGTAATTTTGTAATTTGTTACAGTAGATGATGTTTTTATTTCATCCAGCATGTGCAATGAGTGTATTCACAGAATCTGCTCTTAATTTGTTATGTGACAGCTTTCAGAGTACTGATATAGTTCAGTTAAATCCCTGACAAATAGAGAAACAGCAGGAGAAAACAAGTACTTTAAAATTAATTGCCTGAATTTGAAACAGAATATTCCACTGGTGCTAATGAACAAATCTACAAACTATCATCCATAAATGGTTAAAGGGGTCAGAAAGTGCAAAACTGAGTTTAAATCATCATAGATGAATAACGATAGATCAGTGGGTGAAATGCACATACAGAGAAGTTCAAACCCCATCGACACCTCCTTTCTCTGCAAATCTCACAATTCTAAACTTCCACCATAAAACGGGTGAATTCAAACGAAGCATCAAATTGACCTCAATTCGGGGATGTTGCCTTATTTGGTTCTGGCCTGTACTTTTGTCACGTGCTGATATTGACATACAGACCAGCCCACTGGTTCACTGGCCCAGAACATGAATAGAGGTAGATGTAAGACACCAGTTTAGCCGTTTAGCCTACAGTTGGGTTTACTTCTACAAGAATTACAAAGCAGGCAGTTTCTCTATTGAAAATGAGCCAGAACCACAGGCTGAAATGTAGTGTTCCAGGAAAATTTTCAGTCTTCCCAATGATCCAAAGACTCGACATGCATGGATTGTTTTTGTCTATCAGAAGATTCCTGCAAAATTTTGATGCTCAGGTGTTCGTTTGCGCTAAGCATTTTACCGAAGACTGCTTTCAAAATCTTGGACAGTTGAAAGCAGGATTTGCCAAACTTCTTTTGCTGAAACGAGGGGCTATTCCGACCACAAGGCCATCAAAACCGCAAGCTGTAAGTATGATTCTGTCGCTAAGCTGTTGATAGCAATGCTAGCGTATCTATGGTGACCAGATTTGGTCATCATATATATGCTGCATAGTAGCTGCATAGGTCTGACCAAAATAAATCAAGGAACTACGCCAGCAAAGTTGCAGAGAATCGAGTGCGGTTTGACCAGCCCATCAATTTTCAATGAGATCTAAGTGCCATGACTTCATGCCATCCAGTTTTCCATCAGATTGGAAGCTTAATCATCTCCATTGTTTTCAGGCCTTTGGTCTCTTTTAACGACATGATGGAAAAAAGAGACAGTATTTTTGGCAGGAGTAGTGAGTTACTCCTTCTCAGCCCATTCCCACTGCACACTGCCAATCAGCATACATGGATCCATATCAAGTCATTGCTTAAATGATTAACAATCCAATTATATAGTGAAAAAAAACATCAACACGGATAATTAGCTTTAAAATATTATTTGTAAATTCATTAGGCACAAACTATAGTGAACATGCAATCTATTATTTTTATTGTTTTTTTATAATTAGAAGATGCTGATTCTATTTAAATGTTTGCAAGAGTTTAGAAATAATCAAATGGTTAAAATGCATTGGGTTTTGTTAGGTGGTATCAAATTAAATAATTGTGTTAAATGGACTTATAACATTGCATCAAACTGACCATAGACATGTGAATTGAATAGAAGTCATATTGTGCAAGACTGTGTGATATTTGCAAACATTCAATTTTAATCCAAGAAATAAATATAACATCTTAACATCCTATCAAGATAAGGTTTTTGATTTAAACCCCTACAATCAGCTAAAAATCCTTTCTGGAACCGTATCGGCACATTTAAGACACAGAGAGCTATAGTGTAAAATTAAAATGATTCACTATCCATTATTCTTATTAAAGATACGTTGCTTTGAAACTGTTGTACCAGTAGCCAACTCCCAGCATCTCTGCTAAGCTTAGAATTGCAAGCCTGGATTTTTAAGCTTGTGAAACTTGATAAAGAGCACAATGACAAAACAGTGCAACATTCTGCAGAAAGATTTCCTGAAAACTACCTGCAATTTGAATTTGCATTGCATTGCCGCTTATATTTATGCTCAAATCTATTTCAATAAAATTAAAAAACGTTGGATTCAAAGAAAAGTATTTTGGAATGGTTAAGGCAAAAAAAAGTTTTTTATTTTAGCCCATGTATGGTTAATAACCTTTTATGTTAGTTCTAATGGTGTTATTTTTTGTTTTGTAAAGCCAACAGGGGCAGTTGCCAAGAAAGTTTTAGATAGGGAACATATTAAAAAAGGAAATTTTGGCAAATACATAGTAACATATTTTAGTGAGGACTCAAGTCCCACAGAGAAAGAAGGCAAACACTCTGATAAGACCAGTCACATAATCGTTGTATAAAAATTAAAGCTCAGTTGTTGCTGCCAGACATCAATCTAGAGGTAATAACACAAAAGGTTTTTTTTTTCAGCATGTATAACTGTAGACTCCCCCTATCAGCTGTCAGGCTTACTGTGAGAGAAATCCACCAAGTAAAGAGATGTGACAGTAATGACTTTCAGAGCTCTGTTCCCTTACCTTTGCTGCGCTTTTCAGCTGATACATGGACGGGTCATCAGGTGCTTTGCCAGCAGCACATTTGGTGGCACCTATGAGCTCAGCCAAAGCTTTGGCCACATCCCGTACTGCATTTATAAGAACCACCTGAGAAGATAATGATGGAATCAATAAAGCAGAATGGTCAGAGTGTAGGCTTATCAGCTGTGCTTTGGGGAGCGGATTTAGCACTTATCGCTCTGAGCTAGTCATGATACTTCAGACTTAGTGGAAAGTAGAGATAGTAGTATGCACTCAGGGGAAAGAAGAGGCACAATGTAGGATGAAATGAGAGCGAAAGAGAATCTAACACAGGATGCTGTGAACAGCTAAGATTCAATTGAATAAAACTATAATGGCAAACCAAATGTGCATTTTTTACATTAAAAAAGATACATTGATTTGTGTGCATGTACTATGGATTTTCATCACCTGTGTCTCAGGGTCATCAGATCCCATGCTGGTCGCCCCCAATTTGACAACCTCCGTAAGCTGAGTGATGGTCTTGGCTGAGGAGTGTGCAGCCTGAGCCAATTTCTCCTGGGTGGAGGCAGCCCCTGCCACTAGCAGCTTGGTGTCCTCCACGAGTGTCTTGGCTGTTTTCAGGATGCTTTCCCTGAGGGATGGGACACATTGTGTGACAATCTGCTCTATAGTCATTATAAAGCACCAACAATATAAAACACAGCTGCTTCTTTTCTCACCAACAGCTTTAACATCTCAAGTACCTCTCTACAGAATGTTTGTTTAATTCAGCCCCAATTTTTCCGACGGCTTATACTGTTTTCATTGAGGTTAAAAGCACCTGTGATCAGCAAATGTTTCTTCGTTCTCAGGGTTCAGCGTTCCAGCTGAGGCGAACATTATCGTGGTGTCCAAGTCAGCAATAATTCCTGACACAGCGCTGGCAGCGGTGATGCAGGCCTGGGTTCCTTTGTTTCCTGCTTGAAGTGCCGATAGCACCAAGGATACCTAAAGATGTGAAATAGTCCAAGAAAAATATATGAACATTGACTGAGAAGTGGGAAAATACAGATTCTGGCAGCCCAAGTAAAGAGGTAAAACAACTTTTGAGTGTATTTTTCTTATTTCAATGATAGAGTCACACACAGTCAAAGCAACATTATCCTTTTCTTTGAGTACAATCATTAAGTAAACAAAAAGTTGCACTAGAATGCACATCATCATGAGATCTTTGAAACGGCAGAATTCTTTTAAAGAAAATTATGGTAGAATACACCAATGGACCTTAGATGGTTTGCAATTATGTCCTACAAATGATGCAATACTGATGATCAAATAACTTGACATAAGTTCTTCCATTTCTATCTTAGTCTCCTTGTAAAGTCCTTCTTGTGCATTCAGGACTTAAGGAAAACAGCTTCTGAAATAGTTACTCTAAAGCAAAATGAATTATCATTCAATGGATTTCTTTGCTAAATACAGTTATGCTGGCAGGTGACATAGCATACCATTACAAACCTTCATGAATTGCTTACCTTGGTAAAATAAATTTACTATCCCTTAAAATGTTCAATATGTTAATGCTTTAGGTGACTTAAGATTCCATCCTTATTTCTTGAGGAACTTTCTTAGAATAAATTTCTCCCATTGAATGGAGCTAATCCAAATACAGGATGGCGTTTTCCCTTTTTTTTTTCCTGTGTAAAATGATCTTGATTATTCATTTGATAATAGGGATCCATTGTGGACATATCTGGATCATTTGTTTTTCTGTCACACAAATGAGTAAAGCAGATGAACAAGAGAGGAAGATACACTGAATGAAATATATACTGTATACAAGCTTCCCTACAGGAATAAATAAAATTTTATCAAAAATGGTAAGAAAATCCTTTTCAGAGAAAGAAAGCACTTTATGACCTGTGTTTTCTCTGTTTTAGAAATGACAGCCTTAAGCACTGCTGACATGTGTTATGACTTCACCTGTGTTGGAGCCATGTTTGCTGAGCTTCATCGGTAAGGAAGAACAGCTGCCGGCAGTAACTGGAGAGTGCAGTTTGCATAATCCTAGATTTTTTAGACACTGTATAAAAAAGCTTCACCATTCTTTAAACACTAAATTTGCAGTATAAAATTAATACTTAGACAAATTATATTAGCTTTCCTGTTTCATCAATGTGAAACCAATTAAACCATCACAATACACACTGAAGACAACCACAAATACAAGACGGTTTTGTTCAAACCAAAGATGTTGGACTCTTTTTATGCAGATAAAATACCTTTCTTTCTCAAATATTGTTCATAGATCTGTTTGAATATACAGTATATTCTGCAAGCCCTTCTTCTTTGCTTAGATAATGCATCTGCCTCACAGGTGTGGCATATCCAAATGCTGATTAGACAGCATGATTATTTCACAGGTGTGCCTTAGGCTGTCCTGAATAAAATGGCATTGTAAAACATTTGGTTTCGTCAAACAGCACAATGGCACAGGTGTTTCAAGTTTCTTATATTGTGAATGCTAAAATGCCCACCAGAGCTATTAACCATGAACTAGACCTTCCTCTTTCTACCATAAGCCGTCTTTTAAGATGTTTCAGAGAATTGGTGGTAGAACTGCAGACCACTGTAGCCACACTTAGCCAAGGCTGACGGCATCTTCAACTAGACTGTTTGAAAATTGGCAATACTGACAGCTGCTATAACAATTGCTTTGCATAACAAAGGAACTTCTGCATAAGCTCTCAGAAACATCTCAGTCTCTGCATGCTCGTTGTCTTCATCAGGGTATTGTCCTGACTGCAACTCATTGAAACTGATTTGAATGGGAAAGTGCTAATTTTCAATGACATCTACACTTTCGAGAGGTGTTGTCTTCACAGATGAATCCCAGTGCAGACAGCGTCTATGGTGTCATATGGGTGAGCTGTTTGAAGATCTCAGTGCAATGGATGAAGTGGCCCAGAAGGTGGAGGGTAAAGGTGGTTACATGTTATGGAGAACAAACATCAGTGCTATAATTCTGTGTACTGTGTACTCACAACAGGAAACTCCTTTAGTCTGTTTTCTTGGTCTGTACTAAAATAATTTTTCTTTTTTGTAAACTACAACTTAGAAACAAGGTCACATTTGAGGACCTTGCTAACATTGGACAGAAATGATCAAGAAAGATTGCAGATCTGGAAATGGATGAAAACTATTATACAAGTCTTGCATTGTGAGTGTCAATAGTAGTTTAGTCAACGCAGGTTTCATGACTCTCCATTTCTAATTTTGGAAAGGCATTTGTGAAAGTGTGGTGAAAACTGAAGGAGAAGTAGTGCTCTACTTTCTCTGACCCATGAAGGCATCGCAGTGGATATGGTATGACTTCAGTACTAGAAATACAGATCCTGCAAAGATCGCTTGTTACATCCAAAAAAGGCATGTGTTTGACTCTTGCAATAGCCTATTAGTATCCTACATCATGCTTGAAAACTAAGGCCCCGTCCACACGAAGTCAAAACGAACACGAAACGCTAATATTTTCCAAAACGTTTGTCGTAAAGACAGAGACGTAAAATAAATGTGATCGACCACAGGAATGCATGAAAACGCTGTGGTGCCAAAGCAAAAATAGGCGAAAACAGGCAACGAAGTGTTGGACATGCGCAGTAATATTTATACAACAACCAAACCGGAAAACCGGAAAATGGCCCTGCGGGTCCATTTTCATGGTTCAGTCAAATTCAGGTGATGAACTATGTCGTCGATATTGCTCTGTTCTTCCTGGAGATATTCCAGAAGAAGAAGATTCTGTTGTAAGCCCGACAGCAGGGTGAGCAGCATGAGCAGCAACCATTCAACACAGTACAGCGCCATTGTTGTTGTGATACTGTGTCGCGCATGCGTGTTTAGAGGCGACGCTATGACGCATGCGTGTAAAAAAAAAAAATGCGGTCAGACCTTAAAGATGGAAACGCGAAAACGGCGTTTCAAAATCTTCCCACTCTGAAGGCTTAATAAAAAAAAGATCGTTTTCAGACCCCGAAACGCCGTTTTCGTATGATTAGAGAGGCTGGTTTGGTGAAAAATTTGTGCGTTTAGGCCAGGGTTTGACTTTGTATGGACGGGGCCTAAGATAACTTTTTGTCCACAACGCCTCTTAGGTGCTTAGATATTTAGTTCTGGACTGATGTTTTTCCTCTGATCTAGGCATTGTTCTGTGTATTTTGTTATATACCTGGAATTACAGTGATGTCGGACCATAACATTCCCTTTTCAGTCTTACATTTCTAGCAAACATATGAAGTGTGTGGAACTTTGAGGAAAGAGAGTTATTTGGCTTCCCTAAAATTCTGCTTAGCTGGAGATAGGCACCAGCAGCCCTCGCGGCCCCACTTGGGATTAAGCGTGTTTGAAAATGGATGGATGGATCACCACATGTGAAAAAAGTGCAGAACTGTGAATTCTTTCTGGATGCACACTAGGATAGTTGCTTCAAGAACTGTAGCCTCCATAAATAGCAGGCCTGCTTTACTACTATAAACCCTCCATCTTTCGTACCTTCTCTGCAAATTTTCTCTTAAGTTCAGGGTTGTCCAACTTCAGTCTTAAAAACCCATCATCCTGTAACCTTAACATTTATTCACAGCACACCAGAATTAAGCAAACAGCTCATTACCAGGCCTCTGAAAACTTGCTAACATCCTGAGAAAGTAATTTGACTTGGTTTATTGGAGCAGGGATGCATCTAATGTTTGGATGACAATGACGGACAAGACATCAATGTCAGTTAAACTTTTTTCCAGGTTTATTTTCTAGGTGGGTATGTCTTTTAAAAAAGATGACTAATCTCCAATAAAAACAAATAATTTTAAGGCTGTCTACATTATTTCAAGCTATTGGAGCCATTTTATTTTATTTTTTCTTATTTTCCCCTCATTGCCTTTTTTTTTTCCTCCTCGAATTGTACAGAAAGCATGTTGCATGTAAGCAGGAAAAAGTTAAGTACCATATTGGCCCGAATATAACACAACATTTTTTTTAGTTAAAAATCAAGCGAAAATGTGGGGTCGTCATATAATCAGTGTCTAACCAATTTTACAGGCCGACAGTTGTCTTTGGTCGCTACACAAACGCAACAGCAGAGGGCGCATGATTTTTGTAAAGCCAGTGACCTCAGTGTGGATGGAGTTATTTTTTAAAATTTTAATCACAACAGAGAAGTGACAAGGATGTTGCAAATAGTCACTCCCCAGAATGGAGAGGAGCAAAAGTCAGACAAGTTTACAGACATCTGAGGCGGAGTTATGATGCCAATTGTAAAATAAACACAGTCAACGCAGCGGAGGCATTGCAATGTTAGAAGATGTTATGTTCAAAAAGAATGGAAAAATGCGAACAGCACAAGAAATTCTTATCAAAAAATTGCAGAGCGGCACAGTGAGGGTAGGAGTGACAGCGAGTGCAGCGAGGCAGAGGACGTCTGTGAGGAAAAGCCTCATACAGGTTTTTGAGACGTTCTCTTTGCAAAGTTCAGATTGCATTTGAGTTGAAGTTTGCAAGATTTCAATTAAATATGTCATTACCATTTTTACTTTTAACTGTTTAATTGCAAAAATATTTCAATGCAATATTATTTAAATAAAATTTTTAGCAATTCAACAAAAAATATTTTATTGAAATAGTCTTATAATTAGGGTCATCCTATATTGGGGTCAGTATGGTAATTTACATTGTTCGCATATTTTTATCTCTCAAAACACAAAAAGTTTCAGAAGAATGCGATGTAGACAGTTTCGTACACTATTTATCAAACCAGAAATATACTAATTTTATGTTATACTTAGATTTAGAAGAAAACATGTAATGATGGTTAAATCATTTAAAAACAGTCAAGGAATTGTTGAGCAGTTTTTAACTTCTTTGCTGCTTACCTTCTCTGTGACTGCTCGGGCACACTCAATGAGCTCACGCTTGGAAAAGCTGTCAGTCGGGCTGAGCTGCAAGGCTCCGGCCTTCTGGACCAGATAAATACATCCATGGCCTAGTTCTTGCACCCGTGTCTTAATCTGGAAAGCAACCTAAAAGCACAAAGCAGCTTGCTTTCACACAGAATCTCCCTTTTTGTTTAAGTTGCTATGCTAGAATAATAATCACCCTTCCAGCTTGGATCTCTTACTGAAAGGTGGGAAATGAAACATTTCAAGCCCCCTCAAAGAATAAATGTTGGCACTACACCTTTAATTTCCTGACTGTTATTCATGGGTGGGTGGTACTTCATTACAAGCATCACTATAGGCTTTTAGAGCACTGTCACTATAGCAACCAGCAGGGTTTCAAGCAGCTTGTTATATACAGGATACGATAAGAGCTGTGTGCTTATTACTTGTATATTTGCACACACAGCTATCCTCGGGATAAGTCAGAAAAGCTTTAAGTGAGCAGCAAGTGGGCACTGAGAGAGGAATGCTGGAGGGGACACTTTTCTGTTGAATCTATTGTTGAAGAAGTTTGTGAAGGACATCGAAGAATAGAGAAAATATACTCTAATAAGTGTATGAGGAATCCGTTAAAATGAGATAAAAATGCATATATGTAAATCCAAGTTGCAAACAGGTTTAAAATATTTGATATCTCATCACATCTTTTATGATGGCTTCAAACTTACCTCCTCTGGCTCTGCAGTGGCTGCTGCAAGACGTCCTTGGTGTGCAAGCTGTGCATAGTCCACGGTTACCTGAGAGGCAAGGCCACCCAGCTCCTCAGGACAGGTCACAGACTTGGTCATCTGGTTAAACCAAGATTAAATAAAACAAAAAATAAATTATGTTTTCTCCAGATACTCTGAAAATAAATATATTCAATATATACAGAGAGGAAATTGGAGCCAAAAGCACATTCCATATTTGTGTGCACAAAGGTGATGAAAAAAGCTGATTCTTAAGTCTACAGCTTGATGGTTTAATGCTGTGGTAGATATTGTACCAACCATTTCCTGGGCAGTGATGGCGATGGCCTTTGAGAACTTCACCATGGTGGTTTGGTAGTCAACAAAAGATCCCTCAGGCTCAGGGGGAGTTCCTTCATCAAGCTGTTAAAGTCAGAACTTATTACCATTAAATTTAGGGATACTGCATATTTTTATACTAAGTAATAACAATTATGCAAGAACTTATGCTGCTAATTAAATTCCCAGTTATGATGGTATCTTTTAAATATCTTATTAATTTGAAAACATTTCATTAAACTGTCATGTCCACAGCTGGGATTGTCATAAGTAAATACATTCTCTTTGCCCATGTTAGTCTTCCTCTGAAAAGAGAAAAACAGCAGGTGGTTCAGTCTGTTTATAAATAAATAAGGCTAAGGAAGCATATGAGATAATAACAGGGTTCATTTATTTTACAGTTTCTCATTAAATATGGCTTTTACAAGAAAACAAATTAATTGGAAAATATCCGATCCACTTCTCTGCATATGTGCAGTTCATTATCAATTATTAACCACACTGTCAACATATCAACATGTCCTCCTGCAGGAGGAGTCTTAGCTAACATCACCAGTGGAGAGAAAGACACCAATTTAGAACATTTCACATGAAAGCATTTATCCAAGGCAAACACCTCAGTCACTCTTCTGGCAAGTTGACGTGACGCCACCTGTCAATCAATCCTGGAGGCTTGACAGCAGCTGACCAATCAGCAATTGTGACTTTTCCTTTTGAAACAAATATAGATACTTTGGGCAAATCCAAATACCCAATTATTTCATCCTTTATCAACTTTCTGAGGATTTTGCATTAGGTAGGCATTATAAACTGTAATAACAAAAAAAAGGACATCTAATAAAAGACTAAATGTTGTTCACGGGGGGATATACACTTCAGACACACTTACCTAAAAATATTTAAGTGCTTAAACACAGTAACTTATATTCCCAAAAATGAAAAAGTAGTCTTAAAAAAGTAACTATTTACAACAGTAATCAACAGGAGGTAATGGTTGTACATTTTAATAAAGGTCACAAGAATTCTTCCTTTTTTTTATTTGACATAATTACGGTGTTTGTTTATATTTTGTTTGAAAAAAAATGTGCATTAGTTAAGCAATAATGAGCAGGTTGGGAAATAAAAACTGCATTGAAAGTAATATGTTAGCACAGACAGCAAATATTAATCGAATCTTATTGATCACAAATTTGGGAAATTTACTTCTGCATTTAACCCATCTCCTTGGAGAACAGAGGGCTGCCATCGTGCAACATATTCTCATTATCAGTGCGTATGAAATCGTACGAAAAGTTATGCACACTATTTCGTACGTTTTGGACGTTTTTCCTCAAAAAACCACATCAGTGCGCATGCGCTGGCAGAAAGAAAAAAAAAGGCAGATCCGCGGACGGACGTAAAAATGGGTGCAATAATCACTTATTCATGTCTCTAACTACGTTGCTTGCTGTTTTATATCCTAGGGTTAGGGTCAGGGTTAGGGCTAATTGTAATCTATATTCTATATCCGTGAATGGTGCGTCAAATGTGCATGCGCATACCACGAAAAAAATGTCCAAAACTTACGAATTTACGGTGCATAACATTTCGTATGATTTCATACGCACTCATAATGAGAATAGGTTGCATCGTGGGGCCCCCGGGAAGCAATTGGGAGTGAAGGGTCTTGCTCAGAGAGCCAGAGGGGCAGTCTGTGGGAGCGGGTTTTGAACTCCCAACTTCAGGATTCCAAGCCCTATGCCCTAACCACTAGGCTGCCACTCCCCATCAAATATTGTCTTATCGTACATGTATTAAAAACATAGTTTAGTCCTTCACCATATTGTTTATGTACTATAATATCTCACTGACTATTTTTACCTACAAAAGGGGAAACAACTTCACTTACAGTCACCCTGATGGTGTCCTTTAATATTTTCCTTTGTGTGTGGAAAGGGCTTTTTATTTTCTGTTATTTCATTGATGTAGAAAAAATGCAGTCTGTTTTCTTTGCCCTCAGGTTTGCTGATTGAGAAAAAAATGCCTCATTAAATGCCTCTGGTAACATTGTGTTTCATTATGTTAAAACAATCCTGTGTTTTACAGAGCTCTGATTACACTGGTTTGCATTTATTTGCCAGCAAAGTGATCTTGTAGTTGGCGTCGCGTCAACAGATTTCTGCCCGAAATCCCGTCTCCCAAGAAAAAGTTTCTTGTGATATTGTTTTCTAGATCCCTTTAAGATTTCTTTCAAACATACTATGATTATCTGCACTGCAGTGGTATAAAATGTTAAATTGCGTTTAAAAAATAAGAGATGAAAGATGTCCTCATGAAGTCGACTGTTAAAGTGTACATGTGTTTCTTAAAAAATCAGATTGCAGATGAAAAATTACTCCATTGCAGTCATTTGATAAAAAAAAAAAATGAAACTCATCTCACACAGCTTTATTGCAAACATTTTTGTCTGTTGAATTTGGTGATTATAGTTTACATGTAAAAATAGGCCAAATTTAGGTTTTGATAAAACAATCTACCTGTGGAACATGTCTGTATTTCCAAATGGAAATTTACATGATGAATTAGACACTTAAGGCGGTTTCCCACTGAAAACCTGGGGTTTTCAAAACCGGTATGATCCGCTAACAATCGGCTCTTTTCCCATTTGACCGGAAAAGCCGAGTCTGACTCCCTGCTGGTGAGCTGCATGGCCACTTTCCCCCACCACTGCGTGTCTGATGAGGGCCTCACGCTGGGAGAGCATTAATGATATTGACAATGCAACGAAAATCAGGAAAGTAAATAATGGTTCGCAACATGGTGGGGAGCCAGAGCGTAGTCAGTATTCTTTATTATTTCGCTCTTTTGTTCCTCCGAATAACTCTCACCAGTGTTTGCGCCATATTTACCTAATGTAAACAGAGTTGTTTTGGCTTGTTAGATCAGAAGAGACTGGCATGGTGTGTTGACGTTGCATTCAATGGTGTTGCGTAATTTAGCGGTTCAACCTGGGTCTGGTGTTTTCACAGCATGTCGATCAGAGTCGAGGCGGATTTAACATGGGTAGCTTGCCGAGTCGTTTGACCCAGGTAGACATGCGTCAGTGAGCTATTCCCACTGCCACTAAAAGCCAATTGTTCCTGAGTTCAAGTGGGTTTTTCTGCCAGTGTGAAAGGAGTATTACTGCATAGACAATTTCCTGGATAAATCTGGGTAATGTTCGCTTTTGAAGCCCTGACTGATTCACAGCTCATAGATGATTCTTCAACTTAAAATGGCATTTGTCTCCGTTATCCCTGTTTCCTAAGTACCTCTTTCGAACACCCCTTTACCTTTTACCCAATTTTTTATAGAAATTACTTAACATAACATCCAGTCACTGACACCCTCAAGAAAGACGGTCAGATCCAAATGGTCACTACTAAAGAAACTGTCTACTTATAATCTGACAACTATGAAGTCAGCAGCCTTCCCCATGGTGTAGGTCGACATTCCAAGTTGTATTTTGAAATGTTGCATTGTATAATCCAATTCTCATCAGCTGTAAGCCAATATAAGTTAGAATAAAATAAAAAAATTAACTTAAATGAGCTTATATATTAGATTCCCTTTTCTGAGTCTGATTACTGAAACAATATATCTGGTAGGTGGCTTGGATTGATCAAACAGGTAACTACATCTGATGGCCAATTTCTTCATTTTCCTTCAACTTTGAAAAGAACTTTAGACTCAAAAACTAAAATTCAAAGAATATTTGTATTGAACAAATAAAAACAACATCTTGGTTAACCTCAAACAGCCATATAAAAAACAGGAACACAAAACATACATTGTTTTGAGCAAAAGAGACCCTTGCTTACCCTGCCAATGGACTCAGCAATGGATTCCACCATGCCTCCAACCATGCCAACCTCACTTGCTGCCTCGTTCAAGGTTACCATGATGTCGTCCACCGCCTCCTTCATCAGCTGTGCTGCCTCTGAGATGGCATCATGAGTGTGGGATGCCTGGGGAGAAACGGATGGCTAATTAACAATGAGAGTTGTGGTTCATTCAAAAGAGAAGTCAGTGGGGTACTCGCGTAGATGTTCTACCATAAAACTCTCAAAATGTAAGGCTGTAGTACATCCAATTGTAAAACACAATACATTAAATGTTGTGCCTGAGCTATACCGCTCATCCGCAAAACACAAGGTTGTAGAAACTTTATATGATCTCTTTTAAATTTTACAATCTAGACAGATTATGCTTTAAACTAAAAAGCATAGCTGTTAAGAGCACAAGAACCTTAAAAACAACTATGTACCTTAGGGTTTCCCCCGCCTTCTTTAGCAGCGTAGAGCATCTGAAGGGCAGATTCCGACAAGGTTTTAGTCTGATCCAGAATGGTCATCTGCTGTTGGTGGTCTTGCAGCTTCGAGGCTAAGCCCACTGATGCCACAATAAGTGGATCGAAGTAACTGGCCAGTTGAGTCACCTGCAAGAATGTGTTTAAGAGATTTGTAAGAAAATAAAAGGATTTAAGCACCAGATACAGAAAAAAGCCCAGACAAAATTGTCTTTTGTTCTGAATCCAAAATGGATAAAGTGATACACGGTCAGAAAAGAGCACCTTGTGTCCCAGCTGGGCGGCTTCCCCTCGGGCTGCTGTGGAGACAGGATCAATCAGATGACCGATCTCCTGCACAGAGGATGTCAGCTGCTCCTGGAGTGCCTGTTGAGTCACACCAGCAGATAATTAGAGCTTAAGCAACAACAGAAAGGCTTACAGATACCCAGTTATTTCTTTTAAACAAGGTACAGTTGATGGGTTACGTGCACTCACCTCCATGGAGATATCATCTCTGCAAGGCAGTGTCTGCCCAACCGCAGCCAGGGAGGCTTGCTCAATGTCACGGATACATTTATTGATGTTATCAATAGAGTAATCACACTCCCTCTGCCCTGGTGCTTTGTCCCTGTCACCAGAAATAAAGATTTATAAATATATTTTTATTTAAAAGTAAAGAGTTGATTGTTGTGTCCAGTAAAAGATTTTTCCTACACATTGAACATATTCACATTTTGTCAAATCGTGACTGCATGTATTTTACTAGAATTTTAAGTAAATGATCAACATGAAGTAGTGCATAACATTGAAAGGAAAGAAAAAATTTAAAACCTAAAGCCTTAACCATGGTGTGCCGTAATATTAAGTCCCCTTTATTCTTACCGTCACAAATAAAAATGACTACAATTATCATGTGATGTGATCTTATTAGTAGCCAGAGGTCAAATATGTGCTATTTAAACTCAATATAAATCCAGCTGTTATGCGAGGGTCCTCAGAAAAAAAAAGTCAGGGATGAATCTGTTTAGAAAAGTTTAGCTATGAAACAGTGAAAGCGGACCTACATGGTAATACTGCAAAAACTGCAGTGATCAACAGCTTGGATGGGAAACTCTATCTCTCTGGCTGCGTCTCTAGATGTGTCAACCTTATTAGCACATGCAACCACAGAGACAGATGTCCACCTTTACTGACACAGCACGGAACGAAAACTATGCACTACTTTATAACAGCACTGCTTGGATTTATTTTAGGCTTGTGCATACTGTGTAATGCTCATGGACCCCCCTCCAAAACATACAAAGGAAATCTACTTCCTTCTTCCATGACGACATAAGCTTACTGATTAACCCATTTTGTTTATTCTATAATCAAGCTTTTCCTACGAGGAACGGAATCAGGTTTAATTCATCACAGAGAGGCTGACAGGTAACCAGTGTACACTCATACAAGAAACATGTTAATGGAAATGTGCCCTGATTTTTCATCCTGCAATGATGAAAAAAATAATAATTCCTGCAATGAAAAACGATCTTATTACAGTACCTTCACCATGGAGGTTATGCTTTTAGTGGAATTTGTGTCTGTGTTTGTTTGTCTTTCTTTCTGTCTGTTTACAGGATAACTTGAAAAGTGATGAACAGATTTTGATAACATTTTAATCAAAAGTTAAGCTCAGTTGAAAGAACATTCCATAACATTTTGGTGATGATACATATAATACTCTGGATGCAGGCATTTTAAAAGGATTCTTTTAACATTATTTGTGAAAACAAGTAGTTCCCCTCTAAACCAGAGAGTGGCAACAGTGACTATTGACAGCTTCAGCATCAGGCTCAAAAAAGTCCAGAAGAAATATTTAGCTATAAATGTAAGGCACAATACGGGGCAAAATTTGCTGCTTGGCAGAGGTCTGCACTCTTCAAGTGCTCTTCTAAGTAGGTAACCTATGGTTTTGTTGCACTGAGTATATTGCACTTTTGATATGGGTGGACCAGCACAAAGTGAAATCTGTTTCAGCTCTGCTTTGCACACAATTTACTGCTTTTAACTAATTTCCGCAATGCAGACGAGATATTAGCTACTATACACTTAGACTTGCAATTTACTACAAAGGGAAACAAGCAAGTGTACATAAAAGTGTTTACTCTAGCTCATCAGTTCACATCTGAAATTATGGATCCAGGGTAATGATGCTGAAAAAAGACATGACATTGAGCAGGTTGTAACCAACCTGATTGATGTGATGAGACTTTTAATCGAGTCAGAAACTGTCCTGGAGTGGCCTGCCAGGATCGACCACGTGGGGGGGTCTTTAGGGTTTAGGACGAGTGACCGTGCCGTCTCTATAAGGTAAGTAGAGCTATCGAGCATGGAGCGAGCCGAGCGCACAATAGGCTCCTGTGCCACTGAGCCCTGGAGACATGAAAAGATTAGAGCTGGTAAAAAATACAGCCCAGGTAGCAGCTGAACAGCCAGCAGCGAGCTGTTTTGGTTGGACAGAGTTGTTAGTATTCTCTGGCTACTGTAAAGAGATCAATTGTGGAATCAAAAAGAGGGATGAGATTAGAAAGGCAGCTTTACACAGACATGGGGACTAACACCTTTAGTCTTTATGATATGAGCCAAAATCTCTCTTGACAATTAGATTAACAAGCTGAAGATTACAGCAGCTGTAGTAAGAGCAAGCACTGTAAAACACTGCCCTACAATAGATTACAGCCATAAAACGTTCAGAGCACTGTTCAAGCACTGTGTTACTAAAGACTGAAACTGATCATACACTTTACTGTGATGTTAATAGAAAAAAGATAAATGCACAATCAGGTCAAATTCTAAAGTATTGTGAAGGGTTGGTATATAGGAAGATGTTTAACGCTTAAACATACAAAATCAATACAAAATTTCATGAAAAAATTTATTCAGTTTGTATTTAATTTTATCTGCCGCATGTGCTGTACAACCATTAAAACAACACAATAAAAACAAATGGTCATTACAACGCATAAATACCTCATTACTGATCTGAGCTGGGATGCTTGCAAAATCAGGGTTGTTAGCAAAGGTTGATAGGTTTTCTACAGCCTCAAGCAGTGGAGCTGTAGCAACACGGCATCTGTTTCTATTGTCCTCAGAAAAATCTCCATCTAATGCCTGAAAAGAGAAAATTAAGCATGAAAACATCTCTCCAAGTTGATCAGATTATTAAAATTAACTGAATTATACATACACATCTGCACCATCTCCTTTGACCAACCACAGACAAGCAAAAAAAAAAAAAAAGATCTGTAACAAATTTACACTCAACGTTTTGATCAGTTGGGGAGTTGACCTTGATGGTTTTGACAAGGTTGGCTGTAGTGTTGGCCACCTCTTTAGCTGACTGGACAAACTGCCTTCTAGCCACAGGGTTGGAAGTTTTAGAGGAAGCTAGACGGCAGGCATTACACAGAGCTGAGGTGTGCTTGGCAACAATTGTTGCTGCAGACAAGACCTTTCAGACACAGAGACAGGAAGCATCAAGTATGTTTAGAACTGTAGGTATTCTGAAGCAGAGCAAAATACACTAACAATACAGTATAGCCACAAAACATTCAAATCAAATGAGAGTCCATTTATACACATAATACATAACACTACTACTAAAACAAGTTGTTTGCCTGTGCACATGTTGGTCTCATTGATATTGGTACCAAGTCTTTAGGGAGGAAGTCCAAGCCAGTTCTCAAGTCTTTTGCCTACAGTCCTGGTTACCTCATGGTAGCAATTTCCCAGTAATAGGCTACATTATGAGGACTTATAGATACATGTCCCTATGAGGAGAAGTAATCTTATTGGAGTGGGGGTTAGGTTTAGAACTAAGGCATGGGTGGGCAATTCCAGTTCCTTAGGTTGAGCTTCCTGCAGCTTTTAGATGTGTCCTTGGTTCAACATATCTGAATCAAATTGCTGAATTACTTCATCTGTATGCAGTCATTTATTTATCTAGTGCACTTATTTATGTAGTTACTTGATTGAGGGGTGTTGCACCAGGGACACAACTAAAAGTTGAAGGATACCGGCCCTCAGGAACTGGAAATTCCCACCCTGGAAGAAGGTGTGAAATGAGTTTAGGTTAGGTTTAGGTATGCGTTGATAAATGTTAGGTTAAGGGTCTGGGTAAGGCCATAGAAATTTATGAAATATGAATAGAAATCATTGAAAGACCCAACAAGAATTGTGTGACACAACATGTGTGTCTGTGTGAATGTGTGTGGTCTTTAGGAGTAAGGTCTGAAGAAAGGGACACACCGGTTGCATCCAATTTTTTTCCATGTCACACTGACTGCAGTGTGTATGAGGCTCCAACTATGCAGGGTAAGCAGATTCTGATCGTTGCAGATTTTTTTTACTACTTCTGAATCTGTGCCCCATGAATAAAGCAGTGTCCCACATTTGACAGGGTCAGATTATTAAAATTAAAATACAAAAAAAAAAAAAAAATAGAAAAGAAAAGAAAAAACAGCCAGTGCAAAACAAAGTCCAACCTCATGACCAGCCTTCACAGTAAACCCATAAGGAGACTAATGCATTATTGTGACTCATTTTTAAAAATCATAATAAATATATAAATAGGGTCTTGTTAAAAAAAAAAAAGTAGAAATTCACCAACAAGTTAAACACTTGAGATTCTTGTTCTAATTTTAGGCTTGAATCAAACCATAACATGGATTTAATGAGTTAGAAAGTTTGACAGTCAGGTTAATTTTCTACATTGTTGGTGTTGTGTTTAACAGCCGATCATCTAATGGTAACATGTACATTAATGTTTACAGCACAAGTTTTCAAAGCACAACATTACAATACAAAAAGACAAACCTGAAATGTCAGCAATTAAATGGCTAAGTGTTGTGCAAAGGCAATATAACCCAAATAAATGTTGAGTGAAGAAAAAAATTCAGAACCTTTGAAAGAGTGTATCTTTTGCTGTAAGAAAAGTTAAGGTTCAGGTATTCTAACAATTTTATGCAATGTAATCACACATATCTCACAACAGGAAGTCAAGAAGTTATATTTATACGATAGGAAATATTTATGTATTGTCTTATAGATTAAGATGTAGCATCTTACCTGTGACGGACTGCTGGCTGGATCCACTAAATTTTGACAAGCAGTCTGTATGGCTTGATGGGCTCTGGCGAACTGAATCGGATCCACCAGCCCCTCATGACCAGAGTGACTATTAGGATCGGAAACAGCTACAAGGTAAGAGGCCTAAAGAATTGATAAAAAAAAGGAAGTTATCTAACGTGTCAGTTTATTGAGGATTTAACCAGCAAAAGATAAGACAAAATAAATAAAATGTTAGAGCCTACCCATCTAAGCTACAAAATTTGACCAACATTCAAATTTATGCGACCCATGTCACTTAATGGCATTTAAAAGGACCGTCACACGACCAGTGTTGTAAGACCCTAATGCCCTGTTTAAAATTTGCAATCATTGCCTGGTGGAAAATATCAATACTGCCCTGGTTGTTTGGCTCTATCTGTGGCAGGCTGTGTACAGACTGGTGTGTTGAACAGATTAAACCTGTGATTCTCCTCAGTCCTTGCGCATGTCTGTTAATTTTAAGACGTTTTCTTTTTCTTCCATTTTACTTGAATTATGGATGTTTGTTTCTATTTAGTGTATTTTAAACTTTTTTGGCAAATTGGAATTAGAACTTTGGCAATGTAACTTCAAGTCAACAAATCAATGTGTCACTCTCTGGATTAATGACCTCCAGATGTTTTTATTAGATAAAATATCTCATATTTAGTGTGTGTATTGTGTTAATGTTTACTGGTAAATTGAATAAACTGATGTTGAGTTTAGACCAGAGGTCTTCAACAGGGGGTCCGCGACCCCTAGGGGGTCCACAGTGGTACTGCATGAGGGTCATGAAAGTTTTATATTTCCCACTGCAATGTTTTCCACTTATTGAAATGTCTTTAAATACACATTAACATGAATTCAACACGCTGTAGTAAACAGATAAATGGAGGCAGAAGATGTCTTTCAATCATCAATGTGCACATTCAGCAACACAAATGAGCTTTTTCACAACACCTCTCCCATCTACAAGGAATCAGAATCAGAAATACTTTAATAATCCCTTACTCCATATTAAATAAAGTGACTACAGGACCAGTTTGATATAACATACAATATATATAAAATGAGGTGGTCCCCGCACCATCTCGCCATCGGTTTGGGGGTCATTGAAGACCTCTGGTTTAGACTATTAATGTTTTGGCTCTTTATATGTCTTAAGAACTCTCAACTGATGGCAAGCTGGTAGAAGCTTTTTTTTGTTACTAGCAAAGAAAAAATAAGTGTGTTAAGGAAGGATACCTTTGAAAAAACAAGCTTCAAAGCGATTTACATCAAAACGTTTTAAACTTGTCAAATTACCTGAAATAAATTCCTTTTAATAAAAGTAATACATTAACTGTGATACCTAGGTATGGTTTGATTGCTGACTCATCCATTTAGTATAAGTGTTTTTGTTTTAGACTGACTTATGTTCCCTTCTAATTTCAAATTTAATGTACAATATTTTGTCAATTCAGCCACCGTCTGCGGTCATTATTCACTGCAATCAGGCTCAACAAAAGACTGTTCTTCTAAGTTCTGATCATACTGTATGTTTCCAGCTTACATTATATTTCAGAGAGCAACAATAATAATATCTCAAATAGTAATAAAAAGCTGGTTTAAACTGATGATTGATTGCGTTGTTAAATATTTGATTGATTGTTAAATATAACTTGGGGGTTTATCTAGAATAGAAGAAAATGTCAACAAAACATTTTCTCCTTGAAAAGGCAACAAGGATGCTATTTCATAGCTTGTTGGGTAGAATCCTGTAAAATCTTTGGAAAAACTTTATTTAACCTGCATGAGTCTAAATGGTTAAAAAGTAGTCCCTTAATCGTATCAACTTAGAGTTTTGGAAAAACTGTTACGATGTTTCATATTCTTTTCATGTAGTTTGGCTATGAATATTTTTTTCTTTTACAATATAAAGCAGTCTGGTTAGTTGTGTGAAAGTTATTACACTGAAAAGAGAAAAAATTCTGAAATCAAAGTGTGCTGTGATCTCACCTGTGCAGCAGCCTCGGTTAGCCCACACAGAGCTTTGGATGCCAAACTCACACTCTCCCCAAAGGCTAAAACATCACCTGTCTTACAGTGCTGAGAAATGCCTGCCATTGACTCTCCCAGAACCTGGGGTGCATTGAAAATAAAGAAAATGCACACAAACATTAAGCTGTTTGACAATTAAAGTACACAACAGTATGAATCATTTTGAACACCCGTACCTTCGAGTTCTCCATGACGCTTTCGATGCATTCAAAGTAGGAGAGTTCATTTACTGGCTCGTTGGGGTTGCCTAGGAGACCCCTGACAGCCTGTTCACAGATGGAGATGTTAATAACTTCAACAACTGTGAACACATCAATAAACATTTCTCCTTTAGTGCCACAGTAAATCTATCATGCAGTTAATTCACATATCAAAAAGCCATTCAATATAAATAACATGGATTGGATGATGCTTTAAAGATGAATCATATCAATTGGTGCCTTCAATTAAATTTTACTGTTGTTAAAATTAATGTTCAGTTAGGTAATAGTGTAAAAATATCGTTAAACCAAGCAGGCTAGAGCAGGTATAATACTTTGAAGTATTGAAGGTTCAATCAGTGCAAGCACACTTACTGGTAATCTTCAACAACGCTATGAGAGTGAGCAGATAAAAAAAAAAGACTACAAGAGGAACCAGTGACGAAAGAGGACAAAGCCCTCTCTACAAAATCCAACATTGCCTTTGTGTATCCTAACATGACCTTTGTTACATACCTTCTTCCCACAGCTATGTTTAATGAATTTAAATGAATTTAAATGAAATCCATATAGTCTCAGCTGAAGAAACATGTAATCTTAGGCACTTTATAAAGATGATTTAATGATATCATACAGAAATATTGGTAAAAAGCTTTTCTAGGGAAACTCAAAATTCACTTATGATTTAATTAGAAAAAACTTTCTTAATCCCAAGGGGAAATGAAATGCTGTAGTAACTTTTTTTTTTTTTATTCCAAGTTGTATATGTTGATAGCTATAGGCAAGAAAGATCTTCTATAGTGGTCTGTCCTGTGTGGGATCTTGAGAACTGTTTGACTGAAAACAGTCTGTTGTTGTTTAAAAATCTACTGAAGATGATGCTCAGCGAGCAAAACTAAATGCCAACAGCTAAATATCTGATCTTCAGAAATCAAAAATCCTGGATGACACCATCTGTTCTTTACAAGCACTGCCAACCCAACTCTCTTAAGTTTTACAGCTTTTTTAAAATCTCTATCTGCTTCTATGGTCAGAAAGCCTGGCAGAGACACTGGATTGGGGGATATGATCCTGCAGGCACGTTTTAGTAAAACGCACAACATTGCATTTTCAAGGTATTTTAACTTGTTTCTTAAAGATCTCACATTGCTTATTATGAATGATGGAAGAAACGTCTTGTTTTTCCTCTTCCTCTCTCTTCTCATTGCTCCTGCTCTCTATCCCTGGCACTTCTTTTTCAACTCAGCTAGGACTTGCAAAAGTATCTCAAGTATTATTTCAGATTTTAAAACATTAATAAACTGCTCCTGCATGTAAAAAAACAAAAAACAAAAACAAAACAACTCGCAATAATTGCAATGGTTATGCATGTCAAATGTGCATGAAAATATATTAAAATCATTTTAACTAGACAGCTTCCAACACCAGATGTAAAAAAAAAAAAAAATCACAATAAAAAGAAACTTTGATCCAAAGATTAACGAATTGAAGTACATAGAAAAAAAGAAAAAATAAGAAAAGGGTTTTGAAAAAAGCTACCACACTCCAACATGCAGTTGCCTAAAGACGCATGTTTCTACTATATTAATTCATGGATGACCGTGCAATGACATAAACAATTGGGTTTATTTGGTAATCTAAAATAACCTCCAAACAAATCAAAAAACACCTTAACATCTCAGCGTCACTCTGTTCAACCCACACAGAGTTTTATAAATACTTGGAGGAGGATAAGGTTAACATGATTTATAATGAAACTAGTAGCGTGGACAAAAAATATAATAAAATATGTTTTGTAAAACGTAAAAATGTAAAATACATATATAATCACAAAAAATATTCTGTGTGGAGCAAGGTCAAATTTCTTATGCTTTTAGATGAAAGATTTTTTGGCAAAAAAAATGGTAATTCTCATTGGTACAAAGCATCAATAAAGTTAAATGGAAGCACAGATATAAGCTTCCTGGTTGGCACAAGAATAACTCACACTTAGGATCCTTGAGAAGGGACCCCTTAATAAAGAATGCTATAAAATAATTGCAGAGACCGCAATTTCTACTCCATTTATCCTTAAGCCCAAAGGTTAGGAAAAAAATGAAGGCTTTGCATGATTTGCTATGTAGCAAAGTTGCAGATAGCAGTGGGAACAGTGCCCTTGGTGATAGAGGACAGAATAAGATATCAATGGGCATTTAAAAGCTTTAAATGAAAAAAAATACATAAAGATAAAAAACATAGTTCGAGTGGCATGTACATATATACATGATAACAAATGTGGATCCAAAATAATGTGTTTTGTCTGTGTGTGGTGAAATTAATCTAAGGATAGCTACCTCCAGCTCCCTCAAGGCGTTGTCACACTCTTTTTGTCCGGCTGCTTGCTGTGTGCAGAGCGTTATCAGCTGGTTAATGCTCTCCGTCACCGCCCTGAAACACACCAGCAATAGCAATACATCCTGTTAACTTTCATAATGGGGCATCTACATGGACACACAAAGATCCTAACTCCACTCAGACATGCTTTACGCTTCCCTATTCAAGCATGGCAGTGCTGGTCTCTCATTGTTATTGGTTAATACTGTGCACAGGGGTACAGAGATTGTCTGGAGTTTGTGTTCAGCCTTGCTGAGCACATACAAGCTCTAGCCAAGGCTTCCATCCTCCTAATTAGACAGAGAGAAGTCAGTCAGGCCAAAAGCCCGATGGGACCAGCTGCTTGGCTCTTCTCCTCTAGCAGGAGGATATGCACTCTCTTTAGTAAGATCAAATAGACATGTTGTGGGAGTGGCATACAGATTCAGTACAAATATGTTTTCTGTATCCATCACATCCTTCTTAATCAGGACCATATAAACACACAGTATCATGCATGGGCAAAAAAAAAAAAAAAAATTGCATTACTCATGTATCACACCTTGCTGCTACAGCTAGAAGATTCTTTGCATTGGCTGCACCTGGATCCACAGAAAGAGACTTGGCGGCCAATAGCAGCTTACTGGATGCCATTGAGATGTTCTTCAGATTACCAATGACTTGTATCTGGTCCTCTTTTGTCTTAACATACACAAATAAAAAAGAACACAGTTATTTTTATTATTTTTTTTTACAAATAGAATAAGATAAACATGAACAATTGACAGATTACAGATTAGACAACTGCTATCTTGGGATATTAATTTAAAAATAATGTTTTTAATGCCCTCTCTTAGTATTCTTTTTACAGGAGGTTCAAGATTAGGTGTCATGCTATGTCAACTTCGATTGCACACCATCTTTCCAGATGAATGAGTTAAATCACCAGAACAAGATCAAACTACATCTTATTAAAACTAAAAGGGTTGGAGCTATTAAAGACAATCAGTGTGCCCAAGTTAATAAGGTGAAAATGACTGATTGAGCAACATCTTAGCTAATAAGGTAATAAAATCATACAGTCCATATTCAAAGCTTCTAGAGCAAAGATGTTTTAAAGGCTCTGCTGAATAGCCATCTCTGTGGTATGTGAGGGAGGTAGCTGTCGATTGTGAAACCCACTTGGGTGTGTCCTGCCATCTCAATGCCAGCATCCAGGAACTCATCAAAGTCTTGGCTGAACTTCCCCGAGGCTGCAGCCAGCTGGCTACTTGTTCCACGGGATGAGTGGACGACCTCGCCTGCTGAGTGGTTGAGTTCAGCTGCCGTGTGGTTCAAATCAGTCTGGGCCTCCTGGAATGTCTTACAGCTGGGAGGGAGCTTCAAAGACAGGTCACACCATTAGGATTTGAGTACACATGATTGTTAAGAAAGAAGAAGCTTTGACAGTTCAACATACAGTCAGAGGTTAATAAATTCTTATACTAAATGACTGCAAAGCTTTCGTTTTAGTAATTCAAACAATAAATAAAAACTTTAATATCATACAGTATATCATGAATCAAGACTAGCTAAACTAGCTTCTTAGGGTGACACAATCATTGGGGAAGAACGCTGACCTGACAGTTGTCTAGCAGAAAGTCATTAACACTATAAACAACATTATGGACACTGGCTTTTTTTTATTTCCGGGAGAAATGAGTGGAAGGAAAAAGTGAGGCACAAAAAGTGAGAAAAAACATCAACTTGGAAATCCCCAGCATTGGAGGATTGTGTTGTAAAGCCTATTTAAGATGTGGGAGAGCTTCACAACATGGTGATTTTCAGATTCCTTCTCCTGAAACAGAGGAATGAGAAATATCGTACTTGGGTTCAGGAAAAAAAGGACTTCAATGTTGCTCACTATTCCATAATTTGTGTGATTCGCTTTGCATGGAATCAGTCTTTTGGAGCTGTTCTGAAGATATTTGGTTAGGTTATATCCAAGTAACGTCTTCGTATGGGCAACGACTTGAAGGCACAACCTAAACTGTTCATAATGTATTCTTTATGGTACACCAGCATTTCTAATCCAAATGACACAAAACTCATATGGGTGAGTAGCACATGATGTAATAACGTAAAATCAAGGGCTCATTGTAAAAAAAATGGCGTTCCCCTTTAAGGCAGCTGTTGCTGGGGATTCCATGTTACAGCGCACCATTGCTATGTGGCGGTCTGTACCAGACATGGGCAATGTGGAGTCAACAAGTCATCTCCATGTCATGTATTTGTTCTACCCAGCCACTGAAGCAGGTGAGTCCAATCTTCACCGTGAATTAACCTGTGCAGATTGGACTCACCTGGTTAATTGGCTGGGTAGATTAAATACATGACATGGAGATGACTTGTTGACTCCACATTGCCCATGTCTGGTCTGTACATCTCTGATGGCGAATAATATTTGAAGGCAAGATCGTAATCTTTATGAACTGACTGCACAGACAATATTTTGAGGTGGACTTTATCACTTAAAAACATTAAGACTATTATCTATACATTTATCACAGCAAATATAGCAAAGCCACACTCCACCACTGAACACAGGAGCAGCAGAAGCATCAGATGCAACTACTATACACACTTTACTGGAACACAGAAATGTAGTGAGCGATATACTGTAGAAAATTGCCGCAATCACTTGCTCCTGTCATGAGAGATGATGTTTCGCTTAATTATTCATTTCATTCACCTGTCTAACTCTGCCTGGTTTCTCATCATTGCTCATCTGATCCAACTGCCCCTGCATCTTTTTAATTTGCTTGCTCCCAGTCATCAGCACCAGATTCTTGTTCTCTTGAGCTAGTGGTGAGAGTGTTTTTAGGGTTCCTTGGTCTTTCTGATTTCATGATCCTGACTTGTTCTGCCTCTCAATCAATGAGCCTGCCTGTTCCCATCTGATCTAAACAGTGACAGTGTTCACCTGAGAGTTTCTGATTACTTGATCCTGGACTGTTCTGCTTCTCAATCACTGAGAATGCCCGTTCTCATCTGAACGGTTTGCCTGAACTGTCTTTGGACTCCTGGACCTCTGAGCCTTTCTATTCTGATCTGTTTGCCCTACCTGGCTTCAGACACCTGGAGCTCTGAGCCTGCCTGTTCCTGTTCTGATCCGTTTGCCTAACCTGGCTTTGGACTCCTGCATGTTCTCTGGGGCTGCATCATCTGTTGGCAGCCCACCGACTGGAATCAACCTTGTTCTCTGGGCACAGACTAAACTGTTACTTTTCTGCAGAGGTTCCAGCCTTTGATGCCATAGCCGCTGCAACTGCAGTTCCACAGTCCCTATTTAAAATAAATGCTTTCTGAGTATTCCCACTGTCTGTCTGGCTTTGAATACTGGGTCCTCTGTTCTGAGCCATGTCATCTGCCCCACCTGGAGTGAAAGCATGTTATAATTTGGACAGAAGGTACCCAGCGATATTTTGGAATGGGCCTTTGCTTGTGTGTCCACGCTGAGGGGGGTCTTTTTTCCTGGTATGGACACATTAGGGGCTACTTTTCTTTGAACCTATGGTGTATATATAGCAGCAATATCAGGTAATCATGTTCCATAATCTAGTTTCTCTTGCTTGAAGATTACGCTCTCAGCTAAGAGAGTAAGCAAGCTACAATCTCGGTCTTTCAGTCCTTCTTGTCTCAGATGGAGTCCAGAAGGGTGAAGGGTTGCTTTGTAGTTCAAAACCTTTGTTTAAAATGTGTTTTCCCATTCTGATTGCAGCCAACTACTGAGATTAACATGATTCCAGTTTAGGACATGTGAGATTTGATATATTTGTAAGTTATTTTGCACAATGTAGGCACAATAATTATTCTGTGTGTGAGGTATGGAGAAAATCAAACATGTTTGATTTTCAGTCGACCGTCGTGGGCAACATGCTCAGAGGGCATGCGCAAACAGGTATTCTTCTTCTTCCTCTCAGATGAAAACACAAAAAAATATAAAGCTAGTGAGCTTTATATTCCTCTTCTACTTGTTTAGCTTCCAGATAGACGAAGTCCGAGTAGCGCCATCTCACTGCGGAGCTGAGTCCAACGCGGTTTTTAGACGTACAGTGAGAGCAGGTAGTTCGTACATACATCGTGATCTGTGCATTCACACTGTATTACAAAACCCTGCAGTTTCATTGTACAGTGTGAGCTGTAGCTGCGTGCAATAATTGAAAAATAATCAATTATTGCACGCAATAACAGTGTATGCCCGGCTTAATAGCCTTGGAAAGATGCTCTGCATAAACAATGTTGAGATTCTATTGCGTATCACCGGGGGCTTTCTCAGCACTTTAGCACAGTCACATGTTTATCAACAAAATGCCACATAGTGATGCAGTAATTAATGTAAAATGAGCTCTACCACATTATTGTGTGCATCTACACCACAGTAAATAGTAACAAGTTTTGGAAGGCTCACTCATCAGAGCATGAGCTGGCTCTCTAAACTAAATTCTATATCTGAAACAAAACTCTACATTACTTCCCATCTATCAAGGCTGCATTTACTCGATTCTTGTATGCACCTCCTGAACGTACAAGAAACTTCTACCAATTTTTCCTTTCACTCAACTCAATAAATGTGCTTGCAGATGTTTTCTTGGGCAAAATCCTTTTTTTTTATGGAAAAGATGAAATAGAATAAATATTTATAGTATTAAAATCTTGACCAGGACTCACACAGTCTACCAGTAGCTTCTTGCTTGCTTCTCCAATGCTCCTGAGGGCCATATCAACATCTTTCTGGCCTGGTAGGCAGTTAACACAGTTATTCAGGGAGTGTGACACGGCTTTGGCTACCTGGAAAAAAAAAAAAAGAAACACAACATCTGTGTATAGACTGCCATTACCCAGTCTAACAGTGTGCTACATAATAAAGCCCAAAAGCAAAGCATCGCTATAATGGGAAACAGGGAATATATCTGAAATTCAAATTTAGCTCAAAGCTCTGTCACTAATTTTTGCTGCTGTCAAAGATTTATGCTAAACAATATGTTTATCTCTTCAAGGTCTGTGGGAAAATTAATGGTTTTATCCCTAAGGGAGGGATGCCAGGCAACAAAAGACTCAACAGAGAGAAAATAGTAACGCTTAGAGGAGATGATTGTTATGGAAAACCAGAAATGTTTACAAATCAGCAGCATATGGGAGAAAGGGACTGAAAAGAACAATGTAATTATTGTGGGACACTGATATTGCATTTGGGAATAAATTACAGGGACCTGTGCTACCTGTGCCAGTCTCTGCTGACTCTCAGCATCCCCTGGATGAACCAGAGCCTGATGTGCCTCGTGGATCAGCATGGCAGAGCCTTCCATCACATACTGAGCTGAGTCCAACATGGCAGCTGCAGCCTGAGGCTCCTTGGTGCTGGCTGCCACACCTCTGGCTGCTTGAGCCAATGTCCTTAAAGCCTGGGCTGTTTCTCGAGCAGCAACACCTGCAATAAAAATAAATAAGTCATCCACAATTTAAAAGAATGTAGCAAAGACAGACAGCAGATAGATGTGTATCTCTTCTTTCTTATATCCAACAATATTTCTTAAATTACTGCAGTGTTCGTTGTGAAAAACAGTCCGATCTCAGTTTTAGCTGTTATTGCAGCAGTGTTCAATAAATCAACTGAAACATACTATGACTGAACTGTGATACTAAAATGCATTCATTGCTTAAATTAATGAGAATCTATGCTAAATATGCCCCCCACGTAGGAAGTGCTCTTAAATTATTACACATAGAGCTAAAAAAGCATCAAATTGCATTAACCAGCAGAGTGGAGCCATTTGCTGATGAAATTTTAAATCAGTAAAAAAAGAGATTAATGAGCACCAAGCAGCACCCTAAGCCACAGTGTGAAATAGTGCTTGGAGACGTTTATTGTTGGAAATGCTGTTCCAAATCTATTGCTTCACTTAAAATCAGATATAACAGAAACAACTTTGATGGATTCCAAAATATTCTGTTAAAAACAATGAAAAAAAAATCATACACTATTAGCAATTTATTTGCTGTAATATATCAGTCTGCTGCGGTGACATGGGAAAGCATAGTCAAAGCATTTTGGATCTATTCAGAAGAGTGTTACCTGTGTAATGCTCATTGCCTTGTGCAGCACAGGTAAGCAGCTGGGCCATGGAGGAGCCGACAGCCTTTGATGTACTTCCCAAATCCTGAGCACACTTTTCCAACTGTGAGAATGATGCAGTGCATTATTAGTTCAATACTCTCTTTCAGCTTGTAGTTTATGCAACTTTAAATCCTAAACAAACCATTCAATGGTCTTAATGACATTTTCAGGGATTAAAATTTGTTAACTTTATGTTTAAACCTGGCATGTTTCGCAGTAAAATCCAAGGTGGCCGGCATTTGAATATCAAGGGCTAAACTGCCTTTGTTTGGCAATATGCAACCTTTTCTCGTGTGTATCAGCCAATAAGCTGCCCGCTTGAAACAAGCACATTGCTCCTAATGCAGAGCATGTACAAATGAAATCTCCATCAGAGTATTCATTTCTCCATGTGTGTATTTCTTTCTGTGAGGATTTTTTGGTCAAATTAGTAGTTCTTGTGCACGTTTTTTATATTTTGTGGCAACAAATTAGTATTTTGTGCATACAAATCAGTATGTATGAAATACATATGCCCCATCTCTATTTCCATCTGCATTCTGATCAGATATACAAAGTGATCACCAACCATCACCTAATTTTCCCTTTTATTCAGTATTTACTGAGATATATTGCAAAGAAACAAAAAAAATAATACACCTATCCATTCATTGAGGAAAATGGATCTACTACTATTGTGGATGAGGTATGGTCAGCTGTCTCTTGCAATAGTATTTACCTGCCTAAACATTAACATGTTTATTGACTTAATCTGATTTATTGATTGCATGGTATGATAATTATATATGTTAAATGACTTAAAGTTGTGCATAATTCGTAAACAAAAGACAACATTGCTTCTATAAATGTTTTTAATTGAAAACCTGACAAGTGTGGTATGCATTTGTATTCTGTCCCCCTTAATGATATACTTCTAAAAGAATCCTGTGCAACAAATCAAAGTTACCAAATTTGTAAAATATACACAGATGTCAATTTTTTCATGTTATTGTAAATAAAACTGTTTTTAAAGTCATAAGAACTTTGTTGAAGCCAAAATTGATAGAAAGCCCTGTTTTCACAGTGCCACAAGTCCTGAAAGGGGCACAGTAAACACATAGTCACTAAATACTGACCGTTTCTCCTGGAAGAGGTTTGAGCTGGCCATCAATCACAGACCTCTTTGCATCCTGGAGCTCACTCTTTAGCGTCTGTACTGTCTTAAGGGCAGAATCAATCTCCAAAGGGCCACAAGCTTCGTGGGCCTTTAGATAACATCCAAGCAAAACTGTTACTCAATGTCGGTTATGCAGAATAGATGGAATGCAAAGCTAAAAAGGCAGCTGACATCACAAGATGTGATCAAAATGGAGTTTAATTTAAACACAAGAGCCAGCAAATACTATGTCAGTCAGATGAATCTTGCTATCTTTTTCATTGTTACGATACCTTCTGCATGGCCGTCCTGAGCTCTGCCAGACAGGTTGCTAAATTCTTGGCACACTGCCCCAGTTGCATAGCAGCAGCCTGTTCGGCCACTGTCGGTACAGCAGACTTTGCAGAGGCAACCATCTTACTTCCAGGCTGAGGTGTAAAGATAGAAATATAAAACTCAAATTATAAGACAAAGGTTACAGAAGGTCATTGACAATTTCATGGTCACATGCCTACCTGCAAAAAGCTTTGGCTGGCCATGATGAGGGCTAGCTGAGGGCCAAGCTCCTCTGGCTGGGCCTGGCTGCTTCTCATTCCTTGCACCAGCTGGGGAATACTGTCTGCTACTGCCTGGAATGAAAATATTAATTCTGAATTATTATATGTTCCACTAAAATTACTTTTAAAAAGTCATATAAAAGAACGCATCAAAATGTGTGCATAAGAAAGACTGTACTACTGTACCTTGCAGCTGTGTACTAGCTGCTGGTGTGAAGCAGTATTTTTGTTGGAAGCAGCAGCATTTTGAGCAGCTGCTATGGTCTGAGTCGCTGCAGCCGCTGCCTGCTTAGCAGCTATCTGTTTATAAAACATAAAAAATAAGAGAATTTAGTCTAAAACAAAAAAGGGGTGCTTGGCAAAGAGGAACATCATGTATATTTGTTAATATAATGATATGCTGCTGTGTTCTGGCTCAGAGTTCTAATAACAGAGAGAGGAGTCCCTGACTAAAAACCTATGAGAGAGAAGAGGAAAAGATCCAGTCTTTTCAAAATCCAGTTTTTTATATAAATTGTTCACTATAGTCTTCCTTAATTTAGTTATTATACTGTATGTGTACATATATATATATATATATATATATATATATATATATATATATATATATATATATATATATATATATATATATATATATATATATATATATATATATATATATATATATATATATATATATAATGTGCCTATGTGCCTATAGGGTGACCTGGTCAAATGACAAAAAATTTCAGCGAGTAAGAAACTTTCAATAAAATTTTAATTTGAAAACCTATTTGCTCTGATCCACAAAGGTACGTATCTAAAAATTAGAGTTTCTCTTAAGTAAATACACCCCTAATTTAAGTTGGATAAATGCCCCTTAACAAGTTGAAGAGAAGCCGCACACTATTAGACTGGGTATCCCCCTCTCATCTGATAAGAAATTATAAAGCCAATTTCACTGGTTGATTTTAAGAAATAATCAAAGATTTTTAACAGATATGATATGGATTCATTGTAATTTTTTATGTCAGCCTGACCTATCGGATCAAAAAATAGCCAACATGTTGATGATTTTGCATTGAAAAAAGTCTGTTGTGTCCAAATACTAAGCACATGACCTCAACTAACACATCTGTCAAAACAAGGATTACAAAGTTTAACATCAGCATGTTCTGGAAGGGTGTAAAAAAAGGAAGGAAGTTGCCCCAAAATAGAAGCTCAATAAGTTTCACAGAAACATGAAGCTGCACACAGACAATCCAAATCCTTTCTGGTTTTGAAGTTTTGGGGACAGAGAAAAACAGGGAGTAAGCTTATTCATCACAATAATGACAATTATGTTTACAGGAGTCAACATCAAGGTTTTAAAGCTAAGAACACTGTATCCATTACCATGGATATGGGTGAAATCATCAGGCTGAATCAATCCCACAGCCTTAACTCTGGGTTCCTGAGCAAAACCCTTAACCCCCCGACTGCTCCCTGGGCACCACACAATGGCAGCCCACTGCTCTTCAAGGGGATTGGTTAAATGCAGAGATAAATTCCTCCAATGTGAGATCAATAAAGTTCAATTTTTATTATTAGGCATCTGGAATGTTCTCAGTTCAAACCATATTACAAACGTATAGATTATGAAAACGCCTTTGCCAGGAAACCAGTTCAAATTCTTAAAATGAAAAGGGGTATTTTACCCAGAACTACGCTAGAAGTTTATTTATAACTATAAAAGAGTGTGTATTTACTGTAATTAGCAAAAAAAAAAAAAAAAAAAAAAGCTTTTATGCCATTATTAGAGGGGAAATAATTTATTTGAATCGATATATTTAAACTTGAATCTTTGTAGATAGAAGATTATGGATCATTATAGGTCCCTGTATGGAGAGATTCTAGATCTTAAACAATACATAAAATCTTTCACAGTGAATTAATTTAAACTTCATTTAAGTTATTTGGTATAAACTTAACAACCTAAAAGAAGTTCAATTGCAACATTAAAAGCCCAGTCTGGTCATGACATCTACCTTGATGATGAGTGACACAACAAATATGACCAGCCTTAAAAGCTGGTCATATTTGATAGGGAAAATTTAGATAAGAAATGAAAAGAAATAAAAAAATCAGACATTTACAGAATACTAAATGTCAAGAAAGTGAGCTTATTGACAAATAAGTAAGGCAGCATTGGTACCATGAGGGAGTCCAGTAGTGGTGAAAGTACACTGAAAGATGCTGCTTATGTTATTGTGGTTAATATTTCATACAGAAGAAAAGATCTAGACACAACAATGACTGCGACTGAGGGAAATTTATTTTGTCTTGACATTGCAAAACGGGGGGCTCTGGAGTTGCCTAAATGTTTCAGAGATAATTGTTACAAGCACACTCTGAGATTAATAACATTGTTTTAGACTGGCTTACATGCAGCTGTGATGGAGGTTACCATTAGCACCATTACTGTAACCATCCGATGCAAGGAGTCAGGCTGAGATTCCTGTCTGATAGGAGGCTGATCCCAGCCCCAGGGTAATGAATAGTTTATGTGCCCGGGGAAATTGAACACTGGACTCTCTAAGCCAAAGGGTTGGTCGTCTTCAGGGGGCAAACTGATATTTAGGGCTAAACACAGATCTTTATACAGATAGTTCCTTCAGAGTATTAAAGGGATTTATATCTCTCTGTGGTGATAAAAAGACATATCAGAAAAAGGTGACCTTCCTTTGAATTTCATATCTCAGCGATAGGAAATATCCCTCTGTCTTAATTAAAAGGACAATTGGTAACAATTTATTGCGTGAATTCAGGTTTAACAGCATGGAAGTTAACAGGAAGAAAAAAAATAAATCTTCTGGTAACTCACCTCCAGTCGGTTGACTAGTTTTTTCTTTATGGCGTTTTGAGCTGCGGCATTAGTGGCAACTCGTAGTCCCTCAGCTGCCTCCCTCAGTCTCTGCTGCTGGTCCTCATTCTCTGGGTAAGCAGCTGCTCCCTGATGGGCAGATATACCCAGACAATTATGTATATATGTGAAAATAAACAAAAGCTGTAGCAATGCATGCTGTAGATACAGAAAATAATGAGTATCTAGATCTTTGAAATATTAAGCTTAATAACTCTGCCCTGCCTGTGTTGTATGACAAATGCAAAGAAACATTTAACTCTGTCTCCTTTCAGTTTCCAAGGAAACCGTCAGTGCCAGATCCTCTCTTGCTCTTTGATAATGGCAGTGATGTGGTGATTAATATGCCACAGATTAAAAACATCTTAACAAGCTACACGCCGCACTTCTGTTGCATGGGTATTTCTCATAGATAATGCCCTGCTCGACAGTGCCAGGGGCTCATTAAGAGACACATGCTGCATAGTTTCATACTGGATGTAGAATCAGATGGTAGATATCAGCATAAGGAAGTAGAAAGACTTGCATTAGTGATGTTTAAAAGTGAAGTTCAAGGCCATATTTTTTATCATTAACTAAGGGAAAATCACAGAAAGCATAAAACGTACATGAAGCAGCATCCAACTTTTTGATTGGCTTAAGTCAAGGTAAATGTGTCACCTTTGCAGCCTCCACCATTCGAGCAGTGGCATCTGCCAGCAGTTTGGCGGCAGCAAGAAGCTTCTTGGAGTTGTCAACATCAACCTCTGCCTCAGCATCTGACCTCATGGCATTGACCAAGTCTGAGGTAGCTTGGGCCAGCACACGAGCTTGACGGACCATCTCACCTGTTTAGACCAAAAGGCAAAGTTTATATCAGTATACTGTGAGCCCCGAAAAAATACATGAAGCAGCAGATTGTGGATTATTATGGCTGCAGCTGGGACATACTTTACAGACATTTTGTATAAAGGAAACAATTCTTTATTAAAACACACAAAAACAACATCATTCAAATGTACAAGTTGGTAAGTAGCATTCACACTTGTGCTAAACTTTAAGATGAAAAAAAAAATGCAGCTTTTAGTTAATAATACTGAAGAGACATTAGACTTTCAGGTATAACTATATGGGGCTTTACCTGGAGATACACTAACACTGTTACTACAAAATATTTAGTGAAAACCACTGGTAACTTTCTGCTGTAAAGTTCAGGTCTCAACCATCAAAGCAGATAGATCATGCTGACTTGTTTCTGCATTACAGCTCAGTTGATACAGTGCAACGCCTGCTGCAGGCAGAGCATGAGGTTAGCTATGGGTTGGCAGGCACAGCAGAAACAAACAGAGGATTAAAAGTCCGAACTGGGTGTATGGTGTCTCTGCTAACCACAATTTTTTTGCCTTTAGTAAAGGCAATTGAAGCTTAAATTACAACACAGATGCCAACCTTTAAAAGAAATGAAAATTACAAAGAATCAGGATTTGAACAACAACAACTTGGTAGCAACAAGATAAAAACACATGAATGACGGAAGCATTAAAATGAAATAAGCCAAAATACACTTGATAGAAACAATAAAAGCTGATAATTATAGCAATGACTACCTATACAAATATTATGTTTTCATTTAACTAAACTGGAAAATTCTGAATACTTGAAATACTTAAAATATAAGGCAGTTTATAAAAAAAAAAAAAAAAAAAAGTCTTATTTTAGAAATCTAAAATCTCTTAATATCTAAGATTTTCATGTTTATATCAGGGCTTTTACTGGCCATTGGGCATACAGGGCATACTGTATGCCCGGGCGGCCAACGGCCATTTGTGGGCTGGCCCAAGGCTATCATAATGTAATAAAAAATGTATTTATCAATCAATATTCAATATATTATTATATATTAAATAATTTATCATCTTAACAAAGAATAATCTAATTAAATGATTTGAGAGTGATTTATATCTCTATTATGGTCTTTACAATACCACAATTTGATGTTGATTTTATATGTTTGACTAAGGATTTTATTTAAAATAACTGATCAGTGGATAAAATCAGTTCCTCAATATTTAAGCAGCCTTTCTACCAAATCTTGTTTTAATGCCTGAGTGTTTTCTTTCACTATATATTTATTTTTGAAATTCTGTGTGTCTCCCCATAAAATATGCTGTTGCTAACCATAATGGGCCGCCATGGCCCAAAATGTCCAGGCCATTTTTTTCATCATTTTCACCTTTATGTCCTGCAGTGGAAAGTTTCTATTGACTCAAACTAATGTGCAGAAAAAGAAATGTGTGGGATGAATGCAACACCTCCCCACATGTTTGCCATTAAAAGTTAGGTTTCCTAAATTCCACCACATGCTCTCAATTATTCATTCTATAAATGTCAGTAGATTTCAAAGTGCTCTACAACTAATGTATGTAATCATATGAAATCTAACTTTTCTCTGCATTGAATGCGTACCTTGTGTTTGGAATATTTTTTTAAGCAAACTGAAGAAAAATGTTTGTCTCTTCAGACAAGTGCTAGAGTCATATGTTTCCTGTTAACTTCCAGAGGCTCTGTATTGCTGATTAAGACCAGACTGAGAACTCTGTATAAGCTTTGGATGAAATGTCTACTACGACCCCTCAGGAATTAGACTCACTTAAAAAAATCCACTGAAAAACTACAACCTGAGCTTTGAACATGGACTTTTTCAGGACCATTTGGAGATAATATCTAGTCCCACTGCATATTCAAAACATAGCAGAACAGGTAAACTCAAGACAGGTGTCTGTAGGGATCAACTAATTTCTGTCAGAACAGCTGCTGCCACTCACCCGCATCACCCATGGAAGTGAAAATATTTTCAGTCACATTCATAATCGTGTCTGTGGCTTGGTCATAGCGTCCGATGGGCTCCCCGCAGCTGGCATAGTGGCGGACGTGTTGCAGCAGGTCGCTGAGGGCCTGGCTCACCACACCAGCTGCTGCTGCGACCTGTTTCAGCAACTCGCCGTCGTTGCTAGCTGAGCGGCAAGCTTTGACGCAGGTCTCCACGGATCGGTCCACCAGCTTCCCAGCCTCGACAAGCTGTTCCTGACAAACTGGGGAGCTGATGGTGGGGCTCACCACCTGTACAACACACAAAGGATGACAGCAGCTAAGACAAATCAAGACATTTTACTATTAAGCAGAAATCTACAGTTATTTTTCCATCATTTAGAAATGCTAGTTAGGTACACCTTTCAAAGACCTTTCAAACATTATCATTTTGCATCAGTAGCAAATTCAAATCCCCATCTGTCTGTAAGTCACGAGAGCAGAAAATTCAAAGTGTGTACCTTGGTGCAGGCAACCAGTTGGGAGGTAGACAGGGCACACTGGGTGGCAGCTGCAATCACTCGGTTCTGCAGTACAGTGTCCTCGGCCACCTGGGCCACATTCTTGGCCTTCAGGACTAACATAGCAGCTGCATTGGCCACCGCTTTGGCCAGATTCATCAGGGTGTCCTGCAACATATTAATCAGTGTCCTTCACAGAAACAGAACACAGCTGTGGACGTGTGACTGAAGAGAGGTGGAGAGTAAATGCTTGCAGTCCATTTTGTTCAAACTGATATAATGTGACTAGTACATGACAAATGTAAAAGGAGCATCAAGACTTCAAACAGCAAGGACCAGGGTATGTGAATATTAAGTCATAATGACATGATCAAATATAGGAGCATAGTTAAATATTCATAGAGATTTGACGGGAGTGTTGGCCTAGTGGCTAGAACAGTGCACTTGTGCTCTGAGAAGGTCCCCAAAGCCGGCAATCTGGGTTCCTGAGCAAGATCCTTACCCCAACACTGCTCCCCAAGGGGATGCAGAGGTGCATTTCTACAGTGTGAGATTAAAAAAGTTTAATTACTTATATATTTTTTTTATATAAATTAAATATTCATTGACACTGATGATGGCTGATTGGCAGTTTAGAAATACAACCTTTTCCAGGTCAAAAAATGCATTATACCAAAGCAATACGAGTTTGATCTACAGTTAGCTACTTTATCAATGCAGTAAATGGTAAATGGCATGTACTTATATAGCGCCTTTTTTCAAGTCAGGAGACTTGACCAAAGCGCTTCACACTACATTCATTCACCCATTCACGCACACACTCACACACTGATTGTGGCAAGCTACATTGTAGCCACAGCTGCCCTGGGGCTCACTGACAGATGCAGGGCTGCCGTACACTGGCGCCACCGGGGCCTCTGACCACCATCAATAGACAATGCAGGTGAAGTGTCTTGCCCAAGGACACAACGACACTGAAAGTCAGAGCCGGGGCTTGAACCGTCAATCCTTTGATTTCAGGGCAAACCCCTACATCCAACGCCACTGTTGCCCTCAGTATTGAAATGTAATGTTGTACAGTTAATACTGCTGTACAGAGAACAGCAGAGTAGCTCTGTTTTTCTTTTTTGTTTTCAGCCTCAGCCTTTCATAAAAGTAAAATGCTGCGATAGTTTGGAAATCTTGGAATAAAACAGTTTAGTCTGTTTTTTAAGAGGTTGTAAACAGTATTTGTAAGATTTACTTAGCTGTAGTATAAAAGTGGCACATCACTGATGGATTGTTGGAAAAATAATTACATTCCCTGAGTGGATGAAAGCCAACAAACTAAGGGCATGTAGGATGTATGAGCCCGGGTTTTCAAATTATTCGGCAGATTAAAATGTTTTTTTTTTTAATCATCTATACAAATCTATACAAATATCAGGATTGGCCAAAAAACTCAGAATGGTTAATCTCCATTATCAAGGACTGGGAAGAAAAAAAAAAAAGCAAATAGTCTTTTTTCATTAATTATTTATTATTATTTTAAGATACAGGGAAATATTTGTTTCCTTTCCTCTTAATATATAAGAAAACATTTAAACTGAGGTCAGTTTAGTGCAGACACTAATTTCTATGTCAGATACTGTACATAAAGAAGCATCCTGGCTGTATAGATCAGCTCATTATTTCAGGGTTAAAACACTGTATGGTCTTTCTCCTCTAAAAGCTCTCAATCTGATGCTTTGTTTGAAAGTGGCAGGCAGACAATAAAGCCTGAGGTAATTACATAAGAGTGTATTGACATTTTTAAAGGGGGCCTGAGAATATGGGTGTGTGTCTTCCTGTTTGGCTGCCACAGCCATAGAAACAGTGAGTGGGAGGCATCCAACCTGGAACTTCTCATCAGTCTCGCCCTCCCCCATGTGACGGAGCAGGTCCCCGCTGGCTTGTCCAATGCTTCCTGCTGCAGTCAGCACCGTCTGTCTCGGCTGCACAAGGGTGACATCAGCACATTCATTACACGCGGCTGGCGAGTTTCCACAGAAAACACTCCAGCATGATCTAAATCAGTATCAAACCTCCCTACCTGGCAAAAAAAAGCTTTAGTAGTAGAGTTTCAGTGGTAACATTTTAAAATTAGCATGCAGTTCAGCATTTTGTATTTCTGTAAATTCTGGGGATTGCATCTGACAATGAGATCTCAAACTACCGTAGTAATCACTGTGTGCCTCACCTCGCCAGTCGCAGGCTCCACGGACCTGAGCAGATCTGACACGGCTCCTGCCAGCATCCTGGCAGCGCCCATGAGCTTATGTCCACCTCCCGCCTCATCTTCCATTAGTGCTGCGAGTAACTTGATGCCCTTGGACATTTCGGTGAGGTTTGAGGAGATGGTGGTGATGGCACAGCCCACTGCTGTGTAGTCGGTCTCTGTTGGCTCACCTGCAGAGGATAGACGGCCAAAATAACAGCCTAAACCAACCAACGTCTCGGCTGTGCATCTCAATTTACTGCTGCAGCATTGATTCAGCCACGCCATGGGGTGGCTCGCGTGTCATTTGCTTTAACAAACACATCAGAGTCATGATTAGAGCCTGTCTGAAAGGGCTAAGCTGATATAAGAACATTGATGAAACAAGTGGCTGTGAAGAAGGTAAACTCTAAGTGAAACCAAACAGAAGGCAAGGTTAGTCTGAAACTGAACTGGCATTATATCTAACTAGAAGGGGCAGCTGGAAGAGAAATGCTCAGTGCAGATGGTTCAAGATTTATACATTAGGCGAAACAAAAATATCTATAAATAACACAAAGACAGTAATTTATCAGCACTGGTGTGAAAAGCATCCAATAGTGAATTGTCATTCTGGTAAAAACATTTTCCTTTATCAAGTTTAAACAATATAATATTAGAAATAAAGTAATATTAATTAAATGCAGCTCCATTAAATATTTTCTTGAGAACTCACCTGCTGTGAGATTGACCACAGAGGCTGTTCCAGCAGTAATGGCATCCACCTGAGAATGGATTTCATGTTTTGATTTATCCACTTTGTTCCGAACCCAAACCCTGGAGGCCTTTAGGAGGAAAAAATTAGAGTTTTATATTCATCACAGCAGGACATTTTTAAATGCACTGGTTGAAGTCCAAGGCTAGCAAACAAAATATGGTTGCAAGCAGCATGCATGTTTACAGTCTGCTTTAAAAACCAATAATTTTTAAAAATGGGATAGAAAGTAAGTACATATTTACATGCTGTATCTACCTTATATACATGGTACAGTATAACTCACCAAGTCATGGCCCAGTGGAGGCAGATTATCTACTTGTCCCAGGTCCACCTGTGCCTGCTGGACAGCCTTCATGCTGCTGTTAATGGTTCCCATTAAAGCCTGCTGAGCTAGACTCTGATGGCAGACATGCAAAAAGATAAAACCAATTTTGCAAACTAAAATAGGTTTATTGTGCATCTTTCAGAAAAGCATTGCTAAATAAGTGACCTTAATAGCTTAAAGAAATCACACCTAGACAAAAAGCATGGCAATACGAGTGTAATTTGCATTTTCAAGATTACGTATATTTTATTTCTTTGTGACTTAGAGAATAAAGCACATTGAGCTGTATTATCCTACTCACCAGTGGAGGCATGTGTCCTCTGTGCATCTGTCCAGTGGTAATTTGCTGCTGGGCAGAAGGCATTGTGCCCACACTGTAGTTATCAGGGCCACCAATAGAGCCAGACCGTATAATGCCAGGAAGGGCCACTGACCCGTGCTCCACACGACCAACCCTATTATACTGCTGTTGCAAAATTGTGGATCTATAAATAAATTTGAGAAAATGTAATTAATGGCAATTTTATGCACAAAAATCTAATTAAAATTGACTGCAAAAAGGTTAAACCTGCAAGCAAAGGTAGCAGTTATCCTTGGCCTTTGTTATTTTTGTCAAAATGGATTTTTTTTTTTACTACTGCTTTTCATATTAACAGAATTTCTAAGTTTTAAGATTTTGCTTTTGTTCTGCACTTTATTCTTTCATATGTAATCATATTTTGCTTGCTGGTTCCCTGTATTTTCCAGGAGCCATTTCCTCAAGATAACTGCAGTTATCCTCACAGCTGCACAGTGTTTCTAATCGACCACCCTACGATCACCCTATAAATGCCACCAGTGTTTTTCCTCGTGATGCTCTTATGATTAACTATTCTTACTTTCCCCTGAGCATTTGTTTTTGTAATTTTTGGATTCCCTTTCAAGTATTTCTATTTTAGGTTTTAAGTTTGTTTAAACCTGCTTTCCTCCTTCTGGCATCTGGGCCCTGCTCTAAATCGTTTCCTTACTGTTTTAACTGAATGCTAAGAATTACTTAATTGTGAATTATAAGACCAACCCAAAGTAGAGTACTCTTCTGATACAGAGAAAAGCAAGAGCATAATGATGCTTCCAACACCATGTTTAGATAAGGTTGGTATATATGTACAGTGTAACAGTTTTACTATACTATCAGCTTAATAGGACACCTTTTTCTAAATGTTTGCTCATATTTATACGGCTGCAAGCAGTCAGATTTGTGGCTAATAACTGGTGTATCTACAGATTGTCCTATCTATGCTGAGTTTGTCTTCATTGATTGATTTACATGAAAATCAAATGAAATACAAAGGTATTTGTAGTTTTGTTAAATTTGAAAACGTTGAAAGGGAACTGAATACTTCTGTAGTCAATGGCATTTATTACCTGAAAACCAATACATATGCTAATTTTTATGTTAATAGTATTACAGAGATTAATGTAGATCTTTCGAAAGAAATCATATAATTGTAATTACAGCATAACAATGGTCCCATGCCAACATCCTCGCAGTGAGCAGGCCTCGACAGAGAAAAATAAAAACAAAACAAAATTGGATTTCACGTCCAACTCAGCATATGCTCTTGACTCCATTGGTTAATTACAGCTTGTTTTGAAATACATCAATTATGTCTTTGCAATGGAAACACCAAAATGAATCAGCTGGCCCATGCACACTGGAAATATGGCACAATAATTTATCATTAGTTTTAGCAGGAGCCTTACATATTTCCACTGACTATACATGTTTCAAACTACACTTCCAATTTACACTCCACTCCTATTGGGGACTATAGAATAAATAGCCATATAAAGCTATTTTGATCCCCTATTTCATGAATGTCCTCTTCCTGCCTCCTTTCTACACCATCCTTGATCTGTTACGTGGATGTCTCCATTGTTTATGTGTCTATACTTCCAGATGGTAGTAGAAAGGACTGCAGCGAGATATAGTAAGAGGAGACTTTCCACAGTATTGATACGAAGAGGATATACAGGTGTATGCTTTGGGGGGCTCTCTTTGGCATCCTTTATTGCACATTGGCAACACCTATTGCTGTTGTTTAGAAGTGTAGCTATGAACACAAATAATCTTACAGAGATATGAATATGTTTCACTCATTGCATCTAACTGATGCTTAGAAGAAAGGGCATCTCTATTTGAGAAATTACTATTGCCTGAAATATCCCACTAATCATGTGACATCCCAATCTACTCAGATGTGAGTCTAAATGATGAGTTTACAGTTGAATTGGACAGATGAGGTGACCTTGTAGAGATACATTAGATATGACATTTTTCAGCAGTGAAATCCTGTGAGGCTTAATTAATCAACACTCCTTGAGTTAATGAAGGCTCAGCCAGCAGCTTTAATCGCAAAAGTCCACAGTTTTCAAGACTCAAATTCCAAAAGATCTGAGCTTTGCTTTATGCATTTTGAAACCCTCAAATGGCAGATTTCCAACCCTCACCATGAAACAGTGGAAGATATTCTTATTTATGACAGCTATTCAAAATTAAACCTACCAAAGAGTGGATGAATGGATGGATATATAGTTCGTAGAAGAATAGACAAGTGGATGTTGGATATACAGGCGGATGGACAGATGTACAGATTGAAGAACATAATATAGGAAAGGATAGGAAATACAGTCTTGAAATAATAACCATCAAATACACCTTTTTTAAATTTTTAAATGCTTAGTACACTTCCAAAACAATTAAAACACATTTTGGAGGGTGTAGCCCTTCTTTCTAACAATCTGGCTGACATGATTAGTCCTCCAAAAATCTGAGTCTAGACCAGGAAACAGAGATATTGTTTAACACACCTTTCTGCAGCTACTCTACTGTTACCCGCTCTTTACCCCATTCAGACAGTGTCTTTCCAACATAGAATTAATTTAGAAAATAACCTTAGAGGAGTAAATCATAACAATTTCATTAAAATGAGTAGGACTCAAATTAAGCAAAAAAAATGATAATTAAAATGCGTCTCTCCTCAAAGAGTTAGTTGATGACTGATTTGTGATATTTAAATTCATTTATATAGTCTTACCTCAAATTGTTTTATGCATATGAGGCAATGACTAGTTCTTCAAATTTTGACATTCTTCTAACCTTTAACCGTTAGTTACCCCACCCATATTTTTGAGCACCAAAACCACTTGTCTCTATTTTGTATTCTGTACTCTATTTTTTTTAAATAAGTTTTCAGATTTCCAATCTAATATACTGTATTGGGGGATTTTAACACTAATGCCAACAATGAAGGGGAGGTAATTTAAATGAAGTCTTTAATGCTATCTTAGATTTAATTGGCTTCTTTCAAAATGTGCATAGCCTAATGCATTCCCTTCTCATTGTGCTATTTCGGCTGCCACTGTTGCTGCATGCATTCTCAGTATCAGGGATTGCTGCAGAGTTAACGACACAATGCAAGCAAATCTCTTTTGTTACTACATGCTAATTGAGTTGGAGCAGTATTTAGAAAAGGCTAAAGGAGTAAAAAGAACAAGACAAAAACCAAGATAAAAGCAGAGTGTACAACATATATAATTATATATATTACAATTCAATGTTATTGACACAATATTACAAAGGTATTACAAAGAATAAATGCAGTTGTCATGAATTGAGAAATGTTAGACAAGATATTTGTTTATGTTTTACCAATATTTTGTTCAACTGCCTTTTTAGCACTATTTGTATAACTGAAACTTTTGCAGCTTAGATTAGAGTTATTATCTGGCTCAGAAGCTAGAAGTGAAAAACACTGGTATAAGAAAAAGGTCTTAAAACTTCCTTTCTGCTTCTTATCTTTGAAGTGATTTTGTTATTATGTCAATTCTATGCTAATTTTATTTCCCCTAACTGTAAGTTAAGGCTAGTTAACCACAAAATTGTAAGAAATTAACACTTAAACAACATATAAAGAATTATCTTAAAATTTAAAGTGCTGCTTTTGTGTTGAATCTGACGTATTTTGCCCCCTAAAAGATTTGAATCTATCTGTAAGGTTTAATAGCATCATCACTTTTGTGCTGTACTAATAAATCAGTGCTGTCAACACTTTACCGCAGAGTACTATATAAATGCTACTCACTTCTTAGGGGAAACGGATTCCTCCAGCATTGTGGATTCTTCGTCCCCCTCGAGGCCAAATCGATCTTTACTCTGCTTCTGTATTGAGAGGATATTAGTAAACACTGCTGATTATTTGGATAGACTCTTAAATGCAAAGTATATTGCATTATTTTAATTCACTATTATTTTTATCCACTTACCTTTTTAAGAATGATGTCAATGTATCCTGCAATAAGCTGGGATATCTGTTCTCCTTCTGTTGTCTGGACTGAGTAGTAACTCTCCTGATATTCTCCAAAATCCTTGTTTAATAAGAGATAAAACAGTTTGTTTAAGCTACAGGGTGCTGTCATCTGGCTAGATGCAAAAAGGTTTAGCTTTAACTAGAGGGAGGGAGTGAGGCAATGTGTGCTGAGATGAGAAAATGCATCACAGAGGGTGAGGTTCGTAAATAAATCTGGCAGGACTTTCATCATTTTTAACTATCAAGGAATGAGACTATGTTCTGTTGAGCATTCCATTTCTCCAAAGAGCCAATTTCATATAAGAGATGTGGTGAATCGGAGAAATGTCTACTTCAAAGTATTTCCAAAAAAACCCAGAGTGAGTATTTTTCATCAAAATGCCTACTGGCAAAAATACCTTATGAGATTTTATTTTTTTCAATGTGTATTTTTTGTTAGCCTGATCTTTTAATAAAATACACCCTCCAGCTCACAGTTAATTGATCTAAATTTCACTAATTTTCCTCTTAATTCTTTTTTTAACTCAAGGATAATAGTTGGCAACTACTACTGTGCTGTCTTAGTAGGGTGATAACGCAATTATAATATGCACAAAAACATACGGTAAGCAAAAAGCAGGGAGACTGAGTGCTGAACCATGAGTGAATTAAATTTAAATATGTTTTTGTTTATTTATCCACGTATACCAATAGGAGCTGTAATCTGAATTTTGTTGTTCTGCCTCAATTTATCTACATTAAAGTTCAAAGGGAATATTTTTCTAAGAATATATAGTTACGTTGATATAAAATTCACACCTGAACTTAGAGACCAGGTAAATACGTTTGCAAATGCAAAGAAATCAAAACGAATAGCGTTATAAATCCATAATAAAGCTATTATTGATTTATAGAGCATGACTTAATAAGGTGCAGGGGAAACGAATTTAACACACCTCATAAAATGTATTTATTAGTAAAGAAATAGGAAAATTATTTAGTAATAATAGCTTTAGTTCTTTCTGTATAGAGAAACTTGTGACTCAGGTGTAATTATTTTGAACAGAGTAAAAAATATTTTGGATGAAATTATAATTTGAACATAATTTAAACCACAGTGGGTAAATATGGGTGAATCAGCAGCAAAGCAGACAGGTTAATGAAAGCCTAGTGCTGCTTGAGGGTAAAACACTTTATTTGAAGAACTATTTTTCTTTACAAAGTGTCGTCTACTGTAAAATGTTCTGAGTCTTTTCTACAAACTCTGATCTTTAGATCTTTCGATACATTTTCAAATGCATTAAAGTTCTGTGTCTCACAGAATAATCCCTGCAGCTTATCTACTTTTTCTAAACCCAGTGGCAAATTTCCATTTCTGTATGTTTGCGATCCATCTATGAAAAATCCACCCTTGTTTCAGATTTAAAAAAATAATATCCTAGTAATTTTGTTAATTAAGATTTCCCTTGCTTACATAATTTTGTAGCACATCCTTTAATTGTATCACATCCTAAAAAATTTGGTGCCGCAATGTCATATAAAGAATTAAAGTTTAGCTTCTGTTAAGCCGAATACATGCTACCAGAGAGTGATTGAGTTCTGTAACAATCTAAACAAACTTCAAAATGCTTTTCAGCAGTGAAGTGTTGTGCAGTAAGAAAGCATATATTGCAAATAAGCTATTGCGACTGACAGATTTTTTTTTTTATATATAAAACACTGCATCTGCTGAATCTAGGTCTTTCTAAAGCAGCCAACATTGGAAAAACATTATTTTATTTGATTATTGTTATGTCTCTTTTATAATTAAATCTTAGAAGTGGTGCCTTGTCATGGTCTCTGGATCATTTATAGGTTAAACAATATATCTGTAACTGATGCCCTTTGTTAAATAATACAGTTAAAATGCATTTGAAAGATTACATTAGCTTACTCTTGCAAATAATTAGACATAAATGGTGGACAGCTAACTGCCAAAGACTACTTTGTCTTATTTTGCATCAAAGTTTAGTTAAATTAAATTGTTTATTTTTCTATGGATTCTCAAAATAAGGTATATATTTTACACAATAGAAACCTCTAAATATATTAATATGTATCATACTATATTTGTGATTAAAATTACAATATTTAGTCATCAATTTATTATTTTGTTAATGTACAGGAACTAGTCACAGAAAGAATAAGCTGCTAGAATTTACCTGAACTATATTTCAACAAGTTATCAAATGAAAAACAGACCTTTGACTTGTGCATAGGCAAACAGAATGTTTTAGCAGATACCACTCAGGCCCAAGTTTATCTTTTTTAATCCATTTTATTCTTTAAAGTGTTTTGTATGTCTTTCTTTTTTTCTTGCTTGCTTGTACACTTCATTTTTCATTGCATTTGTCTGTCTGGAGATCACCCTGCTCACATTTTTTTACACCAACAGTCTGAGTCTGCTGTTAGCTTTTAGTAGCTCCGCTGTGCCGCCTCTCACCAAGCCACCCAATATCCCACTCAATCAGAGAAGGAGGAGAAGTGGGACTTGCCCTGGCATCAGGCATTACAACTGGAAGAGAAGGTGGGCTATAGACCTATTATTGTGTCCATCAACATATGAAGTTGCGTCCCTTCCCAGGAAAGTGGTTATTTTGGCATTTGCTCTGTATTGGAGAGGCTATAGAGAGAGCAATTAATTATTCTGAGACTTGGGTTAGAGAGCAGTGAGAAGAGAGGAAGGAGGTGCTGCTCAGTTTACAAATTATTGAACTTGGGAGTTTTTATACAACACAAATGTCCACTATTGTTATATTCTCATCAAGGACTGAATTCTGCACAATCAATGACTTGATGCAAGCGATTACATAGAAAATTATAACAAATCTGTTTGTATTATTTAATCGAAATGATTCTGTGAAGTGCATTGAGATGACAAGTGTATTTGGTGAATAGGCACAATATAAATAAGCCTATTCTTTCTATTTTATTCTTTTAAAAACACAAATCTCAAAAACAACCAAAAGACATTTAGATAAGAGAATTAAGTGAAGATCTGGAGTATCAGGAGCTGATAAAAGATTTAGATTTATTGATTTTCTGCATTATTTGGAGTTCTGAATTTCTCTTTTAGCTTAGAATACATGTTGTTATTTTGAAAGGGAAAATTAACTTCAGTGCTGAAACCTGAGTCCTCCCCCACTGTTTAACAAAACAAAAAAAACAACATAAAAATTACCTTAAACAGAGGGGGAGGACTCAGGTTTCAGCTCTCCTAGAGCTATAAATGCAGCGTTAGAGTTGATTCCCTCCCACTATCACCTCAATCCTCATCACCATGCAGGTGGTCAAAACGTTGTGCCTGTTAAGGCAGGCCAACAACCACCTTAACGACTCCCCCTTACAAAGTGGTGGAAATGTTTTTGGTTCAATTTGCATGTTTTCTAAGCCATAACAACGCTTTTGTTGGGTTACTTTATAAGCCTGGAACTCAACTAGAATTGAGAAAACTTTCTGGATGGGAAGCAAAACATCTTCAAAACTTAGGAAACAAAATCCAGTGGATTGTTTTTTTTTTTAAACTTTTTTTGGAACCTTTCAGTAATGAACTGGGTATGTTGCATTTCTAAACATTAAATTTCTAAGTTCAGCAAACATGGACATTGTGACACCTCCTCAGTCTTATCCAGCCTCAGGGTCAGAAAAAAACCTAAAGTAAATTAAATCCAGGTTGAATAAGAGTTAATAAGTTTGAGTTGGCTCTGGGTTTTTCTTTCAGCCAGCCCATCATTGTTTCTCATGACTCTATCTTTCTCTGACTGAACAGCAAGAAGCATGGCCCCTAAACCTTGATGTCAGCAGGTTGTGATCAAGGAAGAGTTTAGAAAAATAAAATAGTTTTGAAAACAAATACACAAATATACAACATTACTGACATGCACTAAGATGACAAAGTGTTTTTTTCTTAGTTTAAAAAGTACAAATGTTATAAACTACTGAAATGAGAACAAAGGAAAAGCCTTCCTTTTTTAGAAGCAATATTTAGACTTTTATTAAGATGCTTCTATATACAGCAGTTTATTAACATTGCATTTGGACAAGTTGCAACAACTGCTGGATTATCATGTAGATGGTATATGACTACGTCAGCACAAGCTTTTTATTATGAAGACCTTTTCAAATGTCTTAGTCAAAGTGGGACAAGACTTTTGAAAAGCTCTAGAAAAAGGTTACATTTTTAAAGCTTTCTGATGCCGCTGTAGGTATTGCACAAGAGACCAAAGAAGGTTTCTTGTGCAATACCTACAGTATGTGTTGAGAAACCTTTTCAGGGGCACGAATTAGGTCAAAATGAGACAATTTTAATAGGCAATGAGAAAGGGCAAGCCTGCCTTTCTTAACACAGACAGATTTCAAAGAGTTGATTGGCTTTCTACCCATTATTAGTACGTTTTCAATGCTTCCTTTAACTTTTTTCACATAATTCTACAAGAAATTTCTTTTTCAGTTTTCTTTTTTTTTTATTAATTTAGTTATTACTAAAATGGGTGTGAATGTAATGACAATGGATGAGTTGCAAATATATTTAAAGAAAATAAAACATGGTTAGATACTAATTTTCCCTGTTCTATAACATTAGGAGCAGTCTAAAAATAGAAGAAAAGAGTTGCACTGTACCAAAGTGAAGCTCTTAGGGGAGGCTGCCCATCTCTTGACTGTTGTTAGAGGCCATTCCTGCACCACATCCTTGGTTTTCTCATCCACTCTCATGACTGACTCTTTCGTTATCCCCAGCAGCCTTGGGACCAGCTTGTTTTTACCCTTCATCTTTTCCTATCAGAAAGGAAAACATCAGACCCAAAAAAATAAATAAATCAGGGCTAAACACCTACACAGATGATTCATGCATACTAAAAATGCAAAATTCTGGGGTCTTTTATTTACTGCTATAATACAGATGTGACTCAAACAGCTGAAGGGGTGTGGCGGGGGCAGCAATGAAGTGGCCCAAATGGCTCTGGCTTGTTTAACTGCTGCTTTATTGAATAAGGTCTCCAAAGGTTTAAGTCACTGTCAGCACAGCAGCATGGAGTCTCCACCAGCTTCGCTGCCCACTGATAATCTATTACAGCTCACTTTGGACACTGTGCGTTTACTTGGCTGCCCTTCAGGGGTGGAGGGGATAAAAAATAAATTAGCAGTGTGTGGAGAAGCGGAGGTAGACCTAAGTTATTCTTCACACACACATATACACAAAGTCAAACTCTTGTTTATTTTATCCCAGGGTCAAATCTTTAGACAGTAGCACAAACCCAGAACAAGTCTTATTTGGAGAGCCCTTACTCAAGGGCAGAAGATAACATTGTTCCATATACCTGCAAGCCCTGATTGTTTCAGGTTCTATTATCTAAACGTCACAATTTTCATGGCTGCATTCAAACAGATCCTTTCTAATTTTAAGTGTAGAGATGATTTATTGTGTCATTTAAATTAACATGCCTGAGCAAGAAAATGCAATCAAGGCATTATAGCATACACACCGGCACACATGACTGCAGCAAACCTATAACTGAGTGAATGCAATTGCTTTAATGAACTGTAATCTTTTTTTCTTTGTGTTTATGTGTTTATAGCAATACAAAGCTTTCAGGCACAAAAACCTGCAGTGATTAAAGACTTAGGGATGAGAAATGGTGGGTTAAAAAAACACGATCCACCAATGCCAGGTCTGCGCTTTTCCTTTTGCAAACATCAACAGTTGAGTGCAGAGGGAGTAAATTATTTAGCAGAGTCTTGAAATCTCCATCACTGCTTCTCTCTTTCGAACATAAGGAGTGAATGTACTTTCATGTTAACTTGATGAAATTAAACATTTTCATCTAAACCCTGACAGCTTTAACTAGTTGGCCAAAAATGTCACGTATTATTATGCAGTTTTTCTTTTTTTCTTTCTTTTTTTTTTTTTTTTTTTTTTACAAATATTTAACAAATATGGTAGAAAATGGGAGTGTTATCAGGGGACTTAAACAACATAAGCTTGTGGAAATTTGTTACTACTTATAAGCTTTCCATTTAAGGTGATAACAGGGCTTTTAGGTTCCAGAATAATTTCATACCTATTTGATCACACAGGCTATCATTGTAAGTGGCAGCTGTATAATCATAGCTGCCACTTACATCTACAGCAATGCTACATGCCTTTTTACTGCAACACATTTAACTGATAAAGCTCAGTTAGAATTACCTGGAAATTCTCGCTTCAGCATGTCTTTGGTTTGGATTTTAATTAAAATATCAAAATTGCAATATAAACCTCTGCAGATAAAGTGAATTTCTAATTTGTTAAACTAAATATGTAACAGGATTATTCATTGTGCTAATTAAAATTATCACCTGAAACCCACAAACAAATAGCATGGAAAAAGCTCCACAAAAGAAAAAAAGAAAAGAAAAACAAAGAAAAGAAAATCTAAAAACCCTTGAAAAAGTATTCCACCAATAGCTTCAATTTATTTGATCAGGATTGTATGCGTTTGACCTGCACAGAGTAGTAATAATCTTTAAGAGAACAGGAATATAACAGAATTTTAATTATCTAAAATAAAATATAAAATTTAATGAATATATTCAATCATAATTTCTTTTTTTATCATACACCAGGTCACTCTGGTTGCATACTATGTTTCTCTGAAAGTTTCCTATGTCTTACAAGCATATTATTAGTTATTAGTGTGTTTTTCAATGTGTTTTTACTCAGTTTGTTGGTAAATAAATCCCTTTGTGTATATTGACAAGAACAAAGGAAGTTTAAAAGAAGGACTAGGCTAAGCCAATTAGCACCTTCCAGTGAAGTGTGAAAACAATAAAGAAAAGTCCTAAATCCAGGGGGATAAAATGCAAAAAAAATAGCATTCATGATACACTATGAACATCAGTGTTCACTGAAGAGGAGGTAGCAGTGAACAGTGTATATGTCTGTTCACAAATTCACTGCAGAGTAGAGGGACGTGTAACCACTGGATTTCAGTGATTGCTTCAAAATGTTGATCAACAAAACTTTTGTTTAAGAGCTTCATTGTATATACATATATCTATGAGGGGCGTTCAATAAGTAAAGACTCCTTTGATGAAATTAAAGTAACTTATGGTGATGATGCCCGTTATATCACCTTGCAAAATGTTTTACAAGGCTATATTATGGGACATTATCACTATAAGTTAATTTCATTTGATCAAAAGTCTTCCATTATGTGCGTCCTTTCAAATGCAAAAACGATCTATCTATCTATCTATCTATCTATCTATCTATCTATCTATCTATCTATCTATCTATCTATCTATCTATCTATCTATCTATCTATCTATCTATCTATCTATCTATCTATCTATCTATCCATCCATCCATCCATCCATCCATCCATCCATCCATCCATCCATCCATCCATCCATCCATCCATCCATCCATCCATCCATCCATCCATCCATCCATCCATCCATATACATACATACATACATACATACATACATACATACATATACAAAATAAATGTAATGATTTCCATTTTTTATACTCTTAATTCATTATTACTTTTTTCAATTGCAATTTTTTTACTGCCACCTGATCTTTTTCTGTCTATAATGAAAGGTTATGTGAACTTTCAAGCTCAGCTGTGTATGGGGCAACAGTTTGATGCAGGAGTTTGCCCGGCAACCAAAGGTTTGACAGTTCAAACCACAGCTCTGGCTATAATTGTCGTTTTGGCAAAAAAATTCACCTGCATTGCCTACTAATAGTAGGTTCGCTGAATATAATGTAAAGCGGTTTGGTTAAGTCTCCTGATTTGAAAAAGCATGACATAAGTACAGAACATTTTACAATTTATAAATTGTTTTCTAATCCCTTGATGTTCTGACAGGACGCTATAGGCAGGATTCACTAGAACATAGAGTTGTTGTGGATTGGTTTATTTAATAAATACTAGTTTGTCTTTGACCACTATCTGGTTTTCAAGTAGTTCTTCTGTACTGCTGGCAGACGGTGCATATGTTTGTTTATCTTGTCTGCTCATCAAGCACATGTTGGAATTCTATTTAGGATCAAAAATTGACCTAAACCAGTGGTCTCAAACTCAAATCCTTGTGAGGCTGTTTCCAGCAACTTTTAGATGTGTCTCTTATCCTACATATCTGGATCAAATGGCTAAACTACCTCGCTACTAGCAGTCACAGCATTGCTAATGTGCTCATATTGGACTCAGCTTTGTTTAACGAGAGATGCCTCTGAAAGCTGTAGGAAAAAACAAACTGATCAAAACACTATCGGACCAGACACTTGGTGTAACATGACAAAATTGTTTTTGGTCTGTTTGGTATAGTCATGTAACATGGTAGTGCACCGGGGGGGTTATCTGGATTATCACTGGAAACTTCTGCTTGCCAGATCTATCAGGTTAGGGGGTAGTTCTTGTGCCATATTCTTTCATTTCCAGGTGATGGATTGAACTGCTTTTTAAATATATATATATAGCTTTAGAAACTAACCCTGCTTCATACCTCTCCAACATTTTATTCTTGGATTTGTTTTGTGTTTCCTAGACTTTATGGGCCTTTTTGTTCAGCAGTTTTCTCTATCAAGCCTTTAAGGTCTCCACCGGAAAGGTGTATATATAAGATTAAATTACGCATAGGGAAAAATTTCATTAAACTGGGATAGCATCTGAAGGAAAATGGTTGCACTCCATTTCATCTGGGCGTGTTAGAGTAAAGGGGCTTGAATACATTTACATGTTATAATTTTCAGCTTATTCAAAGCCTGTATTGTTTTCCTTGCTCTCCACAATTATACACAACTGTATTTTGTCTTATCACATAAAATCCCAGTAAAAAAAAAAAATCAGTTGAAGTTTGTGACTTTAATATAAAAAAATACAAACAAGTCCAAGTAGTATGAAGACTCAAACAAGGCACTGTTTATCCTCTACAGCAAAATAGGCATATTTAAAGTCACATAAATAATTTGATGCATGAGTTTTAAAAGTGTCATTGATGATTCAGCTCTTACCTTGACGAGGAAGAAGGACACTCCATATGTTGGCAGAGATCTGGCAAGCTTCACATACTTCACCTTCCCTTCAATTTCAGACATTTCTCCACAGTTTTTATGCTCCTGCATGGACAAAACTGTAGTTATGGTACTCTAAAGCATGTGAAAAGCTTTAAAATGCTGTGGTCTACATTTTATGCACGTAGTTTATCATATCAAGTGGAAATTTTGCAAGAATTCCTGTGGACTTAGGAAATTAATAATATATTTTAGAAACATTTGCGAAACCAAAAACACATACTTGGAATATTTTCTTCTCGGACCCTCGTTGCTTGATATACTCTTTAGGTAGAAACTCTTTCAGGCTGCAAAGATAAATAGCATTTTTCACATAGTTAGTCAGTTAGCATACAGGCATTCCCTTTTCTATGAACATACCTCCTCATATGAGGTAATTCTTGCCTTTGTATCTATGTATCAGAAAAGGATTGTAAGAGCTGACATCAGCCCTAAGTTTTCCACTGCAGGAAATCCCAGAAGAGAGTGAGCTAAATGAAGCGTTAACTAACATAGAGTCCTGAGCTAACCATAAAGAAGCTCTAAAATTGTTTTTCTTTTTCTTATTTTATTTAATTGTGGCTTTAGCTAATCCTTTGAGTGAAAAAAAAATCTTACTCCAAGAATCCAGGCTTGTGTTTGTGCTCCACGTGGGGTCCGAACTGGATCTGAGCCTGGATCCCTGCAAACTCACAGGCTTTATCAAAGGAGACGGGGTGGGATCCATTCAATATATCATCTCTAGCCTGGAGGAGACACAAGGACAGAAAGCAGGGAGGGATTAGGTGAGGCTCACGTTTTGAGGTACAGGGAAAGTACTTTAAAGGCACGACAAAAAGCCCCAAATCACAGGACAGGACTCTATAACAAGCACCTTGATGGGAGATTTAGAAGCAACATGGCTTGAAAAAAGATTTCATTTACAGCAGGAGATTGTATAACTGTATTTCTAAAGGAAAGACAAGGATAAATGCTTTTGCAAATGCTAAATATGGTTTAATTTTCTCATTACAGAAAATTATAGACGATGGGTTGTAAAAGTATCAATTCTCCTTCAACAATTCTACATTTTATCAACTTTTGTGGATTTTCTCAGGATTTTATTATAATGTCCAATAAAAAGTTCTGCACAACTGTAAAACAGAAAGAAAATAATTTAAACCTAAAAATTCTATAAAATTAGAACTTTACACACATGTATATTCCTAGACCTTTTCCCCAACGACACCCCTGAAAGGTCATAACATAATATCCTACACAGCAAAAACAATCTAGAAATAAGTCAAAATGTCTTAAATTAAGTGTATTTACCCTTAATTTGGGTAGGTAAATAAGATAATTTGCCAATGCAATAATGATTCTTACTCTTAAAAAAGGTTATTAGATAATATACACTTGAAATAAGGCAATGAAATTGTTTTTTTTTCTTATTTTAAATAAGATTAAAATGTCTTGTTCCATTGGCAAAGTGTCTCATTTACCTCCTCAGTTGAAGAAAAAATGCACTTATTTTAAGAAAAAATTATTTATCTAGATTTAGATTTTTTCCAGTACAAGATTTAAAAAGGCAAGGAGACAGGGATTGAGGTTCCCATTCCAAGACCACACCAGACATATTTTACAGTCAGAGCTTAAACGGACTGGTTTAGACATTAATATGTTTTCATTTCCTAAATGAGCTTTAAGCTTAATTATTTTCCAAATTGGTGATCAGATTTAAATTGATATCCCCTCAGATCTGATTGAATTTAAGCTTTTCTGCCAAGAAGAATGGGCAAAAAGTTTAGCTGCTTGATGACCAAACTTGTCAAAAACATACAGCTAAAGACTTGCAGCATCGATTGCCTTATTGACTTGGAAGGGCTGCTAAATAGAAATACACACATTAGTTTTCAGAGTTTAATTTGTAAAACATCTTGGAAACTAAACTTCAACATGATGCATTACATTGTGTTGTGTTCATGTACAATATAACCGAAAAATATTTGGACATTTCTGTTTATAACTGAAACATAACCAGTAATGTATCAGGCATTAATTATATCTCATACACATGCCAGTAAATGAATTACCGTTGATTTCTTCCTGCTTAGCAGAGGAGGCATTAGTCACTGAATGTTTGAAGGCATTTTTAGCCACACTCTATATTAAATATCCAATTTGATAGGGGAAGAAAAGTCTTTGTTGACATGTTTCAAATGCTTTCCCCTGTGCGTTTTTCTCCAGGGGGCAGTCAGTTCTCCTTCACCCTCTCCTTCTAGTTCACTGCTGCACATTTAATGGCTTCAAGAGCTCAGAGGGCCTGCTGACAGTCAGAGAGACTTCGTCCATGCTTTTAGCAATGGCATATCAGTACACAGCATAGACTCAGCTTATTCTTACGTCGCATTACATCAATAAAGGCCTAAGCAGCAACTTACTGCTGTAATGAGGACAACAATGTTCTCTCACAATCACGTCCTTCGCCGAGTGCAATTCACTATGGAGCACATAAGCTCTTAGCAAACACAAGAAGATGTGCTAAAATTAGTCCTTACACATGCCTTTCATACTGATACGCACTTATCACTAGAGGCTGTTACACAAATTAGGATGCAAGGAATAATAGGACACACTCATTCTGTTGTAAGTATGACTTGGAGAGATAGAGATAATCTACTAATAGAGACAAAGTGCTTTGAAAATAATGTTGAGTCTACGAGACAAAAGAAAGGGTAAAATGGGGGAAGATTTAGAAATTAAAAAGGGATCCATAAACTCCAAACCTACCAAAATATCCAAATGTCTTACACTTTCATGAAGTAGATTTATTTTATATTTCAACTTCTGCATATGTCTAAAGCAAATGTATATAATGGACCAACAAAGTAGGACATGGATGGAACATGGAGGCTAAATACACTTTTTAACTTCTCAGTTCTCAAAAAGATCTCGGAGTTATCATAATGTAGTATTTGGAATCAGTGATTATGGGAACTCCAATGTAATGGATTATAATACATTAGTTAAAGGTGACTAAAGTGAGGACAGTGTTCAAAGCTATCAAAGGAGTCATAACATGGAATTTACACATATCAAATAGAGTTCATTATGACTTCATTTCAAAATCCTTCGTTTCTCGTGAGGGTATGCACAAGAATTTTAATAATGTGTATTTGTATTCATGTGAATGTATTGTTAGCAACATTAGCAGTTTTCCATAGGTCTTTCACTACTTTGTCCTGGCTTCTTAGACATTAGGTATAAAATTATAGAAGCTATAACTATTACTGACTGCCTACAGGTGAGTCCTGTACAGTTTCATTATTTTTTTCTAATTTATTGATAAGATCCCCATTAGCACTGCTATCCTGTCACCCTTCTTCATTGATTTTAATGTTAGCCCCTTTTCACTATTGACCTCAATACAGAGAAACCAAAATTATGTTTTGTTGAGCGCTTGCTCTTGTGATCTCTTCTGGTTTAAACCACACGGAAGATGCATTTTGCGGCAGGTTTTAACTGAACCGAGCATCAACACACATTCACAAGAAAAAGTCTGACTTCCATTTGATAACTCCTTAAGATTCACAAAGCTACTCTTCAAGGCAGCATCCTCTATATTTCTAAGGAATACTTCACTAATCTACCTCCATGTTCTTAAAAAATTGTTAAAATCCCCCACCTTTAAAGCCAAAACACTGATAAAATACTACATACAAGCAACGATTGTGTCATATAAACCAGTACATCTAAAGAAATCTACCGGCTCTTCTGAGACACCTTTGAAGAACAAATACCACAGAATTATTTACTGGCAACAGATCTGCTTTCATTATACTCTTAAGAGCCAAATGTATTGCAGCAATGCAGAGTTATGCAGTCTCAGCCTTTCAGGGAAATGTTTGAATGACTGCTACTGCATTGCTAAATACAAATACTACATGAGCACAACAAAATGTGCATATGAGTCAACAGTATTCACAAAATATTTCACAAAGGATAACATTTTGCAAATTATATGAATAAAAGAAAAAAATGTTTTATGAATGTGCTGAAGATAGATTTTAATCATATATTTTTTTTACACTTAGCTGACTCTGTTAACCTTGTCTTAAAAAAAACAGTTACTGCTCTATAAGAAAAAATAACAACCTGGTCTATGTTCTTTTAATGTCTTTTTTATTTATTTATCTATATATTGCAAGGTATCTACAGGATTGCAGCGAAGCTGAGAAAAATACAGCAACTCCACAACAATAAAGGTTATATGTTTTATTTATTTGTTAGGCCCCGTTTGTTATTGAACATATTGAATTTGGGAAAGTTGCAGTATTTTGGAGTTCTCAGAGTTAAGGTGAGCATCTTCTGTATCAGAGGATGTGGAATCTGTTATTCATAGTAAGTAAAATTAAATTAGCTAAATGAGAAGATATGCAGCAAGGAGGAAAAGTCCAAGATTAATTTGAAAAGGTGCAAAAAAAAAAATGGAAGCCAAAGTTGATAAGACACCAGTAGCAGTCAAAAAAAAGATATGACCATTGGTGTTCTCTGAAATAAGAGCTAAGAATGTGAAGTTGGTTTATATAGCAGATGGTGATGGTGTACAATAAGGTTTATGTCTACTGATGTGCAAAAATTATCTTTAGGTTAAAAAAGGACTAAGTAAACACTATCAGGACAAACACGTTTTAAATTGCTTTCCTATACCATGAACATGTTTATATTATCATCATGACAGGGCTGCTTTGAAAAGTCAGAATTGTCTAAAACATGTACTGTAAGGCAAGTTATATCCATAAAAATACCAGATATGGAAAGCTCAAACTTCAGACTGTATTTTTAATAAATGTGAAATCTGAAATAAAGGTGGTAAAAAGGAAAGAAAAAAGTCAGAAACCACAAAGTCTGAGGAATATTCCACTTTGTTAAAGTCTCTCTTTTTTCTTGTTCTATTTGGCCCTTTTGACACACTGACAAATTAGTACAACTGCCATGTGAATAGCCTTTGTGATTTGTGCAATAATCCAACTGTGTGAGAGAGACAGAACAACGCAAAGATAGATGGGGAGAGCATGGAAGGGCAGGGGGTGGAGTTGTTGTGAAAAGAAATATGAGTGTGTTGAGAGGAGACCATGATGTGCATGTTAGGAGTCTAATGTTTGCCAGGAGGGTGGGGGTGTACGTAACAGTGTCACAATGAGTGTGAGATGGAGAGAAATTGAAATGGAGAGAGAGAAGATGAAGCAGAAAGGCAATACAGAAACTGAATTTAAGATTTAATAATCATTTTTGGACATAAGGGGAAATGTCAAGACAACCTATGAAAGTCTGTGTGTGCATTTGTGTATTTTTGGGTTATATTTTTTGGGAAAAATGTATATTTTAAATTCAAGTTATGAATATTAGAATAGTTTATAATTTCACCAAAACAAAACTGAAAAACTTTTATTATAGTTTAAAAATATGTAGATTTCTAAAGAATTTTAATGTAAGCCACTCCCACATAGGGGTGTGTAATATGATAATATCCTGAAGGATTAAAATGAGTAGACGACCTGCCAAAATGAGAACATTGTAAATAGAGCAAGTGATTTACATGTTATCCCTATTTAGAAAAAGAAACAAACAAAAAAAAAAAACCCAACAAGACGTGTGTTATGCGTTCCATATGTTGATGTAGTCTCAGCATCGCATTCCTGTGAACTTTGACTGGGAACTTTGACTGGGGAATGCCAATGCCATTGTTTGTCTCAGTTTTGTAAAATCCAGATGCACCATGCTAATCTGAACAGACAACAGGCAATTGGAAAAGAGCTCCACTTATTTGATGATTCAATGAAGTAAGCTCAACATCGTCCCTGTTGTCCATGCATTGTTGGCCAAATGTCAAGTTGTCATCAGCATACGACTGATGCAAAAAATTTGCTATAATTGTGTTTGGTGTGAAAACACCAATAGATTCCCATCCATGATAGAACTTGAGAGCCATGAAACTCACATGACATTCAGTCTGAGCAAAAAAGCAAGTTATATAAATACAGAGTAAAAGGGGTAGGTGCCATTGTGGCTATTTGGTCTTAACACATGCCCAAGTCAAAGTCTCAATGTGTTGGTTTTAGGAAATACCTCCAAAAGATTTTCTTTTTTTTCTTGCTTCAATAAGATCGATCTTTGTACCCACTTTCAAACACATCTATCAAACCGGTTAATTAGGCTGATTTAAGAGGTTGCTGTGGAGTCACATGTTTTTACCAATGATTTATTCAATTAAAATACCAAACTTTTCGGAGGGGCTAATTTTTTTGCCATCTTTCAGGACTTTTGATGAACGTTAAGTCATCCATAAAAGCACGTCAATAGTCAGAGGTCCACTGATTAGGATTAAGAAACCAAGAAATACAATGGGGCTTTACAATGCCTTTGGGCCTAATAAAAGGGAATCCTTAAAGTCACACTGCTCCAGAGTTCTCTAAAATGCTCTTTAGCTTACTTCAACTTAAACTTCTGATCCTCAAACTGACTGATAAAAGAGACACAAAACTGATAACTTGATAGTTTAGTATGTCTTGCATGTTTGTAAATGCTTCTTGATCTCAATGAGGGGAGATAACAGAAATAGATGATTACTGTCCAGATTAGCATGACCGTAAATTGAGCTTGTACCTTAAGGTAATTACGCTCAGCCTTAGAGATAGAGAGAGGAGCTTTGTTATCACATGGAGTTCAAAACAGAGGTACTGCTTCTCCACAGTGAAAGGGTCATTTGAGGTGGTCAGGCATCTGATCAGGATGCCTCAGGGGTTTCTTGTGTTGCAGATTCACAGACACATTACACTGGGAGGAGACCCAGTGGGACATGTCAATCCACAGGAGGGACTTTATATGGTACCATCTGCTCTGAGAACATATTGTGGACTGAGCTGAAAAGTTTTGCTGAAAAGATGAACATTCGGCTTTCCCTCCAATAACTTTTATCTTCCAAAATACAATCTAGCATATGCTTGGGAACAAGGACCTACGAATGGATAATCAATCTGTCAAAATGCGTATTCATCCGACACTGAAGTTTTCCGCAACAATCAAGCATTTAATTTTTTCCAATACTCTACAATGAAGAAAATAACTGCACGGCAGCGTGGTGGGTAGCACTGCTGTCTGGCAGCAAGAAGGTTCCGGGTGCGAATCCCGGCCCAGAGTCTTTCTGCATGGAGTTTGCTCCTCCCACAGTCCAAAAACATGACTGTTAGGTTAATAGGTAACTTTAAATTGTCCTAATTGTGCATGTTTGTGTGTCTGTGTGTGGCCCAGCAACAGACTGGTGACCAGTGCAGGGTGTATCCCAACTCTCGCCTATAGACTCAGGATCACCGATGGAATAAGTGGCAGAAGATGGATGGATCACTGAACGGTTTCCCCTAGTTTCCCAACAGCAACATTTTAAAGGTGCATTGTTTGATCATTGAAATAATAACTAAGTGTATCCTTCACTACGGAGAAAAACAGTAGCTTAGGTCAGGGTTCTAAAGGAAAAACTTTCTCATTGATTTGGTGAGAAAGATTAAATTGGTTCCTTAACAGTTGTCCTCCATGCGTCTACCGACTACATAGGAAATCAGATCTAGGAATGACATCAAAACAGCTTAACCATATTAGAAAGTTAGGAAAATAGGAACAGCTATGCTCGGCTCTGGTGTCATATTTAAAAAACAGAACAATAAAAAAAAACACTAACCTTCCACTTCAGTACTCTTATTATCTATGAAAAATCTACAATAGAATTTCTATAATCAAAGGCAACCTGACCAAGAAAGTCCAGTTATCTTTGTTTCAAGCCTGTTGTTGTTGCCATGTGAGAATGATAGATCATTTGCACAGACATTTTTGGACCTATATCTTCATTTTGAAACTAGAAATTTTTAAATTTTTCAGTCCTGTTGAAAGAAAAGCTTAAATAAATTTTACCTTTCATGTAAGCAAGCACTATCAATGATTAAGAAATAGGTTTTTTTTATTATTATTTTGCATTTAATAAAATAAAAGCACAAGAGAAAATAAAAATAGAAACTATTGAAAGCTTAGATGAATGCACCTGTATTTGACTATCAAGTAATATCATAAAATAAACAGTGCCCTGAATGAAATGTTTAAAATTTACAGTGCCCAAAATAGTAACATGGAGTAGTTTGTGAATCAACAGTTAATTCACATGGTCAAATATTTGAGAAAAAGAAAAATACCCTTCACAATATTGTTATTCAGAGTGATGGAGGCTTAAGGGGTTTTACCTGAACGTAGAGCAGGTTTAGTTGGACTGGATCCCGTGAGTCCACATTCTGGTCAGAATAGAAGAACTTTCGCCTCAGCAGCAGGGTTTCACATTCTTCTACTCCCTGCTCTCTAAATGTCCTGCTGTGATCCAGCCAGTTCACTGCACAATCAATACATAAAGTTTGTAACTACATGCAAATAAAAAAAGATCATAAATATGTTCATTGTTGAATTGAAAAGTTTATGACCACTTATAATTTCAATTAGTAACGGTAAAATTTGAAAATCTCTCAAATAATCATTTTGAAAAAGTCAGGATTTACTGGCGAAAGAATGTTTATTTTTAATGACAAGATGGGGGAGACAGATAGGTTAGGTAACAATTCATAAACTTTGTAATTAGAAGGGATGTAAGACATTTTGGTGCCACAAGATACATTAGTATTAAAAAGCCACAGGATTTATTTTCAATTTAAAATTTGTTACATATATTTCCTTGCTTCATTTAATGACTTTGTCAAGTGAAATAAGTCTTAGCAATCATTATAACTTCAAATATAAACGTGTAGACTTTAAATACCTTCAATCCTTTATTGAGACTTTAGTTTTTTAGGTTTTAAATAAAGAGATTTTTGTGATGCTATGATGTTGTCATCAAAGCGATGGTTATAAAGACTTGTCATTTGGCTGTTTACACTTTCAAACTTTCCAAACTGTCTGTGTGACAGGATTCTAGTACTTACCGAAGAAAAAGGTAGCATCAGACAAGATAATATGTAAGCACTGTTAGAATACATGACTGGCTGTGCTTTTTTTGTGACTCTATAAATCACAGTTTGCAGGTAAGAAAAAAATATTTATTTTGTGAAATCCAAAAGAGTATAGTTTTTTCAGTTCCTTTTTTTGCAAAAGGGGTATACTAGAATTAGAAAGCAAAAAAAAACTCTTCGTATACTAGACTAGGGATGTAAGTCATTGATAATGAATTAATCTAAAGTTGATTAATCTTAGTGATTGGCTAACGATTAATTGATAATCTTTTCATTACATGGATGGCTACATTTTATTTTTACAATATGTTGAAATAAAAAATGTATTTAGTTATATTTGGGAAATGTATTGTGTGTGCTGTATTGAATATTGACAGAATAACAAAATGATGTTGTCTTACATATTACTAAACTTAGATATATCTTTAAGATAAAGCAAAATAAGAACTTTTTAGATTACTAAATAAAAAAATGAACAAAACATGCGAGACACTAATGATTTCCATTGTACAGAGATGTGAAGCCAGCATTAAATGCAGTATTTACATTTGTCTCTTTGTGTTCAGTGTAATCCAGCATGTGCCCTTCTATCCTCAACTTTCGAGCACAGCAGAGAAATTATGCTGTTTGCCATGCAGTATGGCTAAATGGGTTATTCAGTTAATATCTCACTATGTTTATTCAGTGTGTATATTTACAAACAGAATCGGATAAATTCCTTCTAGATATTTGCCATTGCTAAACAGTGTAAATAATCCCAGACCGAACTTTTGATTGATTCATTTTTCTGCAGTAGCGTGCATCCACTTTAGTATTACTTCTTTACCCAAGGCATCGGGTGCCAAGAATAAACAGTGGTGCCATCCGGTTGATTGGTGGTAACATTACAACAAAAACAAAACAAAACAAAACATTTTGATGGGACTCTATAAATTAATAAGATGGAGCAAATTTTAATCCAATTACATTAGTATTTATTCACAATGATTCATAAGTCAATAATTTTTGTTAACTTCCCGAAAAGTTCTACAAAAAGATACAATGATTACAGTTTCTTTGAAACAAAGTATGTGGCTCTTTAAACATTGACTGTATTTGCAAAAGTTAAAAATTTGATTTAAAAACTTTAGCAATTATTTTTTAATTGTTGGTTTAGCAAAAAAATAAAGCTAAAATCGAATATTATTTTTTGTGACTTATGTAACCTCCCATCTTGTGACCTGAAATTGACTGTTACACCCTAGTGATTAGTCTGAGTTTCAGGACATGAAATATGAAAAGTGGTATGACCTTAGAAATGCAGAAGGTATTTGGTTTAGGAGACAGTGGCATCTTTTCCTTAAATGAAACCCTGGGAAAACCACCTTTGGTTGCTCCAGTTTGAAAGGTCAACTAGTGTTCCACTTTTGCATAAATTGGTCCAGTGCTTTAAAAAAAAAAGTGCAATCACATTAGTCTATTTTTAGTTTGACCAATCTAAGAACCACAAGTTTTTACGCACCAAATAAATTCTAGAGTTAATCTTTTGTAAAGCCAAATCAGAATCTTTGAATCTGAAATTCAACCGGCACAATACGACTTCAGCAAAATTATCCAGCATCTTTGTACAGAAATATTTTCTAAGTTACACACTCCCTTCTGACAAGATATGCACCAAAAGACTTTTTTAGGGAACAGGAACAGGTTTTTTTATTTCCTTTACTTCTGGTATGCATATGTCACTCCCAAATCATTGCGACCCTGGGCAGTGAGCCATATTGCCCATGTAAAGAACTGCCTCTGTCTGAGAGCAGAAACTTACAGTCATCATCTGTATGAAGTTTGGCTTTGAGTTTTTCCATTTTCCTTTCATCTCGTAGCAGAAGGGTCCTGTCTTTCTTCAATGTCCCTGTACTCTCCTCCTTCTTGTCCTCTGGAACTTCCTGTATGAGCGAGTATTCCTCATAGTTGGTAATACCTACAAAAAATTAACAAAAAGCATCCCCTTTAAAATGATTACAAACTATTAAATAATAGAGAAAATGCCCAGCCACTTCAGCTTTGTTCCCTTATTATCTCTTTCTTTATTTTTCCAGCTAAAATGAAGGAAAGCTGGTACAGAGCCAGCAGAAAGAAAAGCAAAAACACAAGGGGAGGCAGGGAAGAAGCCAAGCAGAAAGCCCTCATCTAAATAAACATTTTCCAATAAAGCTTTCTGCCAGATATACATCCTTCTCTTCCTCACCCAATTAGGTTCAGAAGCAGCCTATTAAAATGAAGTATAGAGCTTAGGGAACACTTCTCTATTATGGCAAATAGCTAAGTTTGGACATTCAGAGGAACACTTGAGGATCTATTACACACCAGCTTGTTTGAACTTTATAAGTGTGTATCTTCTCGATTCTAAACAAAACCCTAATTTGGATTTGTCAAGCAAAAAAAGTGCTTCAAGTGATTAAATAATCCAGCTCTTTAACATTTTAAAGTGGTAAGACAAAATAAAACAGTGTTTTTTTTAACTCCAATTCACTCACCTATTCTACTGCATATTGTGACAAGTAGCTCTCCGACTGTTTTTGAGTCATCAACCATGATGGTTTTCACAGCACCATCCAGCATTTTGATCTTTTGCGGTCTTTGTTTCTTCTTATACTCCAAGACATCCTGTGAAAAATAGGAGGGAAAGCAGGATGACATGAAGAGCTTTGCTAATCCCGCTCGACTGTAAAGTGCTTTTGCTTCTCGCAAGCGGAGAGGCATAAATATTTCAGCTCCCACTAGAAAAATACAAATCACTTCAAGAAACAAGAAGTGACATTGACAGGCCTCCACCCTGGACTATATGATTTGGTCTTACTCCATTTCGCAGCATGTAGTAATCTAGGGTTCTCCCAGACTCAAGCCAGATTCCTTTCCTCGGATCATCGTCAGACAGGAACAAGCCATAATCAGAGGCTGGAACACAGAGCAACACAAAGCATGCAAATATTGATGGCCATGGTTTTCAATCATGAAAATTAGATTCAGGAGGCGTTGTCTAACCTTGTCCAGACTGGGCTTCTGGTACTCTCTCTCTGATGATCCTACAGGCATCATACACAGGTGTGGATGGTTCAAACTGCATCGTTTTTACCACATTGCACTGGCGCACACAAATCTTTAAAGATAAGGCCACCATCTTGGCGGGTAAGTGTTATGGCCTAACCAGCCTACACACCTGGAAAACACATACAAGAAGCATGATGTGAGATTAAGACAGGTAACGTTTTATTTTTTTCTGGTATATAATCAAAAATAATTAGTTTGTGTTTTGGTGGTTATTTCTCAAGGCATCATGAAAACATTGGCTGTTATAGCAATCATGTTTAAAGGGTGAAAGAGAGGTCTCAGAGCTAAAATACACCACCACAATGCACAGTGCAAATCATCACAATTACCTCCTTGGGGAGTTTTTTACCTGTCAAACTAAACATTCATCCATAGTAAAGCTGCTGCACCAGATCATCATTCTTCAGATGTTTTCACAGTAAGGAGAATGAAGATTTTCTGCTTATATGTAAAATTAAATGAGTATGCTAATTTACCTAAACTAATTTGAAAAACAAATGTTAAGCAGGATACAGGAAAGAAACATGTAAATCCACATAATCCACCAAAAAAATTCTTTTTTTAATAAATTCTTTTTTTTTTCTCCTTATTTTTGCACTCCTTCAAACAACTTCCCAGTGAGGGAAATCTGGTTATGTTTTATCATGTCTAGCCATTAGGCTAAAATCAATTCAGCTGTTCTGGGATACGTGCTTAAAAAAGGGAGAGACATAAACTGTGAAGACTTTTTTCTCCTCTTCCATATCAATAACCTTGTCTTTAACACAGTAATAAAGAGCAGGACTATAAATAGTAGGGGTGTGCAAAATAATCGTCATGATGATGCATCGTGATTCTAATTTTCATGATCTACTGCATCGATTCTTGACACCAAGTATCGATTATTAATTTAAAAAAATGAGTAAGTTGCATGAATGGTTGGCGAACATCAGCCAAAAACAAGTGTAATACAACTTCCAGTCCAGTAGATGTCGCTGCGGATGTGTTGATGCACACTGCCTTGTGTCACAAGCATTTCTACTGCGCCGAGTCATTCAAAAACAAAACATGGAGGAGAAAATATTGCAATGCATCGCAATAATTCAAGTATTGTGATGCATCGCGATAGAATCGCATCGTGGCCTGTGAATCGTGATTTGAATCGAAACGTGACTCCTTTGGCAATACCAACCCCTAATAAATAGGCCACCTAGAAACACTACCACTTCTGGATTTTTGATTATCTAAGTTGTACTCTCACTTCTTTTATGGACCAAATTGGTGTAACACTCTAGTTAAAAATGTTCAACTTCCCAAAACCTTGAAATGTTAGATTGTAAAAACTAATGAATTTAACAGATATCATAAAGGGAAAAAAAAACTAATAGAGAAGTAATTAGTATTTAACAAAGATGCAGTCAGAAATCAAATGGCTAGTATTTTAACCAATTTGTCAACAAAGACTGGTTATACACCAGCCAGAACATGGAGTTGTCACGATACAACTAAATATCCATATACAGGAATACTCAATACCATTTTCTATACCAGTGAAGTAAAAAATGACAAATAATTATTTGCATGACAGAAAAAATTTTATCTGAAAAACTCTCCTATTTCAATCTCACCAGCAGATGCTAGTTAAATAAGTGTGCAAAATAAAATAACCCAGGCATCTAAATTTAACAGCAGCAAAAAAAATGTATATACCACTTGTCTTTGGTATCGATTCCATGACAAAATAGTATTATTTCCAGATACAGCATTGAAGTATAAATACTTTTTGCAGTATTGATACGTCTATCAGAAACTCAAAATGAAAGCTAGGAATAGATAGGAATAAAAACTCAATTACAATCTGATGATGAAAAGAAAAATTTTGTAAAAAAAACAACAAAAAAACACACCAAAAAACGGATTTGAATATTGTAGGCAGAAGAAATCAAATGTTTTTAGAAAGCTCTATTCAATTCCAGGATGACCATTTCTTCTCTCCGTAATGAAATTATTTTCTTTCTTAATTACAGAAAGACCTTCACGGGCTTTCCTCCATGAAGATATAGCTGACAAAAACCGTAAGAGAAGATAACAAAAGGCTATGATGGGACTAAAATTTTAGATTCTATCAAAATTAACGATAAGTCCATAGGCAGGACTGGCTGATACAGACAGCATATTTGATCTATCATAACTTAGCATGATGAACATTTGTAATGGGATTTTCTTTTATATTTAACACAGCAGTTTCACATATTTGCATTGCTGTATTCTGGTCTTTTGTAGAAGTTTCTTTAGAACTGTATATATATAGTAAATCATTTTTTGCAAGAAAATGAAATAAAAAATATTAATCTCAAATCAGGCCACCTAGTGCTACTCTTCAGTATGGACGTTGTGAGCTAGACCTAAATTTAGTAATGTTTTGCATTAATCAAGCTTCAATAATAAAGTCAGTGGAACACAATGGTGTAAATGGCTATTTCAAATTAGACATATCTGTTATTCCATTATATGGTTGCTTTTAAAGAGGAAGGAAGACTTCCATGGACACCAAGAAGGCTAAGTGCAGCAGCAAGACACAATGAAAATGGAAATTTTAGGAGCATGTTAGAAAATTTTGTTTAGAAAAATGTTCTACATTATCTATGAAAACACTGCAAACAAAGCTAATCTTTGATGTAAGATATTAAAATGTTTAAGATACATTTCTCTTATTTTCTTTGTTCAAAAATGCCTGAAAACAGCATCTAACATCAAGTTTTCTTTAATTAAACAGTGTATCTGCCTCTGCTTCTAACATACATTTTGAAGGGCGGTGCAAAACAGAGATGAAAAAGAAAACAAAAAAACATTGATTACTTTTCGGGGAGGTTTCGAATCAGCATTTTGCCAAACTTACTATTGAAAAGTCAGATCTTTGCAATGCTGGCTATTTTAAGAACACTCACTAATCTTAAACCAAAATTATTTCTTCATCGTACTGATAATTTTTTTGTTCATTTATTGACCCCTAATGACAAACATGCATTTCTCGGGGGACTTGTCTAAGGGCAAACATTCACATGACAAAAACCCGATTCAAAATTTGTGGGGGGGTTTGTGACCTCCCTCTGAGTCTTACCAGAGAAAGTCTGAAAAGGACATTTTCTTGTAATGATGAAGTTGTGAATGGGCCTCTGTCATAGTTGAGGGTTCCTCTCTAATAGTTCCCCTCTCTCAATGAGACAGAAAGACACACAAAGGAGAGGAGGTAATGACGCTGCATGTACTCCCATCTTTACAAGCTGGCAGAGAAGCCCCACTGAGTTTTCGTTATCCAACCATTTTACAGATGCTCTCCTAATAACATGCACTTACAGGACCCAAGACTGACAACACACAGGTCCCCAACAGACATGTCAGATATGTGCCCCACCACATGGTAAATACACGAAGGTTTCTTAAAATTTCATCCCAACAAAACGGCAAGCTTCAATTTTAATGGGAACCATTTCAGATAACTTATTAGCAGAGATGCAACAGTAGCTTCTTCAGTATAAATTGGTTGAATCCACAAATATTTCAGAAAATCTAAAGAAAATCCAAAAGAGATAGTGATAATCCCCAATCTTACATGAGAGTGAGAGGCTCCAAGATCCTCATGCAAACACTCCAGTGAGCAACTTAATTAGTTCTGCTCTCTTGCAAGAGACATCTCTCTTGTGTTTCTCTGAATCATATTAATATATTGTATTACACTTTCTACATTAGGATGATGCCGTTAGAAAGTAATTTGATCACCACCGACGTTTACTGCTCCATTAGAAAAGGGTCGTGAGTTAAATCATGTTTGTTTACTGCACCAAATAGCAAGAGATGAAAATGGCCAAAGAGTAGCAAGCTGGGGAGTCTAAACATGGACAAGTCAATGAAGGCCAGACAGGGCAGGAGCCATCTGGACAGGAAACAGCTCTAATGAGTGGCTGTGTACAACAGGCAACAGAACAGATCTCAAGATCAGCAAGTGTGGTGGTCTGTCAGCGGATAGCTGAAGAAGTGGCTAGACAGTACCCTTGAGCAAAAATACTAAAAGATGATTAGAACTCATTTAGATTGGAATAAGACCACTCTATAAACTCCACAATGTTTAACACTGTTAAACATCAACTAAGTGATGCAAATTAGTATTCATCTTTAAAGGCACACTTTTCCCCCTGATGCCTCACTGGTATTTGAAGGAGTAGAAATACCGGAGGGGACGGAGGGATGCTAAAGCAGAAACATGATCAACAGTCCAATCTGGGATTATTTACACTGTTTAATGGCAACAAGCAGAATTTGGTTCCGATCTTAAATATTAACACTGAATAAACTACTTAAGTTATTACCTTAACAGAAATGCATAAAATAACTCCTAAATAACAGAAGCCATAAAGAAAAATAAACTGTTCAAACCAACCCATCCCTGTCTGAAAAGTTTATCTCTAAACTATATACAATTACTATAAGGATATACAATTACTATTACAATAACTGTATACAATATGTGCTGAAACTATATACAATTGGGCTATTATTGGAGGGATTTTTGACCTTCCTTTTGTGGTTTAAAATTATTCTATTCAATTCAAATTGAAGTGTTTCCCAGTCCAAAGAGTTTAAGGTCACAGCATCTCAACTGTATCGAAGTCTACTTATGAAGACTCTGCAGGTCGGTTTTACAGTCGTTTAGAGGTGGACCTGCTGATGTGCTTTTGATCAATGTTCTGCAGTAAAACCAGATATTAACCTTCAGGATTTATTATTAGAGGAAAGGTTTCATGACTGCATTCTAAAGAAGCACAGCGAACCCAGATATTATATTAGCACCATCCATCCATCCAGTTTCCATCACGTTTATCTCAAGCAGGGTCACGGGGGGTGCCGGTCCCTATCTCCAGCCACCTACGGGTGAGAACAGGTCGCCATCACAGGGCCATATTGGCACAATTCATTTAAATTGTTAGTGTGGCAGTATCTTTTAAAAATCTTGAGTTTGTGACTGACATATGTCGAATCAAATTTTGGGCCAGTAACTTTTACCAAACTGTCCCCCACTGTCACCTTATTTACCTACTGTCTGTTTTCCTAAATCATGAACACTGACCTCATTTTAAGCAACTGTTGTCAGCAGTGCTTGGTGACAAATACTAAACTGTCATTGGTAGGTCTACGTACATTTTCTTCAGATAATATACATTCACAATGCAATTCAGCCCCATCTATGATGTCATACAGATTTTTTTTAAATGTTTTTTTTTATTGTTTTTTATTGTAAAAAAAAAAAAAAAAAAAAAGCAAAAACAAATCAACCCAGAACTACCTGACACCTTTATCATAAACTTTACCTTGCTGTGGGGAAAAAAAGATTATCAGTATTTCATCAGATCTAAAGCCTGAAGCTGTATTTAATGAATAATGCTAAGACTATTGTCGAACAAAGGTTAAATCTGAAAACAGCTACCGCTTAATTGCCTTTAACCCTCATCCAGCCTATATGGAAAACTTGGAGGTAGAAGCACCTTGCTAGGGCTTAAAGCTCCTAACTTATGTATGGTTGCCTGAGCATTGCAGCTTCAATTACTTGTAGTACCTTTCTGTGGGACCTTGATCAGTGGAGTGACCCGATGCCCACAGAAGCAGTAATACCAAATGCATTACAATATATTTAGATAATTTGAGAACTAACATTCTGGTGCGAGCGTAATTAGGATGGAAGCAGCATAATAACTCCTCCTTTAAATTCTCAAATGATCTAGTGACACAAGCCTCCTCTTCATTTACAAGATTCTCCAGGAGCCGGGACCCAAACATGGTGCTATTATATTTATAAACCTTCACAAAAATCTTCTCAAAATAGTCAGAAAACAGTCCCACGGCCTCAAAAGTAATAAAGAATGGATTGTGTTCTCGAGCCAAGATCTGTTGCTTCATTAGTGTTACGAGGCCAGCTTAGGGTAATTAGCTGTTAATTAGAGGACCCAGCCTCTGTGAACTATAGTAGAGGACCATTAAGGTAAACAGATTGAGATGAGACAACCTGAAACTAACAAGGCTTCCCAGGTGAATATATCAATTTATACTCACTCAGAAAATGTACACACATTCCTAAAAATATAGAAAAGATGTGAATACTAGTCTATCATTTTTTCCCCCACACAAACAAGAGTTATGAGTGTGAAAATAAAAACAGAATCCTTGGATAATAGGCTGATATTATAGCAGCTCCACAGCAAGCAAAGCTACTGTACTGTAAAGGACAGCTATTACAATTTAACAAGCTGTGAATCAGCTGAAAAAATAAACTCTAAAGCACAAACATAATAGTCAGTAAAGCAGCAGGTAGCTATTATATATGATTACTCTACAAAAAAAAAATGTTTTTCAAGGCAGGTGAACCACTTCTGTTGTGTAATTTAAAACATCTAGTGTGGTATAATCGCAGGCCTTAGATGAAGTCTGGCATCAGCAGTTTGCAGGATTGATGAGAACATCATCACTTAAGAAAGCTGTCTAGGAAAAAAAAATCTTAAAATATATTTTACCACACACATCATATGTCCTATTTTCTCATCATGTATCTACATTCCAAGCAAAAAAGAATTAGCCTAGTTGTACAGGGAGAACTGTGTGACCCTAAACAAGGTCAATTTTATGCAAAACATCGAAATCCTTACACAGAAATAGCATTTTATTCAAATATCGCAGTTCTGCTTTCTGAAAATAAAACCCAACCTTAATATGAAAAACATGTAAAAAGTTAAAACCACACTAGGTAATTTTTTAGAGGGACTCTACTGACAGGATCTTTGAAAAATAGCACTGTTCAAAGCACTTCCTGACCTCCATGTACCCCACAGCTACAGAGCTGTTACTGCTGCTGGAAGATGCATATCATGACCACATGTCTGAAAATGAGGGTATACTGTAGTTGTACAGTATCTAATATCAACTAGTGTGCAGTAGCCTTTTCGCAGCCACCTGTTACTTTTACCCAAGTCAATGAGATGCGAGTCTGCCTCTCTTTTCAATTGCTCTTATAGCATAATTCAGCCTCTGTGTGTTTTTTAGTGCCACTAAAAGTAGATCTGTCAAAAAATAGGACAGATGTGCCCAGTATTCAAGGTGAGGCAGACAGTAGGAAAGATCAAAGCATTTATTAAAGCAAAACTAAACATAACAGAAGTGGATCTGTGGATTTGGGGACTGCAGTGACTGCAGCAGGGGGGTGGGGCACAGTCCCACCGCTGACTCTCTGGTTAAAGAGCTCAGTCCATCCTCTCAGGCAGGATCCAGCCGGTGGACTGCCAAACGTGCTGCGGCGCAGATCCACCCAAAGTTACAACAAGGCAGCAACCTCAGTGAGCAGGCAGGAGGCCGATCCAGGTCAGGGAAACACATCAGACTGGAAGAGTTTTGGAATCCAGGAGTCTGTAGTCCAGTCAGGGGTTCCGGTCCACAAAGGAATAGACAGATCCAGGGTTCCAAGAATCCACAGATTGTGAAGGCAGGTTCAGAGTTCCATGCTTCGTGCAATGAGCTCAGACAGAAACGCACAGATGCAGACAGGCAGGCTCAGTGGTTAAGGGACAGAGACAAGACATGGTACCAGGATTACTGCACAACTTTAAAATGGCTCCACCTTGGAGCCATGCTTATGGAACTTAAAATTGTACTCCTACCTAGGAGCCAGGACATGATCAGGAGACAAGACAAACACTAAAAACCTCTCAAACCACTGGAACAAGGAGACAAACCTTGGAAATAAACTCAAAACTAATGAAACAATCTGACAAAGGTTGTACTATGATCTGGCCCCGATAGGTGGGCTGAATCGTATATATAGTAGAGGGAGAAGGTGAATAAGATGAGTCGTAATTAGAGAGTGGGGCAGGAACGGCAGGTGAATGAATCAAGTAATCAAGGTCAGCTATAAGGGCAGATTTTGTTCTCATCATGTTCTAAACATTTTCGACATACTCACTCTTCTGAGCTCAGTCCCTATCTGATTGACATTTTCTATTCTTTTCTGTTTCTGTGTCTATTGAAGCCAATGGCTTTAAATTGTCATAAAGCTGTTTGTCGTACTGCAACAATGAGAACAGAGCAACAAAATCTCCATCAAGTCACTGGCACAGAAAGTTGAATGTGTGATTATTCCGACCAGAGATGGTAGCGCAAGATGACAGACTCCTGATTAGTCTCATGAATACTTAGATTACCATTACAGGGACTTAGAAGGGAATATTATTAAGTTAAAAATGTTGCTTAGTGATTCCTTATTTCCTTAATATTTAAATTTCACACTTAAATGTCTACATAGCGTTATGCTTAAATTACAATTGTGCTAAATGTAAACAGAAAGAAGAGTTAGTTTAATCACTTTGAAATTTATATGTGGAAAAAGAGTTACGAATTTAACGCAAGCTAAAAGCATGGCAAAATACTCAATAAGCCATAATTGTAATACTAACCCCAACAAGGACAAGCAAGATGCCATTTGGTCAGCAGTTTCACAAAAATTGCTATTACGCTAAAACAACTGTCATTTAGTACGTTTATTATGTGAAAGCTGATTTCTTATTTTTATATTTGGAATAGTTACTTTTTATAGAAAAATGACAAAGTGACAAGAAAATGTATTTTCCAAAAACACACCAATTTAAGCTGCAGTTGAACTGAAAAAATTGAACAATAACCTCTTCTTTCCCAACAAATATTACTCCAAAAACTTCAATAAAAATACGAGAAATAGCATTTGGTTGGTGAAAAACAAGATATACACTGAGATAGTCTATCATTATTGACTAGGCAAATATACAGTAGTGAGGGCAGACTCAGTTTCGACATTTCACCACACCCCTTCTTGTCTCAAAATGCCAGGATTCCTTTTAATATCTTCAAGTTGTGTGGCATACAGCTTCAAGATATTACACTCGTAAGTTATACTGTAAATGATGATGAATGATCTTACTCACAGGCTTGCTGTATGTAAAAAAATAAGTGGACTTATCATTTTGTAATCCCATTATTTTCTCAGTCTGATCATGTTAATAAAGCATCATTTTAACCTTTTAGTAAGCCAGATGATGGGTGATTCAATAAAAAGCCCTTTTAATAGGCATTGATTAGGTTGACAAATGTTAATGGTTTGAAAAGAAAAAAACATTGACTATATGAAGTGTCAAACCCACAACCCAACTCAGTTGTGTCACATCAATGATTTTTATACCCATTTTTGATCCATGAATGGGTTACCAAAATAATCCTGATTCTGCTGGTTTCAACACAGTGGTTTTTAAACTTTACAATTATGGTGTTGTATTCTCTCACAGCTGGGCTTATTAATAGTCCAATGCTTCCAGTTGAGAACAACTAATACTTTTTTCCGTGAAAAATCTTAGAAACCATACTTTTATGACCTGCTATGAGAATTACATGGTGTTCTCCAGGGTGACACGTACTGTTATAATGTAATTCCCGGGTAGAGGAACTGACAGAATCTATCAATCTTGCCCTTGTTGCAAGGAGGAAGAGAACATCTCCTCTTACACTAAAAATATCCACTGATGTAGAGCTTCCTGCAGCACTGCTTCAAAGGATCCACAGGAGAAGCGGAGCAAAAAAAAAGAACAGCAGCTTGTTCCCTATTCTTGAATGCCCATCGCTTTCACTATTACTTGGCAGCAGATTATAGGAAGCTAAGTCTTTAGTGATTATTAATAATTTATTACAGAGCAGTCAGTGCATTAGATACCAATGTCTCCAAGTGATGTATACTGTATTTGAAGTCAAATGCATTCTTCATTACTGTTCAAGAACAAAAAAGGTTCTCAAATTATTGTTTTTTTTTTTTTTTTGTATTTTGAGTTCTGACTTCTTGATAAATAAGAGACAGAAACAGCCAGTGTTGGAGGAACACTCCACCCAGCAGCTGCAGTGAGTTAAGCAGTCAATGTCTTACTTTGTCTGCATAATGACTGATCGAGCTTCTGGATCATCCCTCAGAGGGAGTGGCTATCTGTGCCTCCTGCATATGCTAGTCAAATATTTCATTTACATGTTACTGAATGCAATAATAGATGCAAAACCTACATAAAATAACCCCCCCACGTCATCGGAATCACGTTATCCTGATTAGTCCCATTTTTCAGCCATAAGTACCTTTACAATTTGAATGCATCTTTTTTTCAGCTGATAGCAAAACAAATATAATATGAAAACAGAGCATAGGGGCACCAATTACATCTAAACAGCCTCTGTATTTTCTGAGTAGTTTTACTGCTACATATTGAGCAGGTGTTAATCATGCGGCTTTAAACAGTCAGTCCACATATGGCTGCCAGTTAACTACTGCTAAGTATGCCATATGGAAGGTTTGAGGGTTGCAACATTGAACAACCCTCGGTACTCAGACTAGAAGACAATAATTCTTCACAATTACATCCAAATGATCATTTTATCTCTGTAGCAGTCATAACAGGTTTCTGCAGAAAGTTGTTGTTTATCAAGCGCATAAGTTTAGATCCATTTAAAATGAAATACCATGTCAGTATTTACTATAGCAGAAATTTCAAAGAGCAACTTCGTAAGTCATAAAAACAACTGACATGTTGAGCAGAACAGTTCAAGTCTTGCCATACTTACAAGGGATCATTTATGTGGTGGCAATGTTAGTGAGCAGACAGGATGTTTAAACTAGAGATGGATCAAGAGGTAGACTGGTGGCTTCAATCAGACATATTTCAGCCTGACTAAAATAAGCAGTTATGGGTTATGTGAAAACTAACAAAAAAAAAAAAAAAAGATCTTTTCACTAATTATGCACTAAATGCATCATACATAAGCCATACAAGTATACACTGACACACCATTTCAGTTTGAAAGGTACTAATGCCAAATTAACACACCGTTGAAATCAACCATTTAAAGTGGTTAAAAAGACAAACTGCTTAGAAGTCACTGACTCTGTGACATTGTTTGGGCTTCTTTTATATTTCTCCAAATAAATTCTACATATTGGATATATTGTTATTATGACAATAGTCTTAACAAAACATTTATCCAACTTCTTCCGCTACATCTGTCAGAGTCACTGTGGGGCTGGTGCCTATCTCCAGCAGTCTATGGGCAAAAGGCAAAGCACAACCCTGGACAGGTCACCATCCAGTTTAAGATAACATTCAAATTTAAACTAATTTAACAGGCATGACATGAAACCAGAAGAAAGAACTGACGTTCTACTAAGAGAGTGAAAATCTCAGCAGATAACAGGATGGTTGAATGTGTTACAATGACCTGTGCTTTATCTGATGCTTAAATGTGATCTTAAACCTAGCTTTATGCTTTCTTAAAGGTGTAGAGGAGCTTCATAAATGACAAAATGGAGCGTGAATAGCTTGAGAAATTCAACACTTGCACATAAGTGAAACAGTTTTAGGCATGTACATAAGGGACAGCTTTAAATATGTCAGGGGAATCTGCAACTATTCATATTCATATTTCATGTCTCAACTGGAATGTTTAGAAATCTGTTCAGTAAAAATATTCAACAAGACAGCAGAGTCAAACCAGCTAAAGCCTGTTAATTGTGATACATCAAAGAAGTTTAAGAGTAGCAGGCACACACTTTCCAGATTTGACAGTGATGATTGAAAAAAAATATTAAGCACAAGGCAGAACAAACTCTTAAAATTATGGCATCACATTTAAAAGGGTGACGGTTAGGATGGGAAAACTGACAGATTTCAAATGGTCGTATTCTAAATAGAAATACAGGGATAAAAGAAAATATTCTAATAAAAACACACAATATATGATATGGCAGTTAGTGTTAGGGCTTGCAGCACAAACTGAGCAGTGCAGTGTCTGGAGAGGCATGTAATGTGGATCTTACATAAAACACCAATTGAACACACTGAGTGATTCAACTTAATTCTCAATACAAACTTTTAAGACTTCATTGACATAAATATTTCCAATGAATCTTTCCACAGTGAAAATGTAAAAAAGACTGACCCACATGCACCTCTAACTCAGGCCCAGTTCAACACATTATATTTTCAAAAATAGCTTAAAAAAATGCGTTGCACAAGTTTTCGTGGCACCAATGAAGACGTTGTAGTTACATCCTCCTTTTTGTTGCTTTGGGACCGCCACAAAATCAAGCCAAAATCACTGAGAAATAAGAACTAGGTATGTGCAGACAGCTGAAGAGACACATGCAAGTTACAGTGGTAAGCTGAGGCACAACCTTGTTTTAAAAAATGTACACGTACACACTAATACGAGAAACCAGCTACTTATGATTTTTCCACTCTGAGATCTGGTTTAAAAAAAAAAGATCCTTTACTGTTTCCCAAAGTGCCTGCTCTGTTTTTCGACACACAGCATGAACGACAGAATAGATTTGTGGGTACACCTTATCTTGTCTCAAGGTGGATAGGGCTGCAGTATATGCTGCCAAAAATGTCATTTCCTCCGAATCAGGTGACTCCAATCTCCTGCTGAGCCTCTTTCTCACACTCCACTGGCTGACTGCCCCTCCGCACTTGCATGCTGATTACAGTATCAAGAGCAGTGGAACAGAACATCCACAGCACCTTAACTCCAAAGTGCGAAACACCAAGGGACTCTATCAACATTTAACATCCTCTGGCATGCTGTACAGGGAGAATCAAGACAGAGAGTGATGTAGATTCAGTCTTCCAGCTCTTTAAGCAAAGTTTATATGGATTATCAAGCACATCTTAGAATATTTTAAAAATCCCTCCTAAACAACTTTCTGATGTTTCAGAATATAAAAAGGTTTTTGCAACAATAAAACCACTCTGTTGATAGTGGGGAAAAACTGTGTTATCAAACAGTTCACAGAGAGGCCATGTTTTTGGCCTATTGTTTCCAGGTCAGCTATTCTGCCCACAGTTACCATGACTGCTGCTGTGCCCACCTTTTCCTGGACATATAAGGCTGGACAGGAGCACTAACCTCCAATCTGCCCTCAGGTCAAGGCAGACAATTCAATATAATCACTTTGCTAAGTTTGTGTGGATACACTCAGTAAAAATAAACATTCTAGCTGTTTACTTTCAAGCATCAAGAAGACAAAGAATAAGAAAGACGTTTTACAATATAATGTCTATGCACATGACAATTTAATCCTGATGTCAACCAGAAGGTCTCACAGCTATCCTGTCACGAAAACATGAAAATATTCAGCACAAAAAGAGATTGATTGGAGCAACTTTGATTCAGTTTGACAGCGTGACTTAAAAATAAGAACATCTCTCTGTGAAAGCGTCACCTTTACCACTTTAGTGGGGTTTTAGCTGAGAAACTACATTCCAGGTGGAGTGATCCCCAGTGAGAACATACCTCTTTGAAATGTTGCCAACTGATCCATAGATTTATATATTACAGGGAAGATTTGCTCCAGAAAGCACAAAACTACATAGTAAATTCTTTAAGGAATAAGCAGGATTTCTGAAGAGAGATCTTTTTAAAGGTTCTAAGGAGCTGTAAATATCTTGTCTGCCATAATTAAAGCTCCTTATCCACTGTATCTCTTTTTAATAGGCAGACTTAATTAATTAATAAGCTTTCTAAAATAGTTCTTTCAATAATTACTAAAGACATGTACACATGAAATAACTTTAAAAAAATATTGGAGGGAACTCTTTAAAAACCCCTGTTAAAAAAGACAAAGAAAATGTTACCATTTAGGGTTACTTTTTTGTTGGGTTGAGTTGTGGTATAATTGTATGATTCCTTGCAGCTTTGTTTTGGTCTCAGTAAGAATGGGAGAATGAAATGTTTAAATTGGCTGGAGGAGAAATATACAGCAACTTCTCATCACACACTTTACAAGGTTTTTCATGCAAAGTCTGCCTGTGGGAGAACTGCTGAACACGTGGATGTCTTAACTGGTGAAAGACGTCAAAAGGCAGGGGTGCTAGTAATACTTTTTTTCTAATAATGTCCCCCTCATTTGTGCAGATTTCATAATTTTTATTAAAATTTCTATAAAGGAGTAAACATCTTTTAGTTAAGGGAAAGCATTTCAAAGTGCTGAAAAGTAGTATAGCAAGTGCAATCTATCATACAGATTTTGTAACATGAGTAGAAGCGTAGAGATTATTCCCATCCCATCTACAACCAAAAGTGTTTCTGATTACAAGAAACAAACATTTCTGGCTGAAGTCAGCTTCATAAAAATCTGGCCAATAAACCACAGATGCAAAAACTATGTGGAAAGTCTTGGTATATTGTCAAATAAAAATAAGTATACAGGTTTCCTGAAAGCACAAATGCTTTAAACCCAATAACTAGGGGACTGGAGGAAATCTCAGCTATGTAAAATTCTTTGCTTAGAATTGCAGCTGTACAACCTCAAGTAAAGCAAAAACACATCTAAGGAATAATGTGATGCTTGGAAAAAGACAAATATACCACAAAACATGAAAAAATGAAAGTGTGAAACAATTGGCATTAAAACATGCTTGACTGAAAGAAGAAGAACCTTTGGAGACACATAAGCAGTAAGCTAGTATCATATACACAAACAATTAAATGTGATATCAGTACAGCATATTATGGATATCTTAGATTGTTTTCTTGACATATAAAAAACAGTTTTAACTGGATTACGTTAAAATAGATGTTATATATATCTAACAAATACAATGGTATACAATAAGTAATGGTAACCAAAGTCAAATTCCCTGTTTGTACAACAAACAAGGCCAATATGTACTAATGTGGTTCTGAATGTGTTTTAGAAAAGGAATCCACTGTTAGAAGTAGTGTTGCGCCGATGCCATTTATGGTCCCGATACTGTGCAGTATCGGCTGATACCGATACCATCTGTTTGAAATTGATGTGTGTGTGTAGATATGAAGAACAGCATTCTACTAGGATGTAAAATAGTGGCCATCATGGCTTTGTCAAGCTGCTGCCTACCTTTGTGAAGCAGGAAAAAGAATAATACAATTGGAATCCAGTAAAACTTTTTATTGCCTACCTGGAATGGGTGACAATAGTTGAATAAACTTTTGGTTCTTGGTGCCCTATTTGTCAGTACACGCTGATACCACCATTTTAGTGCTGGATTGGGACCCTGCCTGATATTGGTATCAGTATCGATGCAACACTAGTTAGAAGCAGAGTACTTAAATCAACAAAAGCATCTCACTGTTACAAAGCTTTTAGCCCAGGACACAGCAGAACAAACGAAAATAGATGGATGAGGATGTCAAACATTCATGCCACAGTCCAAGTCTTGGTATGAGTTCCTCACATTACAGTTATTTTTTAGCTCCAAACATGCTGTAAGAAAACTAACTGTACTTTTTGTAGGCTTTCTAATTTCAGTGGAATAGATACAGTGACCTAAAACATAATTTTGACTTCAACAATACAACCAACAACAACATTCTACTGTAGCAATAAAGTTTTTAGGATAAATAGGAAAATTGACATCAAGGCTGGGCAATGTCTTGCATAGAAAGATAAACTCAATTTACAAAATGCAGTTCTTAAATTACCAGTGTTCGCAGCACCAATGAAGACGCTTCTAGTCACAGAACAGTAGTACCGGTAGTCAGAATGCAGAAACATGCATGTGTGTAGAAGTAAGCAATTTTTCACTGAACTTTAACAGTAAAGTCCTGCAGACAACATACTCTGGTCAAGATAGTTTACAAAGTCATGAAAACAATGAAACCTTGGACACTGTTGCCAACTGTCCAACAAAAAAAGTTGGCTTTTTATAATATGGTGTAGATGAAGTCATCAGCTAATTTATTTAGATATGCTTTGATCAAGGCAAAAGGAAAGAGGAATATCAACACTGGCGATACAGAAATTGATTAAAAACTCTACATAAATATAAAACTAAAGATGAACTCTATACAGTTATTTAAAGCAGCCATTAATATTCTTACCTAAATCCAAAAACCACAATATTTAATCCAGCTAAATTCATCCAGCTATGTTCTCAAATTCAATTTCAAAGGAAAAAAAATAACCCCAGCAAGTAAAAAATGATTTGTATAGCCTGCTGACTCATGAGAAGTTTGCGCCTGTGACTCATTTTTAACGGGGAAACTAAGATGTGTTGCTCTTCTGTCTGTGTCTGTGTTGATTAAATAAAGGCTGCTACATGACAAGCTTCTAAAACAGAGCACCTTTGAGTGCTTTGAAAGCCAAATGTGTTGTGACCAAAGTCTCTAAAAATCCAGAAAAAAGTCACTAGGTTGTTCATCTTTTGAAAAAAAAAAAAAAAAAGACTATTAAAAAGTTGCTGAGTTGGCAACAGTGAGCTTTTCGCAGGTATGACGTAGATATTTTTTATTTATGCTCAATATTGAAGTGCGTCTGCGCTACGTTATGCCACGCCACAAAGCCTTATGACTCCTGATCGGGAGGTGGTCGTGTGAGGCTCATCGCCCGTTGCTACCCTCTGTACACTACACAACGCACGATTAGGCTGAAAGTCAGCCCGATTGAAAAAAATTCTTGCACAACTGGAGAATCGGCCCGAAAAGGGCAAAATATCGTACAGTGTATGCCCGGTTATAAGAAACTTGAAAAAGGAAAGGTTGTAAAAATCGTAAATAAGCTTTAAAGAATTACAGGCTGATGTTTCATATGTGCTTGCTGCAAGTTGTTTTTAATTCATTTTTATCGGATTATTTAACATTTATTCGGCCAGGTAAGAGAAAATGCTTTTTTGCTTTTTTAGGAAATGAAAGTTAAAAGTGGTAGGTGAAACTTCCTAAATGTGTACGAGCACCTTCTGTGCTTAAATGTACCTGCTATAGCTACTAGAAATCAGCTGAACTGTTTCCAAATAACTTTCACTTAACTGCTGCAGTTTGTCACAAGGACAGATAAAAGGCTAAAGCAGAAGCAAAAGATGTTTTAAAACTGAAATATAAAATAGAATCACTGAATAAGCATTTGAGGCAAAAAAAATGCATGACAAACACTGTTATTAGTGCTTAATCAAAGCTTCTGTTGCTCAGTAAAATGTGGAGAACCAAAAGTAACTCAACCGAACGAAGCCCTTCCCTTTAGGCAGTAATAATAATACAGTTTAATTTTTCTAATGCATTACTGTTGTTATTTTTAGAATAACCTTAATAAAATAATTTTTAAAATCTGTTGATTTGCTTAAGTTGTGCAAAAACATAGCAAGGAATGATTTGCTGTTTATAATTAGCGTTTGCAAGAGTAAATCGCTCAGCAACTTAAAAAACAATAGGTGTGTCAGAAGGGCTTTACAATTACAAGCTGCTCGTTATGGATGAAGCTAAACACCACAGTGTTGGTTTCACACAAACAGAATCAGCAGGAGGGAATCATTAGGAGCAGGCATCTACATGGCCATGTCCCATCAGCTCTGCCGGGGCTTATGTGAGAGGTTCTCGGCCTCACTGGGTAAGTCGAGGGGAAACAAACCTTGGGCCAAGCACCCCCTAGCTCCTCTCACTTTAACCTGATTATAGTAATGAGCTTAGAGACTATTGGATACACGACAACTAATGTGGATGCAGACCAATACCCTTTGCTCACTCAATGATTGGCTCTCAGTGGCAGCAAAATGTAAAGTGAATCATCAGGCTCAAACAGCTACATGGCTCATTAAGCTCAAAAGTGAGGCTTTATGAAAATGCTAAGAAAGCCATGCCCACCTAAAAGCACATGATAAATGTGCCTTTGGTAAAATTTCTGCTTCCAGTTAACCGCACTGTCTTGCTTCTTTGGATAAATCTATGGTTATCTTTTAATATATTGATTGAGGGATTAATTACAGAAGATCCAATAGTCATAATGATATTCTGATCCATTTCAAATATTGGAGCGCCCTAATCAATGCATTTTTAATGACTGCTGTGTTAGTCCCTCACTAAACTTAACGTCTGATACTTGTTGGCCTACTGTCTGTGATGTGAACTGCACCAACAGAGAGCTGAGGTTTTGGTTCTCCTTAAAACAGCATATCTTCATAGGTAAAGTTTGCAGATTATATTGGAGACCTTGCAAATCTAAGGAGTCTGGGTTGTCTAAAAAAAATCTAAAGACGAAAGGATTTTCTGGACTTTCTGGGCTGCTGAGGCTACCTTCTGTGTCATGTGATCTTGCGAGGTAGTTTGGTCGAGGATGAATAAGGTGAACCAAAAAAAAAAAAAAACAGCTTCAGCCACCGGTTCCAGTTTCTCTGTTGTCTTTTATTCAGCATTTCACTCTGACAAACCTTCCTGAGCTTCTTCTTCTTCTTATGAGATTTTATGGCGGTTGGCAAACTTGTGAAATGTGCATTACCGCCACCAACTGATATGGAGTAAAGCAAGGAAACAGGAAACGATTCACCCCCCCCAAAAAAAAAAAAAAAAAAAAAAAAAAAAAAAAAAAAAAAAAAAAAAAAAAAAAAAAAAAAAAAAAAAAATACAATAAAATAACCTGTGTAACTTAAACCCACATAATACTAAATTATACTAAATTACATTTGCCCGTATAATTTTAATTTACTCTAGGTCATCGTACCTCTGCCAGTTTCTGATGGTCCCATTGGTCTTTCCATCATGCTTCCAACCATCTCCCAGTTCATATCTTTAACATCCAGATATTTTTCTGCAGCCTTCACTATTATTTTGATTTTTTCTGTTTTTTTTGTCGTCTGAGCAGTACAATTAATCACTTCCACCATGAAAAGAACAAAATTTGTCTTTTTAACAATTAGTGAGTCTTCATCAATTTTTGGAGATTTCTCTAGAGGTTTGAAATTTGCCGTGTGTTGAACTGTAGGTTTGGGTTTTTCTGACTGAGATGGGATCCTTTTTGCAGCTTCAGCATAAGTTATTCCAAGCTCAAATTTCATTTTTTTTATTTCTTCAGACCTTTTGCTTGCTTCACAGCCGCGATAAGCAGCAGTATGTTCTCCACCACAATTACAGCATTTTATTTTAGCTTCTTTTCCACATTTACCATATTCATGTTCTCCTGCACACCTTCCACACCTCTGTTTCCCTTTACAAACTGCTGCAATGTGTCCGAATTTTTGACATTTGAAACATCTCAATGGTGGTGGATTGTAGATTTTGACATTGTAACTGATGTAACCGATGAATACTTTGCTTGGTAATTGCTCTTCCTCGAATTTAATTAGTACAGATAAACTGTCAGATCTTTCTCCGTTTCTTGTTGTTTTTAACCGTTTTACTTCTTTTACTTTTGCACCGCTTATGTTTTCCAGAATCTCTTTTTCAGAAATTTTCAGAGGAACTCCTCCAATGACTCCCCTGCTGATCTTTTTGTTCTCCATTAGGCTGCACTGAACTCTTATCCCGTCAATTTTGTTAATACGTATTGCTTTGCCTTGCTGGGCGCTGTCTCTGCAGTTAATTAGCAGGTCTCCACTGTACAGAATTCTGGCACCTCTGACTTCTCCAACAAGTTTATTGATGGTTTTTGTTAAGTGAACCGGATTCCAGTTTGTAAAAGAGTCTGCCTGATTAACGACTTTGAATATGACTTTGAATTCATTTTGTTGTGCTGTGGAATGTATGGATTGATCATCACTGGATTGTTCTGAACTAGATTCCCCTTTAACTGATCTCTGTTTTTTCCGCTTTTTCTCATTTTTTGATGCTGCTATCTTCCAACCTTCATTGTCACTATTTCCCTCTTCCATCCCACAAGAATCGCTTCCTGTTTCCTCACTACTCACGGCCCAGGACATTTCTCCACAAGCAGAGCAGCTTCAAAACACGCGCCATGCACCAAACGACCAACGTTCCTCCCTTCCTGAGCTTCCAAGAGCTCAGTGCTTATATAGCCAAGTGGCAACACACCTGCACTTGAGTGGACCAAGCCGCAATTAAACAGGTAGAAAAAAAAAAACAAAGTCTAAACAGAGAAACAAGAATAAAATTAATCTAATTTACAAACTCATCTACATAAAGAAAGAGTCTGCAAAATAAACAATGTGATACAAGATAACTCAAAAAGTTACTTTAAAGAAAAACAAACAAAGAATAACTCCAAAGGAAATCCTCTAAATGGTAGAACCCAGCAAGGTAATGGATTACATCATCTAGTCAATTTAGCACGAAATACTTAGACGAACAATGGTGAGTAAAAAGGAAACAAATACCATGAATATACTTTCAAACAAAATAAACAATTTTATCCAATAATCCAGAAGTAATAGCTTTAACCTAAACATAAATAGATGGAAACTGCAACATAATAGTATAGTAAGATAGTAAGTGAAGCAAAGTTTCAAACTAATGTTTAAATTTAAGCATTAGAAATTAGAAGAAAGAATAAGGGACAAGTGGTAAACACAAACTGAACCACTCTGTCACAGATCTCCTCTACACTGAATCGTAAAGTTTGTGATTGAGGTTTTGGGTTAAAGGAGCACTAAATATTTTGCAGTTTAAAGCAAAACTGTCATTTTCTGAAGCAGAGACACTTTTTCTCAAAAATTTGCTCATATAAAATAAACTGTAAGGATACGTTAAGCTTAAGAGAAGATGTCAGTCGCTGAGTTTAACAGAATAACAGATTTTAGAAGCTTAGTCACAAAAAAGGTTTAACAAATCAAAAAACTATACTTTAAAATTACTTGTCCTTAACCCCACAGTCTTCTAGCTATCTTGGCATTGTCCTGTTGCACTCATAAAACATGGCTGATTGATAATCTTCTACAGAACTTTACTGCTTGCAGAGGAGCAAAGGTGATTAGATCTGATGTGATTGAACAGGGCTATACATCTAAATGCATACACTGTATGATTTTTTGCCCTTTTCAGGCCGATTCTCCAGTTGTGAGATTTTTTTGATTAGGCCGAGTTTCAGCCTCATTGTGTGTTGTGTAGCATACAGGGGGTAACAGCTTGCATGAATCCTAGCCTACGACAACGATACATTATTTTATAAACTATATTTTGTTGACTTGACAAATCAAATTTTTATTAAAGTTATTATAAGTTTTAAACTACAGTATAAGCTGGATTGAGACAAAAGATGTAAGAACTCGTATGAAAGAAACTGACATGAAAACATATTTACTGGTTGTGCTGGCAACAAAAGCTGAGCGCTGAGAAAAAGATTCAGATTTTCACATTTCTAAGCTACCTGCAAGGGTTGCTCAAACTAAACATCTGCTTATTCTGCAGGAAATTGACAAACATTTCGAGAATCTGAACAAACATGTTTCCCAGATGCTAAACTTGGGGTATAGTATCAAACAGATCAAAGGCAAACTTTGGGGTTTCATAACATACCTAATATTAATTAAAACCAGCTTGGTATTGAAAATGTGGGGTATGTTTTTAATAACATGCTGACATCTGGTGATTTTGATTTCTGTTCTAATCTATTGTCTAACTCCATTATAGTTTGTAAATGTTACATTTCTAGCCTAGTCTGCAACCTGCAGGTCATCCTTGTAGTTAGACCGTGCTTTCTGCTGAAAGTTAAGACGTACCCGGTATTGTGCAGCACAGCAATTTGCCATGAAGTACTGGCTTCCTGAGATTCACTAATTGACTTTGTGTATTCTGCCGTAATGGATTACAACTCATTAATGCTGACACACTCTTGTAATTAATAAAGTAGGGGCACTGAGGGAGCTGATAATTTCAATACTTATGATTTCTGCCTTTTAAGGAGCAACAATAACATATTTACATCAAATAAGAGATGCACTAAAGGAATTGGGGCATAAGATTCACATAAAGCCTGGTGATTAAAATTACATCGAGTTAATATTAAAAAGTCATGATATGAATATCAAAGAGAAAGTTTGATGAACATCTGCTTTCATCATACACATATGAGGTATCTCTATCTTAGATAAAAGCCTCATTAATCTATTCATTCATTAAAAGGAACATCTGGAAATGATCACAGTCGTATTGTGTGCGTCCAAGTTAGGATACTATTCTTTACCTACCTGAAGGAACTCATTAAATTCCATGTTGTTATTCCCTATTCTCTAGTCACAACTCAGAAACCATCACAACACCTCAAAGAATGAGCAGCTGCTTCAAACTGAGATTGCTTTTTTTCTGAACATCTTTTTTTTTTATTGTTTCTATTGAATAGGGCGTATGTGGGCGCCTACAGAGAGAAATAGCTCTACACAGTTTCTTTTTTTAGAATGGTTCATCTTGGAAATGTCTCAACTTTTCAGAAAATGCTTTTGTGTCTTTTTTTTTGTCTTTTGAAGGCAAGTAGTTGCATGTGCTGTATGGCTAATGATGCCCAGTTTTTAACACAATGCATCAGACAGAAATGATCTCAATATAGACAAAGACACTTTTTTCTGTAGGGCAAATTGTCTAAACACTCAATATTGCTGAATGTGAATCTGCTGTCCCTTTTATACAAACAAATGACTAAGATTTTTTTTTTTGAAGGGTTCGAAACAATTACTTCTACAGAGCTTTGCCATCTGAGGAAAAAATAAATAAATCTTGGACACAAACTAAAATAAATCCCTTATTTGAAGCAATCGGAGCTTGGCAGTAAAACGACCAAAACCATTGGAGCTGCAGAGGGACAGAGGGATTAAAAACGTGTTTACTCTGACAATTTGCAACCAGACTATTTCAATGTATACAGTTATGTTCACAATTATTTATAACTCGGGCCAGTTTAGGTTTAAAATAATTGTTTCATTTTACTAAAATGTTCCCTCTTTAACAGAAGTAATTAATTATGTTTTGGGGGGGGGCCACAGCAGAGTCCAACCTTGACACTAATTATGAATCTGTGAATGGAGGCTACGTAGACTATAAATTATTTTGACAGACCAATTTTAAGAAAATGCTGGGGTTGCGTGGGGTGCTGGTGCCTATGTCCAGGTGTCTATATATATATATATATATATATATATATATATATATATATATATATATATATATATATATATATATATATATATATAAAATAATCCAGTCAGTAAAGGGTCTAAGTAATTTGGGGTTTTAGCTTCACTTGGCATTGATTCTAAATAGGAATTGGAATGGAACTTGGAAACAATATCTGTTTTTTGTACTAAAGCCGGGCATATACTGTAAGATCTTTTTTTCTTTTCAGACCGATTCTCCAGTCGTGCAAGAATTTTTTCAATCAGGTCGAAATTCAGCCTCATCCTGCATAATGTAGTATACAGGGGTCACGAGGGGCAATCATCCTCTCTCGACCACCTGCCGATCAGGAATTGTAAGGTCGGGAGAAAATCAATGTTTGAAATTCAGTCGTCTGTCGTGAGGTCTACGAGCTTATTTACCTGAACCTAGAGCGCTGCACTTGTCTAAACAAGGGCATTCTTCTTCTACAACTTCCTGATTGATTAGTCCCACCAGCACCATCTGTCTGCGCTGAATCCGACGTGTGGTTTTTGGATGTACAGAGTGAGCAGTTGGATCGCATCAAAGCGTCGGGGCAGACAGTCTAAGGACAAACATTGTGAGCTGTAAACTTTTAATCCCTGCAGTTTTGTCGTACAGTTTGAGCTGTAGCTGCATGCAACAATTGGAAATATTGTACAGTGTATGCCTGGCTTAAATTATTATTCTGAATAATATTAGAGATAAAAATCAAGATTCCCAAATTTCAACTTCCTTTAAAAGAATCCTGTACAACAAAGAGCTGAATAGCAAACATGTAGATATTTACGCTAATATGGCTGGTGGAGCTCATCCTCCAAGCACATGGGGCTTTATGACCCAGTTCAGCCCATTTCCTACCTACCTACTTTGGGGATGACTAGTATAGAAACTGTAAATTAAACTGTTGAACATTTAACAAAGATTACAGGGAAGCGGTGCATTTACAATGCAAGATACTGTAGTAAAAAGACCAGAAAATCATTATGTCTAATCATTGTAGCCTAGTCTCAATAATCAAGAGGCTCAAAACATAATTGGCTTAATAACATCAAATTTTAAATATTTTAGTATTTTTTTTCTCAAAATCATCCAAATATCACTATAAACACTGACAACTGTTTTCACTATTTCTTTTTTATTATATCACTGATTGGACAGAAATGCTGATTGACAGAAGACCAAAGGTAGAGGCATGGGTTAAAGGGGGGAAGGATCAATTTAGAGAGGGAACTGTGTCTTTCTCTGTTCTCTATTAACTCAACAGCCCATCTATTCCTCGCTGACTTTTGTCAGGATCAGTATCGTCCAATTAATCAGACATTCACGGAAAAATCCAAGGCGTGTGCGATTTAAAAAGAAGTCACAGGAAATAAAGGGTAACAAGTTACAAACTTCAGCCCAATGAATCTGTATGAGACCAGAAAATACCCTCGTCTGCAGATCTTGCCTAAAGTCCTGCATCTAATTGTGAAGCTGAGCACACAGCTGTGACACTGCAGTTGGATACAGATTCTTTAATCTCTCCTTTTGTACGACATTGTCATGTAATCTCCATCTAGCTACCAAGGGAGCAGGCAGAGAGGCAGGAAATGAAATCAATGCAGGGTCTCTGCACTGGGTTTTACTTCATTAGCATGGACACCACAGATGTAATATGCATTAAATCTGATTTATGAAAGGGTGGCAAACAAAAGACCAACAGACGAAAGGATCTATTGGGCACGATAGGGTCACCCTGTGTTGTGTTTTAACACAGCTTTACCAGAGTTGGACAGCAAGCAAATAAAAACAATTTGCTCTAATGAGGCTTATTTTCAGTACAGAGGTGCATTAGCATGTAGGTTAATGCTGTATGAAAGACAATTAGTGTGATTTTGCAAGCATAGATATTTAGAATAAAAATGAGAGAACTAAACAAAGCTTTTGCTTTCAGCTGAAAAGGAAATTAATATGACAATTACTGATAACCACACAGTCTGTTGATTTGTTGCCATTTTATGCTGCTTCACACAATTCATTCTCACCATACCAGCCAAACATTTCACTGTTCCTGGTCATCAAAATATCTAGTTTCTGCCGGAATTGTTAAGTAACAAGGTTAAATTGGGTTCGCTGTTCAACTTCACTGTATCCTCATTTAGCATTGGCTTCGAGGGCTAAAAGGCTTCTATACAACATGCAGAAATGAATAGTTTAAGTGCACAAAATGTAGCTCAGTATAGATAGCATATTTTTAGAATCCTATATAAACAAAAAAATTCTAACACATTGATCAAATTCATATTTCTAAGTAAGTAAAATTAATCAATAAGTGATCAGTGTTGATTCACACTGCTTGGCAAGGGAGAGACCCAAAGCTGATATTTTTTTGTAAGACGTTTTATGAAGCACTGTTTTGATTTAGCAAACAACATATACATGGTAGGGCATATGTTTTGATACATACAATGACATTATCTTTTTATCTCTTACTCATCTTTTGGATTCTAAATCAGAACCTCTAGTGGATAATGCAGCAGGTTTTGTTTTTTTCATGGATATTGTTAGTTACTACATCAGCGTATTTATTTTAGACAGGTAAGTCTGTTATGGTTCTGGGGAGAAAAAAAAGGAAATTGATAAACCAAGAGGCTGCACTGGCAAGTCAGAACTTAACAGAGAAAAATAACATATATCAGATATCGACAGCCTCAGTTCATCTACTGCTAAAAGGACAAAATGTTTAAAGAAATTTAGGTACACATCATGACTTTGTATCTTACTTTAACTAACAGATGGAGCATTTTGTAATAACCAAGGTAGCAATATTATTAATTGCAGGTGTTTAAGCAGTGATAGTTTCTGAAGATTTCAGGATTTCTAACTATTTGTACAGTTCTGTAACCTTTTGATAAGTTACAAGTGTAAATGCAGAGGTGATTGCAGCTATTTTTGTGTTGAATGTAGCATAAGAAAACAATGTTGCCCCCTCCCCCAGCTGTTGACTTAAAATGCAGGTCACATAGCTTATACAGAGCCTCTACACTTCTCACTGGCTTTAAAAAAAAATTATATCATAATTTAAAATATTACTGATTACAAACCACACACATATTTGAAAAAGAATGACCCAGTTATCTTTAGAAAGTTAAGTTGTTGTAAAACTAGTAGATTGCTAAATGCAGTACATATGTAGAGTAGTTTAGAGTGTACTTGAGTATCTCAGTTTGCTTTATTATATATATACACTATATTGCCAAAAGTATTTGCTCACCCATCGAAATTATTGGAATCAGGTGTTCCAATCACTTCCATGGCCACAGGTGTATAAATTCAAGCACCTAGGCATGCAGACTGTTTTTACAAACATTTGTGAAAGAATGGGTCGCTCTCAGGAGCTCAGTGAATTCCAGCGTGGAACTGTGATAGGATGCCACCTGTGCAACAAATCCAGTCGTGAAATTTCCTCGCTCCTAAATATTCCACAGTCAACTGTCAGCTGTATTATAAGAAAATGGAAGTGTTTGGGAACGACAGCAACTCAGCCACGAAGTGGTAGGCCACGTAAACTGACGGAGCGGGGTCAGCGGATGCTGACGCGCATAGTGCGAAGAGGTCGCCAACTTTCTGCAGAGTCAATCACTACAGACCTCCAAACTTCATGTGGCCTTCAGATTAGCTCAAGAACAGTGCGCAGAGAGCTTCATGGAATGGGTTTCCATGGTCGAGCAGCTGCATCCAAGCCATACATCACCAAGTGCAATGCAAAGCGTCGGATGCGGTGGTGTAAAGCACGCCGCCACTGGACTCTAGAGCAGTGGAGACGCGTTCTCTGGAGTGACGAATCGCGCTTCTCCATCTGGCAATCTGATGGACGGGTCTGGGTTTGGCGGTTGCCAGGAGAACGGTACTTGTCTGACTGCATTGTGCCAAGTGTAAAGTTTGGTGGAGGGGGGATTATGGTGTGGGGTTGTTTTTCAGGAGCTGGGCTTGGCCCCTTAGTTCCAGTGAAAGGAACTCTGAATGCTTCAGCATACCAAGACATTTTGGACAATTCCATGCTCCCAACTTTGTGGGAACAGTTTGGAGCTGGCCCCTTCCTCTTCCAACATGACTGTGCACCAGTGCACAAAGCAAGGTCCATAAAGACATGGATGACAGAGTCTGGTGTGGATGAACTTGACTGGCCTGCACAGAGTCCTGACCTCAACCCGATAGAACACCTTTGGGATGAATTAGAGCGGAGACTGAGAGCCAGGCCTTCTCGTCCAACATCAGTGTGCGACCTCACAAATGCGCTTCTGGAAGAATGGTCAAAAATTCCCATAAACACACTCCTAAACCTTGTGGACAGCCTTCCCAGAAGAGTTGAAGCTGTTCTAGCTGCAAAGGGTGGACCGACGTCATATTGAACCCTATGGATTAGGAACGGGATGTCACTTAAGCTCATATGTGAGTCAAGGAAGGTGAGCAAATACTTTTGGCAATATAGTGTATGTCTGTTAGCAACTCCTTTATTTAGCAGGTGCTTAAGATAAACTGAACTGTGGCATTTGATGCTCCCTTTCCTCCATGACGATGCTGCAGTTCTTTGTTTTTTGTTGTTGATAACTATGTGTGATTTCAACACATCATTCAGAGGTCATTAGGTTGAGCGCCTTGTTGAGGGATTCCTCTTAATGCTACTGTTGCTATGGTGAGGGCAAGATGACTGACAGCATGTGTGCTGTTACCCTCTCATAGGAAAAAAGGAATTGGTACAACGCCTCCTTTCCATTTCTGAAAAAACAGCCTCTTAACGATTAGCTGCATGCTCCTATGAGGCCGAGAAGCTACGGAGTAGAATGTGTAATTCAATTACTCCCATGGTTCTGGACCAAAGGAGAGGGGGAGGCACACCCTTCATACACATACAGAGACTGCAAACAGAACATGCTATTGGCCCAGTTTGGCCACTTTCATCTGTTTGATGGATACTGAAAATATATAAAAATTTGGTACAAAGCAAATATGCACCTAAAACGCTCTTGAAAAGCTTTATCTTCCCTCACAGCTTAAGGTAACAGTAAGCAGAATGAGCCACCTTACAAGTCAAGCCAGGAGCGTTTGAGGCAGTGCCTCTGAGCTTGTTCCATGAGTTGAGGATGCTGCTTCCCACTGAACTTGCATACAGATTGCCCTTTCAGAGCACAGCCTCCTTCACCATCTCTTTGTCCCTCCTCCCAGCGGGGGGATTTATAAAGCTTCACTGTGCCTCTCTCCATGAGATTCCTGTAATTTATGACAGGTTTCTTCCCTGAGAGAGAGAAATCAAATCAAACTGTAAATATAGTGCATGTTTCCCAGTAAGAGCTCCTCACATAGACTATACATCACAGATAAACACCAGAAATCCTGACACTCATTAAATAACAGCATCAATAATCCCACATGTGGCAGCAGAACATTTGATTTTGGATTATGAAAAGGGTAGAAAGGATGTTTAATGATTGAGAAACACCAGAGGATAGCTGAAAGAAATTAAGAATTAGCAGACAAATAATGCAGCAAATCACCTACAGTATATGATGCTGGTTTCAGGGGAGGACAGACGGTTGTGTCCATTAATGCAAGACAGACCTTTGACCTCAGGCTGGCAAACACACCTGGCCATGTTACATGATACTCTCAAAGAAAGACGAGAGGGGGAATGCATCATCTCATGGGTGTAACCTCACGGGTCTTGCATGTCCACTGTGGATGAGCAACCAGCCTCCATTAAGCTGCTGGTCCATCAATCTGTGTGTCCAAGCAAAATGAAGACTCAACAGAGAAAAAAAAAGATAACAGCTGCCATGTAGTGGACTAAACAGATGGCAGCGAAGGCATGAAATCAACACAGGATCACTTTAAAAACTTCCACAGTGCATCTCAATTTAGCCTGAAAAGGATACAAGACTGTTCTAATATTTGATCTCAGAAAAATGCACTTCACAGACCTTTCCCATGTGTCCTGTTGTTTGATGTTTGCATCACGTATTCTCTCACAAATATTTGAAACAGCGCACTGAGCCTGATGAATGTGTTTGTTCACCAGTATGAGGAAAACGGTTGAATGTTTTTCTTGATGAAAGTGAATGCCGACTGTTTTACAAAAGGCTTCTGAGATTGAAGCTATCTAACTATCTAATTAAGCTAATTCACTTGATGCACTTTGCTGTAAGCACTGAGCAGTGCATGTACTGTACAGAAAAAAGGTTTTTTAGATTAATGTCTTACAGAAAGCTGCAGTGCATATTGAGCTAAAGCATATAAAATGTTTGATGTACTTGAAAGCTTTTAGGATAATGCATTTAGCAATTTCACAAAAATGATGAGTTATAAAAAAGGTATAAGGAAATCTGAAAGGGAAAGGCATAAAATCAGAACCTCTGTGAGATTTAGCTGGCAAACTTCCTTTAACTGCAATGCAATTTACTTGATAGCATCACATGTATTAAAAAGCTGAAGACTAAGCAATATGTCACCCTTGCCAATTTTCAGCGGGAGACTTAAAACTGCAGTCATGACAAAGTTCTTAAAAGATCCTGTTGATTTCTATAACAGGACAGTCTACTTTAAAATAGAAATCCTGCAACATTAAATTTAGCTACATTGTTTCCATAATTTAAAATCTGGTTTATTTTTCTCTAGAGAAGAAACTCCCCAAGGTAAAAAAGTGTATCTAGATCCATATAAAGCAGAAACTTTGAATATCAAATAAATTTGCATATTTATAAAAAAAATATATATAGATTTTAAAAGGAAATATTAGGATTCCGAAAACTATGATAATTTCTATTCACTTAGTTTGACCTTTAAAATTAATTACTGCATAAGTGGAGTGTGGTGGGGGTTAGTCACAGCTGAACGGCAATAAAACACTAAAAAGTTCTTTAAAGCCTTAAAGTTATCTGCATTGTTGGGTCTGATATATCTCATATTTTCCTGACAAACCCACACTAATTCCTTGTGAGCTTTATGTGAGGATAGTTTGATGTAGTCAACGCCATAGTCACTGAACCATCTTCAGTATGTTTGACTGAGTGGGTACTGTAGGTCTGTAGGTGGCGGCTGTTGATGTGTTTACTCCAGCCTCTGTCCATCCCTTGTATCTCCTAAATTCTTGAATGACCAATCCCCTAAAGACACAGTTAGCCCTTTTGCTGTGGGACTTTATATTACCACACATTTTCCTTCCACTCCACTTTTAATGAATATGCTTAGATATAGCCTTCTGTGAACAACCAGCTTCTTTAGCAATGACCTTTTCACCCTCCTTGGAGAGAGTGTCAATGACCATCTTCTGGACATGTGACAGGTCAGCAGTCTATAATCACCTATCAATGTGTAGCCTATTGCATTAGACTAAGAAACCAATTAGAAGCTCAGGAAACCTTTAAACATTTTTAATAACCGATTAAGGTTTGTTATCATGAGTCTCCATCGTTCACCATCGTTTCACAGTATTTTACTTTTTTGAACCCCCACATTTTGTATTTTCACCGTCTGCAAGCCATGATCATCGAAATCCTATGAAACAAAATCTGGAAATATTTGATCTTATGTGTAATAATCTTGTAACTATGTAAATGTGTTCCACTTGTCCCTCTATTCAATAAGTAACAACATTCTAATTTTTGAGATGTGAGATGCGCTCCTATAACTGTATTTGTCTATATAGTGAAACTATAGTGTGTACGAAAACAAGGTGTCAATACTTTCCAGCCTAATATGATATATATCCTTTTCAGTTTTGCGCATTCCTTAAACATCTTACTTTGTTTAAACACCATTTGATTTATTATTAACACTTAATCTACATTTATAAAATAACGTGTATTGAATATATAATATTTCTGAAACTAGCTATATTTGTTTAACTTACAGTGTAACTCACCACTTCATAAATGCCTATATAGAGAGCTATATTAAGAATCCAAAGGGTCTTTATACTACATTCAGTTTTTATCCATTGTAGCCACAGCTGCCCTGAAGTGGACTGACAGAAGCAAGGCTGCAATACAGTTGGAGTCATCAGGCCCTCTGACCACAAACAGCAGCCAAGGCGGATGGCCAAAGGAACAACGATCGAGACGGATGGAGCGGGGACTCAAACTGACAACCCATCAGTTACAGGACAAATCCCCTCTTACTCAGAAGAAAGGGCAAACTACAGTGGTTGGTGCCAAGCGACCCTGAGGGGCAGAGCTAAGTGTCGGAATGAATGGTGGGGGGTAGGTGGGTTCTTGTACTTAATACATTGTGGGGCCCATTTTATGGGAAAATAGCACGTAGCGTAACCGACTGCTCCTTGTGGGGCCCAATGCCTTGTGGTTTTTGGGTCAGGGGGCATGTTTAAGACTAAGGTGATAGTTGTGTTTAGGTTGGGCTTAGTATTAGGTATGACCTCATGATGGTTAGATTTAGAGTAAGGGCTGTAAAAAGGCTGTAAAAATGAATGGAAGTCAAAGGAAATATTATAATGAGACAAGTTTGTGTGTGTGTTTAAGGTGGAGGAGTTTTCACTCCCCTCAAAGCAGAGGAAGGCTCTGTGGAGCCCAGTGGGCGGGAACCTTGTCAGATTGAGCCGCTGACTAAAGATGCTGATGCCTTAAACTGGTGCTGCTAAGAAAGGCAGCATCATCTAATACCGGGGAAACTTATCCCTTTTTAAAAAAAATTACAGAACCAAACAAGTGTACATGAAAATGTAAAAAAATGCCCAGTGAAAAGTAAAAAAGCACACAATAGCTCCAGTTGATGCAGTTTGTTTAAAAAAAATGTGGATTTGTGGTTGAGCCATGCTTTAAAGTATGCAGGGTGAGTGAGCAGAGAGATGAATCAGGAAAAGGGCTCAAACAATATCTATTTTTCATGGCACAGTCAAGACATTTATAAATTGGTGAAAATCTGAGACAAAATGACAGTACAAAAAGTAAAAATTTATCTACAAAGAATGAAAAAATAAAATAAATTTAAACTATTCAATGCTGCCAAAAAGCAAACAGATACCACCAAAGGACCTGCATAAATGTCTGGCAAGTCATGATTTTCTCTACATGAAACAAAAATCTACCACATTCCATATACAGATACATGGACAAAGGGCCAGTTTCCAGAGAAGAAACTTATCTAAAAAAAAAAAAAACACAACAGATACTCACACATTTTTTTTTTTATTAAATCTGTTATTTTTAGTCAAATTAGAGAAACACATGTCACAATATAGGTTAACTATCCAGGACTTTAGCAGGGACTGCACACATTTAAGATAGAGGAATGGAACCGAATAATATTCCAGGATTAAACAATTTTCCATGATTAGCTTGGATTTATGCTTTCCATTTCAGTAAATGCTTCAAAAGTAAATGCTCATGTTTATGGGGGACAAGGAGAGTTACTGATAAACAGCCATTTCCAATAAAACGCTTAAATCATACTATTAGAAATCCTTTTTGAAAAGTATTTTCTACTTACACATTTTGAAGAAAATTAATTAAAAGGAAAATGTAAATTGTATTTATTAATCAATTATTAAATACTGCAATTTGTAATACTATTTTCATATCCTATTTCTAAATGAAGATTTAAAAACACAGTACATTAATCTGACAAAACTTCTATTTTCTAAAAAGAGCAGCCAGGAAAACACTGGCTGCTCTTGAGAAAGTCAACATCTATATTCAGCTTCCGTTCAGTGCTGGGCTCAGCAGTACCAGATAAACAAGGTTAGAGAACGTAACATGAAGACAATTTAACAATGGAATCACACTTTGAATATAAACAATGTCTTTTGCTGCAGTTCCGGTGATTAAAGCTCAACAGATCTGCAATTAGTTGTGACGATGCAAAATTAACCGATTTCTATATGGTCATCTCTTTGCGCAGGTACATCACTCAGGACATAAAATAGGTTGCTGTGCAAATGATAATCTATGCTATTTTTTTTCATTTCATTTCCTTCGTTAAATATATATTATTTTGAGCGAAAAGGAAAACATAGTTAAACTTTCAGCCTTTATAGTAAATCTTTTAGATACTTAGCAATTTTGATAGCAGTGTTTGCAAAGGTACAACAGGAAAGAAAAAATGAAATTTGAGCGAATTTGATTGAAACTTGATTTGATGTGCCTGAAACTTTGTTGTTGTAAAGATTAGATTAAAAATGCTATTTTGTATCAATGAAGGCTATAATTTTTTTTCTTATTATATTTGAATACATACATTTCAAAAACCTCTGCAGTTATAAGTTAAGAAGTAACTGTGCTTTGCTTGATGGAGGCAGGTAAACTTATACACCTTACCCACTCATCAAAAAACCCATTTAGACCTGTGAACAATCTGGAACCAGCTCACTGTCGACCTGTGTCAAGCGATTCGGGTTAAAATCTCCTTCAAACGGCTTGGCTCCGATCCGCATACGGTGCCGGGTCGACCTGCTAATTTACGTAACACCATAGAAAGCAACGTACAGATGTCCACACACCATGCAACTCGCATCTGACCTAGCAAGACAAAATATCTCTGCTTACTTTCAATAAACAAGGATTTGGAGGAACAAAGTAATTAAACAATAAAGCACCCTTACTACTCCCTGTTTCCAACGATTCTTTAGACTAGATTTTAGCAATATCTGTACACCACTTCAAACTGATTTGGTTTTAATAAAGGACTAAGCACAGATTTGTACATAAGATTTGTACATAGATTTGTACATAATTTGGAAAAAAAAAAAAAAAGAGCTCCACAGTGCTCATGTGCTCTCTGGATGCTTATATAGTAATTAATTGGCTTAACAACAGTAAACCATTTTACATACTAATGTAAAAAATGTCCCATTGTAACCTTGCTAGAATACCCATCCATCTTCTCCTGCTTATTTTGTCAGGGTGGCGGTAGGGCTATCTCTAGCCATCTATGGGCGAGACACGGGGTACAACCTGGACAGGCCGTCAGTTGGTCACAGATTATGTTATGGTGTTCTTATCATATAGTGAAGGTAAAATTTCCAATTTTTTAGTACCTATATTGATATCTGCAACTAGAAATGACTGTAAATTTGCTTGTCTTGTCAAAGATTTTCTATGTATACAGATGATTTAGTTTTGTAAGTCAATATAGTCAAAATAAATTTAGGGTCAGGCAAACGCAGTCGCCTGCAAGCTTCACTTTGGCTACAGTAGTGTTCGAATTGCATTATTGAAATCTTTTTGCCCACCTATACAGCCTACCTTTGGCATAGCTATTAATAGGAGAGCATTTAGAATTTGACTGTAACATATATTGAATATTCAAGAATATTAATAAGACTTCCCTGGCACTACAGTTGAGTAAGATGTTTTTTTTATTGTGCTGTTATGTAATTTTGTGTAGCTGTTATTTGGCATGGTATCTATGCATTTACGTATTTGCAGAGTCATGAACCTGCAGAACTCCACTATACAAGAACTCATTCAGGTATCATTTATAAAACATTGCGATGGATCCATACTAAAAGTAAGTATTGATTCATCAAACAATGCTAATGAACAAAGCTAAGTAGTTATCCTTTATAAATCACAGCTGTACTCGCCTCACCTCATGCCCTCTACACACCAACATTTAACAACAAATGGTCCATTTAAAGCACCACATGAATGTTAGTGTGTATTTGGATGAACCCACTGATCAAGTTAATTTAATGATTATAATAGCAACCGCAGCCAAGATGGGAAAAAGTACAGTTTAATTGGGGCAGAAATAGATGCGTTGGTGAGTGAGGTAGCAGGTCGGAAGATATGTTTGGTAGCCAGAGTAAATAAAAAAATTTTTTATCAGTGACTCCTTCGCAGTCTTATTAGGTCTGATCATATCAACAAGGACAGCTAGGCAGCATATCATTGTCTCAGATTTATAAATAGAAGTTTTTTCTGAAAGCTTCTCGAGACATAGACTTAATTCAATGATGATTATGTAACCTGTAGTGGAATTTTTGCTGGTAAAGAGCCGTTTCTAATGAAACTTAGATTGGTTAACAGCTGTAATTAATTAAAAAAAAAACAAGAGAAGCCTAAAATCTGAGAAAGCAGCCCCTATCTTCAATATTTGATATGGGCTAAAGTGTTAAAATGTCATCATCTTATACTCTAGAAGTTACTTAATCTTTTGTGGATATTTTTTTATGTTTAATAAACTAACTGATGCATAAAGTCTCTCCCAATTTCTAACCATTTTTAAACACTATTTATACCCATATTTCATGAATGTATTTCATATTCTAAATGTCTATATATATATATATATATATATATATATATATATATATATATATATATATATATATATATATATATATATATATATAATTGTGTGTAATTAAATCAATTCAACTAGCTGGCCTCCATTTTAACCTACAATTTAAGTTTCATTTTAAGTGAAACTAAATAAGACAAAATATGATGCAATCTGTCTTCAATTCCCTGCCTATGTCACCACCTGTGTGGCCACCGTCCCCCACTCTCCCATACCTGTTTACCCATACAGAGGGGTCAGAGGCACTGCACATTTTAATGGCAAGTTTTTTTTTTTTTATAGATGATAACATCTGCGTGTCAGTCACAGTGTGCAAGTTTCAGGGCCTGTTTTATGTGTAGAGAAGATTTATAAATGAGACCCTGGTGGGGGTGTAAGATAAAGTCAAATATCAGGGTATTTCATTAGAACGATATCTCTATCGATTCAAAGTACCAGCATAGCAATATTGCATTACATAATAGTTGTTTTGATTAACAATAGGCAAATACACTGCATCTACTTAATTCTCTTATTTTTATTGAACTCTTAAACACCCAGCTGCTAGTTGGAGCGCACTTCACCCACCCCTGCACCAGCTGCATCAGAGCAACAAGTTCTTTTTTGATTTTTCAGAGGTATTTATACCACAATATATCGTCTAGTATGATAAATTATGGCCATATCAAATATGGCGAACTAAGCATCGAAACTCACAATTTATTGATAAAAAACACTGCTGCTAAGTTACTTCAATCTTTTAGACTTCCCCTATTCATCCTGTTTCACGTTTGCCACAAACAATTGGGGTGAATTAAAAATGTGGAAGAATATGAGAGAGGAGACAAAAACTCTGCTTGTTGGTGTTTATATAAAGCACAATGTGTGGTTAAAAGAAATTAATGCAAATTATCACCTTCAACAAAGCATTATTCCTAGTGAAATGTAGTGGCAATGGGAACATAATGCTGTGGGGTCACTTTACCTGACTATAGAATAGGAAGCTGGTTCGAGATTTTGGGAAGTTTGACCCTAAATGTACAGCCAGAGCTATAGTTAGATAAAAGAACAATTTAGATAAAATCATATTCATGTATTAGAATTCTCTAGCATTAAACCAACTGGGATTCTTTGGCATGGCAATGAAATTGCTTTTCACAAAAAAATGGTCAAGGATGAAAATGTTCAGATGAAAAACACTGCTGGAAACACAAACCCTGGAAGCTGTACAATTATTGCAGAAAAATGTCACAATATATATTGAGATTTTACTTAAAAAATAAAAACAATAAATAAAGTACACTTTTTCCTGGTTATTTACTCTTTTAATGTTTATTCATGCACTGCTGCTAAGTTACTTCAATCTTTTAGACTTGCCTTATGCATCCTGTTTAATGTTTGCCAAAAGCAATTGGGATGAATTAAAAATGTGGAAGAATATGAGAGAGGAGACCAAAACTCTGCTTGTTGGCATTTATATAAAGCACAATGTGTGGTCTGTCTGGCAGCTGTACAATTATAGCAGAAAAATGTCAAAATATATATTGCAATATATATATATTGAGATTTTATATTAAAATAAAATTATCATCAACTATACTTTTTTCCTGGTTATTTACTCTTTTAATGTTTATTCATGCACTTCATTTTGAGCTGCCACATAAAACTCTGTTAAAATGCGTTGCAGACTGTGGCTACAATAAGGCCAGATTGCAAAATATTTAAGGGTTGTAAATAGTTTTGCCTGTATTTTAGATAGAGGTAATAACCCACCAAGGAATATGTATTAGTAAAGATGTTGAGCAAGTCTAAATGAGGCAGTGGGCTTACTCAATTAAACCACCTCCAGTAATTATAGTAAATGTCGAAGGTTTTGTCCTTAATGAGCGCTGGATTATGAAAGATCCATCAACATGACAGCACTTAGCTCTGAAGGGACAACAGCAGAGAAATAAATGGAACATGATTGACATTTTGTTTAAAGAATGTTAACTTATCAATTAGACACACACTTCTAAGGTTGAGGGTTTGAAATATTAGTCCTTCATCTTAAAAACGCTTACAGCTTATAGGACAGGAAGCCTAATATTTGAGGCACAAGCATTTTCTTTTATTTTGCTTTTCACCAGATTTTTTTTCCTGAGTCAACTCTATGTTTTAAAGCAGAGCAAAGGATGTTATTCTAGCCACTGGCTTTTACTGAATGTAACCATAGAATCTGTGTCCTTTCACAAGGTCAGTGCACTGCTGATGAGCTGCATGTATGGGGAAAATGTGCTGCAATCGCTCCTACTTTTCAGCCTCCAGCTGCTAAATGCACTTTCACAGGGCTAATATGAAATAATTTTGATGAGACTGTGACACATAAGCCTTCTGTTATTTGAGAAAAGCTGAGGTACTACCCCCCTCACTACGATTCCCAGAGCATAGAGAAAATCAGGGAGAGGGTGTGGGAGAGCAACCTAGAGACAGAAGGAGTTTTGCTTGGTCAGCAATCCTTGTGGCCCACAGAGGATCAGCACAGTTATTCTAGTGCTTCTCATCAGACAGGGGAGTCCTTTTACCCCTTGGCTATAACAGAAAGTCTTCCACTTGCTGTGCACACAATGGGCCTTACTGCCTGCAATTAACCTTGATGTGAAAATACCGCCTTTTCAAAATACATTAAAAAATTGGTTTAGTTGCTAAGGTGTTTTAAATATTCATTATGTCTGTTCCTTCATTTCACAAGCCTTCACATTTGTCTTCACACCCAGGTGTCTGTATTTGAGGGGCAGAAAACTACAGATGTTCATTGAATTTCAGAGGTGGATTTCTTGAACTCCAGAATGATCCAAATACACATCAATCATGCTCCATTATTGCAGAGGCAAATATAAATGAGATGTTGCAATTTAAAATCAAGCTTCTGTGTGCTGTTATTAATGGTAAAATCATTCTTATGCTGAATAAATGTCTGTCTAAAAGAGACCTTGAATCAGGCTCATTAAAATAATTCTGCATCTGATTTTATAACTGTTATGAATGCTTCCTTGGTTGCTGTTCAAGGGGGCAACTTGTAGTCTTTTAAGGTTTATTTATATTGTGTATTCAAAAAGCATTGATGAAGGTTAACATATTTAATTACCATCTGACAGGCCTCGCCATGTCAAGTTTATACTCTTCATTTGGGCCTGTCATGTATCCCATCTATATCTGTGGTTTACAACATTAGAAAGCTGTAGAACTTGTGGATTTATCATTAGTCACTGTGGAATCTGGGGACATCTGATACAAAACATTTGGGGGCGACATTAAGAACTATTTAGGAAGGAAAAATTGTGCATCTTTGCTGACACAGATGGCCCAAAATCGAGATTTTTAACAGCAGGAATTTGTCTCTCTCTGGAAAGAAAAGGAAAAGCCATGATATAGAAGATTTATATACCAGCTCTCATCTCAGCAATCAGACGAATCATTTTAGATAAAAATACTTCTTTATATATTTACTCGTGAAACCCATATACAGTGTTTCATCACAGACTGCTATCCCTCCATCACTTGTGCTTTTAGTCTTCCAGAGTAATTTATGCCTGAACATAAAAATAACAGGCATTTTAAATCTGTGTTTTATTTGTTAATAGCTTAATCTGAGCCACCAACTATCTTTCCTAAATAGACTCTGGCACTGAGTATATTGAAGATAATGGACAGCTTTAGATGTGATCAACAGCAGCTTAAATGGCAACAGACTGAGCGAAAATAAGTTAATGATTGTTGATAGGCTGCATTTTAACCCTTTTATTTTCCACTGTGGAGTAGAAGTACCCTTCTGGAAAGGAATAATAGTTTCACTGCTTCTTGGAGTTTATCCAAATCCCTAATGGAATAGGTGAAGTATTTAAAACAAGATGTATAATTATCTAGGATTGCACTTTTGCCATCCTGATGTAACAAATTGTGATAACAATAGTAAAAATTGCAAGGAACCGCTTCAGTAAAATATTTTGACTTCAGGCGCAGTGCTTTCATGTTTTGTATTTTTTATGTACACTTTACCATCTGCATTAATTTTTATTTAACAGTTACTTGACTGTGTATTAACTTAGAATGCAAATGAGGCAAACAGAATAAGTGATCTAATTGTAATAAATTGACTATTGCAACACATTTCAGAGTTAGGGTTTTTAACTTTTTAACCATCATGACAGCACATCCCAAACCCCAACCCCTTTTATACGGCCTTCCAGTTTCCTTTATGATTAATTTGGAAATTTTGCTATTCGCTTTTAAAGCCCTTCATGCTATTCCCTTCCCATGTCTAACTTAACTATTGTGTAATATAGCAGGAACCCAACTAGGGTTAAGGTCAGTCAGTTCTTGTTCAACAGTTCTTGTTAGAAGTCCCTAGAGCTAGGAACAAGTGCAGGGGTGATCGGAGCTTCTCAGTTGCTGGAGTCAGGCGGTGGAACTAATTACCTACTGACTTTGGCAGTTTTAAGGCCAGGGTTAAATTCTCTTTACTCAAACTGGCTTTTAACATTCAGTCACACATTGTCCCATTTTGTACCTTATTTAGTCATTGTTTTTTTCCATCTGTTTTCCATCATACAGGTTTTATCTAAAGTACTTTGATCACATTATGTGTGGTAAAGGGCTATATAAATAACAGGTTATTTTGACTGATTGAATTCCCATGTAGAGGCAGGTTTAGGAGCAAAGTGATACAAATTGGATGTGAAAGATGAATTGTTAGTGTTGCGAAGGGGTGGATAGCACGAAGGGAAACCTGCAGTTGATGTGAAATGAATTTCAAAGGAGTCCTAAAATCTGAACATTTCTGTCAATCTGTGTGCTGTCAACCAATCAGGGACTGAATGTGGTTGTTAAGTAGTTGTAAAGTGAGGGAGCTCAGCAGAGACAAAGCTCAAGGTGGACGATGGAAATCTTTATTTTAACCTATGAAGGATGATGTACTGGATGTTCTTCATAGGTTTGTGGGTGGCGTTAAAAAAAAAAGCTTTTTAAATTTAGCCACAAGAAGGCCCGTTAAATCATTTATCATTCAACCTCCCCTTGAAGCGCTAGATCGGAGCCTAGCCTGCTGCCTTTTCCTGTCTCTGGTGCTCTCTCCAAACTAAAAGCATCTCTGGAGGATCTGACAGACCCAGGGACACTGGCACTAGCACAGTTTTTTGACTTTCTGCATTGAATGCAGCCCCATGACTCTGTCAGTAAAATTCAAGTCTGCCATGTTGAGGTGAACAGACAAAAAGCAAACAGACAGAAGCTTGAAGAACAATTTGATGACCTGGTAAAGCAGACATGGCATATTCCCAATGTGCCACGCAAATTGTTTGTAAAGGTCAAGTGAGGAAAAGCATGCTAAAGCTGCAGAATTTTTGTGTAATCAAGTTCAGGGTGACGCTACTATTATGATCCCCTATATCAATAACTTACGTAAATGATATCATCATTTACGTATCACCACAGACATGCTTATCACCATCAAGATAAGCATGTCTGTGGTGATAAGTGACATATCTTGAGCTTGCAAGGCCCACAAAGCAGGACACAATTCTTTAGCTCACTCCTTCAGATACAATTCAGTACTCCAAATGGTCCACTTAAAATATGTATTGACTTTAGAAGAAATATTGGAAAAAAATAAAGGATCACAATTAGGGCTGCAACTAACGATTATTTTAAAAATCGATGAATCGGACGATTATTTTTTCGATTAATCGATGAATCGGACAAAAAATATTTTTTATATTAACCTCTTTATTCCAAAATAAACATTTTAGACAGAACAAACAAGCACACAAATACAGGTTGCTCATTAACTGTACTGGTGCAATATGAAAAATAAATGTTTGTGTTAAAACTACGCAAACTTACATGAGAAATGTAGCTGTACATCCACAAAATATAGGGTACTTTGTTTCATAAAGCGCAAAAAAAGACATTTTTGTTTTTAAAAGCCCCTAAGGGGTTCAAACAATAGGCCCCCCATTTCAACAAATGAGTTTTTTTTAGACTAGAAGAGTTCTGCCTTTTAAGACAGGAAAGTATAACAGTTAAAGTTGCTACTTAAGAAAATACTGAACCATAGAGATAAAAATAGCCCTGTGATTCAAATTATAAATTGTATATGGAATAAAAATGAGAGAACTAGGGGTGCTAAAAAACACATCCTCCAAAGACTCCAATTTACATGGGAATGTGGCATATAATTAATTGACATATTACTGATCTTGCTGGATTTTATTCTGCTTTACTTCCATAAATTGCAGGATCTTCTTTACTTTATCTTCGCCAGAAGATTTAAACTTTAAAAGCCTTGCCCTCATAATTTGCAAGTTAATTTATTTCTAAAGTAAATGTAAACGCTACTTAAGCTAATTCAAATGAAATTAAAAGTAAAATAAGTAGCCAACCTTATCACTGTCTGTAACCTACTAACAAGGTAAGGAAAGCATCAGATGAGCTACCTGAGAAACTAACGTAACGTTTCCCCACTTTAAAACCAAACAAACATGGTGGTTCCGTGCCATGTTAATTTCTTTTGAAAAAAGTTGCATGTTATCACTTTTTTTGCTTTACAAAGCGCAGGCTATTTTAATTATTGTGATCAATTTGCGCCGTCAATCCCGGTGCATGCGCACTTCATTTGCAGTCTGGACGCTGAGGCTCTGACTGCAGCGCTGAGAGGGACTCCTGCGGGAGTGGGGGGAAGCGCCCCACGGCAGAGTAGGAACGATACATGCTTTCACGTAAGAGTCTCCAAAAGCCGCCAGTGACACCGAAAAAAGGCGCCAGATTTGTCGCTAGTCGCTTTTTTGAAAAATAGTCTCTGGAGGGGTCTGAAAAGTCGCTGAGTTGGCAACACTGCACCTGCGGCGCTGACTCGCTCTGCCATATTTTTTTCTTCCTCTTTCAGTCAAGAGGCAGTGATGACGGCGTGGCGGATGACGCAATAATCGCGCGACACAACTAATCGATGATGAAATTCGTTGCCAACGCTTTTAAAAGTCGATTTTTATCGATTTTATCGATTCGTTGTTGCAGCCCTAATCACAATAAACGTACATCAGACTGTAGCTTTTAAATTTATTTCCTAGTCCAGCCCTGCTTGAAATTCTCCTTTTTCCACAATTGTTCCCTCTAAAATCAAACGGTAAATTATGACAAAACCATATTAAGTGATTTATGTTTGCATCGTATATTGTTACTTCACCCTTACCACTAAACATCTGCCTTAGATTTATCCTCGATGGAGATTGTTGATGCTATTGAGCTGTGTAACCTGGATCTTTGCCCTACTGTCACTGACCTCTCTCTATTGTGGCAACCTTGGGGGAGACCCATGCCTGAAAAATGCACACTCAGCAAGCTAAAGAGGAGTAAAAACAATTCTATCAGAGGCTTGGACTATTCAACTTGTAAGTGTCCCTATACTACCCATGGAAAACTGTACTGTTTATGAAAGCTTTCAACACATACTTTGGATTGCATTCATAAGAGTAATTACAAATGTCGCTTTCATAATAACACGGGCATACAATAGACTCTTTGGTGTCCCTTTTAAGTCTAACTTCAAATACGGCCATGACAATTAAGCCATTTCTGGCAGGAGATGCTCGGAGCACAAACAGTGTGCTAACAAAAGAGTGCAGAGACGAGCAGGAACATGTAGCCATTATAGCTCAACAAAAGAAACTCAAGTTGCAAGCTTCTGAAACAGCAGTTTGCATCATAAGAGCAAAGGGAAAAATATTGACTATACACAGCAATAGAGCACTGCCTCTTACTCTCAAATGCATTACAAAAGATTTTTTTTAATAATTCACCCATCAGAGACAAAGGGACATCAGTGCATCCACTCTCCTCTAGCTAAAGGGGCTGAATACATCACATGCTGCTCAGAAATGTTATCACATGTTTACTGATAATCAGTTTGTTTCAAGCAGTGTGTCAGCTCATTCTTTCAGTGCAAAACCAAAGCGAATCTGTTTCCAGTTTTAACCCACAAGAATTCTATAAAAACATTCTTGTTAACAGCAAATTCAGGGTAATGTTATCACTAAAACACTATGGCAAAATAATCTGGAACCAACCTAAAAAATTGTTTAAATATATTTTCTAAATTAAGGCAGCAGACCAGTAAAGGGCATGGATTCACCTGGTTCTCTGTGAGGCCTCAGATCATATGCTTCCTCTTTATTGCCCCAAATCCAATTTGTAACCAAATTCGGCTTAGATAACAGAGGGAAGTCAGATGTCTGCGGCTGCAAACTGATATCTCACTCAACCCCTTCATAAGAAGTGCCACAGGCTGTGCTACTGCCAATGACCCGAGCCTGAACATGTCATCTCAGTGCTTATTGACCCAATTCTGGTAACTGCTTACACACAGCTAAGAGAATTAGACTACTTCAACCAACAAGTCTGGTACATGCTGGAAATACACTTTATTCGTTTTTGTGGGGATGGGCCGAGTGTAAAGTTCCAGTCCAGTTTGATAGTTTGCTTTTAATACATTGATCTATCGCTTACTGTAACTGATCCCACTTTTTAATCAGATATTAAATCAAAAGATGATGTTTTATTTTCTCTCTTTTCATAATGCAAATGCAAAAACTGGAGAGGATTTCAATGAGTTATTAAATGAAAGTTTGTTTCAAACAAAAACTCAACAAAAGGAAGAAATAAATACAAGAGAAATCAATGACCAGATCAAAAAGGAGCAGGAAGAAGTAACTTCTGTCCTCTTAGTACACTTAATTTACTGAAATAATGGCCTTCCCTGCACAATACTTTAAAAATACAGTACAACATACAGAAATATACAGTAAATAAACTACACCAATCTCAATTATATAATTATTTGACATTTATAGTAAAATTAGTTCTATTTAACATTATATCTAGTAATAATTAATTGTTATAGAAATATATATTACTACTGAAAATAGATGATAACAATGCAGTACATAAATATATATGAAGGCCTCCATAACAGCATATACGTACATAAAAATAATATTAACTGATAAGAGTTATTGATATAACATAGAAACATAATGCAACCTGTTTTTGCTGTCACACCTATTGAATATGTTTCTTGTATGCCTTTTCAACTAAATTATATTTTTATTTTGTTTAAATTTGGTATCTAACTCATCTTCATCATATTCAATGATTTCCTTCCTGATGTTTTTACCACAGCATCCTCAGGCCACCTGTGAAAGTCCCAGTAATTTTAGGGTCTAAATAGCGGCTCATTAAAGTACTGATAGAGAGCTGCCTGTCCATTAAGACAGATCGGTCCCCTGTCCTTTTAAGAAACCAAATACCTCACTTAAGGATAAGTTTTCTTCTAGGGAAATGTGAAAAAGAGATCCGGTGTCATGGTCCGACCAAAGCGATAAACATAGATAAAACACTTTATTTGAATATATTATAGACTAATACAGCACAGCAATATGCTCCATAAGGCTAAGATATTAGCAGCAGGTCATTTAAGTCCTGTAATGTGCCCTTCTCATAATGACACTAAGTTGTGGGTCCTCCACAGATCGGAGTTGTCTCTCTAATACATTCAACAAATACTTTTCTTGGACTAAGACCTGGGGAATCTTGAGGGCAAATCAGTACCTCAAATTGGACATGCGGAAAAATATCAATTTATCATTTTATCTCTTTAATTTTTTTCACAATTTGATATCAATTAACAAAACTATCTGAATTGCATAGTTCCCCTGGGCAATCTGAGAAGAATCTCTTTGCAACAGGGACAATTTTTGTTCCCAGAATTTACTCATACCAAGTGGGGGCACAATTAAGCACGGTTATGTGTTACTTACTTTGATTTTTTTGAAGCACTTTGAGACATACTAAAAGGTGTGCAATATATATAATTTTATATGATATTTTTTGTATTAGTGTTAAAATGTTTGTTTAAATCTATTGTTTAAATCAATTTATTAATTACTTTATATATCCATCTCCATGCCTTCAGACTTTATCTTTCTCATTTTAATGAGCAGCACCAAATAGGTTTGTGCATCTTAACATTTGAGTTTTGAGCACCAATCTTTATAGATCACCCACAACATGGCCACTTATTGCACATACTAAAAAAGAAAAAAAGTTGTGCATACAATTTAACACTTTTTATTTTGAGTATTTGAAGATTAGGCCAATAATGTTTTTTACTCTCGTTTTCCACATTGATATCTAATTGCTCAAAAATATTAACATATGCACTGGTATACTGAAGCTGTATACAAAGAGAAGAAAAATCAATAAATATCTGAAATGCAATAACAGGTATTTTAAAAAACAATCCGTATTAATACTTCTTACAAAATCAATATTGAAACGTGATGTTGAACTGAACTGTAGCCAAAAAAATTTAAATTCAATTACTAAGCTCCCTGCAATACCAAGCCCTACCACAAACACACCTGTGCTTTCATTTAACCATTTCTGAATCACTTTTATTGGTGGCAGGGTTCACTTCCCTGGTGGAAAAACAGCTTACAGAAAATGCTTTTTATTTGAAATAATGGCCTCCAGTCCTTGGGGTAGGTGTCTTGCAACTTCCAGGTGTGTATTTGCTTCAGCACTTTTAATCAAATAATTAGGTCATTAGCAATACTCTGAAGAATATTGCATGCTAACGAGGCAATTCCGACTGTTTATTCAGGTGTATTGAACCTAGTGGTGCTCATGATCTGTGATTTGCCAAAGAAAACATCAGCAGCAGAGAATTGGCAACAAGATCAAGCTGCCTCCTCTGGATTCTTCCCTTTGGGCATCATGACACCATATGTTCCCAATTTAAGTAGCCAGGCCACCTTCCTGAATTGCACCTTGGACCACATCCGATACTCAGTTTTTTGTTAATTATATTGGTGGACTTTTTTCTCTTAGAACTAGCGGTAACTTCTTAAGTTATTTGAACTGTCATTCTGTTAAACAGGACCTCATGGGGTACCCTCTGCCCACTTTATGCATCCATAAACCTTCTCCAGCCATACCCCGGTGTCTGTTAAACCACTTTTTAGGGCCACTTTTAATTAATTAGGACCAGTGCAGACCAGCAACAACCAACAAGAGATGCAGTTTTGAAAGTTTCATCCAACTATGACAATTACGACACTGAACACAACCCACTTTTCCTGCTTGTAACAATAAAAAAGGGGACTCACTGCTTACTATATCCTATCCACTAAAAGGGTTCACCTGTCAGTGGTCATTGTATAATGCTAGATCAGTTTTTAGTGGTAAACAATCAGTCTTGTAATTACCTGATTCATTCTGAAAGAGTAATGGCTTTAATGCAGTCTTGGAAATGACCTAAATGCCAACACTAAATGGCCCGTTTTTAACTTTATTTATAGCTCTGTTTGGAAATATTTAAGCACTTGTAAAGGTGTAAAGGAAGGCAACCAGCTTTTACATCTGCCCTTTGCTTTGTAGACCCTGAACTGGAAGGAAGCCAAGCCCTAAAGAGGCTGTGATCACACAGACAGCAGTGAGAGAGAAAAAAGATCCATTTCCCTTCAAAAAAAAGGCTGGGTCATAGCAACAGCATGGGGTCTGTTTTAGTTTCCACCTCCTACACACTCAAGCATAAAATATTGTTCAACAATCACACTCTCCAATGACTCTCGGAGCCCTTTCCTCCCATCCTCCAGCTGAACATTTCCTGGGGAATTCCAACCAGGGATGTATTCCTTATGACACAGCAACTGCAACAGCTGAGAGGCAAATCATTTTTTAAAGAAGGTCATGGAAATACAGTGAATTTTTTTTTTAAACACAAACAAAGCAAGAACTCTGAGCACAGTGAGAGTATAGAACAACTCTCTACAGAAAAAAAAAAGCCTCAGATCATGTACATATACTGCAATAATTCCCTTTAAACATGTCAGCATACTGACATTATATATAGTGTGAAAGGTGTTAAAAGCAAAGATACTTTCATTGGCTTACCATAAGTAGGGCTTACAAACAAGAATACTTTAATATCACTGAGGGAGGATAGAGTACAGTTTAAACAGAGCTTGATTCTACTGTAATACACAAAATTAAAGGAATTCATCTTTTAAAAACTTCAAAGAACGGTCTAAAAATTGTATTTTTCTGTTGTCCTTTTAAACAGAAAATTAATCATGTGAGGAACATCTGTCCACTGTTTATAGCACAGTCGGTTGCCTCTGGTAGTTGCACGCTGCATGGAAGCTTGTGATATTGGAGTTTTGGTGGCCTAATTCTACAGTATGTGAGTAAATTTATGTGTGGACACAAATGAAGATGAGTATGTGTTTCATACACCACCCCAATCACTAAGCATACAGTAATTTGGCAAGCTATGGCATTAGAATGGATAACATGAATATGTTTTTTTTTTTTTGTAGTCATGAAACTATTTTGCACTTCTGACCTTTAAGCAACACTGTGCCACTGAGGGGCGCAAGACCTGTAACTAGATTCAACACCATTGAAAGGAACTGGCTGCACTAATGCAAAATTAAACAGTCTCCCTCTGAGTTTCAAAATGAGACGGCAGAGCAGCATGGACAAGCAAACTGAGTAATTATGGAGTTATTTGTAAAGACAAGGCCATATTCACCCCTCTAGCCTACATCTAAAAATGGAAAATATGCCTTATCAGGTAGTGGTCATCTATCTGTTGTTTTATAACAGCACCTTTTTATCTTAGTTAGATCTTGTGCTTAAGGAGAGCTCACACTGCTGTAAAGCAGGACTCTAAGTCACATGATCCATTCAGCAAGAGCTTTGATCCTCTCAAGTTACACTGATACCAAGTGCTATACTGTATATTCACCTTAAAATAAATATATATGTCTTGAATTAAACTAATACTGCGGTCAAAAATATTGCTTTATCAAATGACAGAGATTTAATAAAAGTCTAAAGAAAAGACACAAAAAAAATCCTTTTCTCCTATTGTGTTTACAGACAGCAGAAATCATACATATAAATATGAGAATATCTGTGTAGTTCAAACATAGTAACATTATTCTAGAGGTAAATTCACATAAATACTGATAATAAGAAAATAAATAGGTTTTGAATTTGCCATTTAAAGGAGAATTACATTACTTTGATTTTTCAGATTCCCATTAGCACTGCCAAAGCTATTCATCCTGGGGTTTACAGAAAAACTTTACAGTGTCTCAATGCAATATATACTATTACCCACAAAATGATACATTTTTAAATATTACATTTAAAATGGAACACACACTCCAAAATAAATATTCTAAAAAGCAAACGATCAAACACACAGAAAACTTACAAACACAATTAACAACACAATATTTAAACCACTCCCAGATTAGCAATGGTTTGTACCAATACATATTATGATGTTTACGCCAGTCCCTATTATATACATTGGTCACCCAAAGTAGAACTCAAAAATTTCTTTTAGAGGACTTTTTTTCTCTGTCCCATACATACTTAGAATGGTCCAAGGTGTAAAAATGACTTTACTCTATTTACCAAAGTTGACTCTTTAGGCTCCCATTGCTCAATTAATGAAAGTGATTTGGGTTTTATTCTATGGGCACACACGTCTCTCTTTCACCTGGCTACTTCGATAGGTCTCCGCCATTGATATATTAGTGATTCCAATTAAATATTTACAACTTCCTTACCTAAAAAGCTGCTACACCTGTAAACACAGTAGGAAGTCAAGCCGTGCAATCCCCCAGTTTGTAGCTAGTTAAATGCTTAGGGCTGTTGAGATGAAGCTGTTGTGGGTGGGTGGTGGGATGGGGTTTGGACCATAACACTAAAAAGCTTGGCGGATATTCCCAAACTAGCTTCAAGTGGAAGGGCCAAATCATCTTGAACTATGTCTTTTCTGCACCAGCATTAAGCGTATAATATATTGTATTCTGCAACCTAGAATTGGATGTTCCGTAAAAACTCAAAAAATATCCACATGGATGGATGGATGGATGGATGGATGGATGGATGGATGGATGGATGGATGGATGGATGGATGGATGGATGGATGGATGGATGGATGGATGGATGGATGGATGGATGGATGGATGGATGGATAGATAGATAGATAGATAGATAGATAGATAGATAGATAGATAGATAGATAGATAGATAGATAGATAGATAGATAGATAGATAGATAGATAGATAGATAGATAGATAGATAGATAGATAGATAGATAGATAGATAGATAGATAGATAGATAGATAGTTAGTGTTGGGAGCTGGAGTAGTACCATCTTTCTCGAGCAGAGTCCGCCGTGGATCCTCCTGAGCAGAGCCTCCTGCACAGCTGCTGCTCATTACCATCATCAGAGGATCCACTATATAAGCTGTCTTCAGACCTTGCCTCAATGTCGCAGTGTTGATCCAGTTGGTCAGCGCCTAAGCCTAGACTCTAAGTGTATCTTTGTGACTTTGAATCCAGCCAGGATTCTAACCGTTGTCTCTATCTTCCAGGAAACCTGTGTCTCCTCTGTGAAACTCTGGAAGAGCTAACCTGCCGAGCCGACCCTCAGAGCCAAACCTGAAGAACCATTGAGAACTTCCATGCAGCTCAGGACTAAGAGCTGGAAAACCCAAAGCCAAGGTCTGTTCATTTCTAGACGTGAGACGCTGTAGCAGCAAGCGGACTCTGCTGAGCAACTCCTCTCCAGATCCAACAGTGACTCTCCCAAAGCTAACCTCAAGAACCCTCAAGGTACAATCAGTTATCATCAAGAGATCAAGCTCCAACGTGCTAAACTAACTGAACTGTCTCTCACGCAGACTCCAGTGAACCAGTTTCCCAGGCCTGAACCCGAACCTGTCATAATCTCAGTGCTTGTCTAAATAAACTCTGTTAAAACCTTTACTCCCGTTTCCGCCTCAGTGGTGTTCTGCATAATTGGGTCCCCCTTGAGAGCCCACCATGACAGATAGATAGATAGATAACTAAAGTGAGCTTTTTAATTGAAAATATTTATGAACTGCTGAATTTCATTGCAGAATGTGTATGAAAGGTGTAGCAACCTTCTTTATGTTAGCCGACAGGCAATGCACAGCAACAGCAAGAGGAGGGGGGCTGCATTGATCCTTACAGCCAGGGAAAACTCAGAAACAACCTGGCAGCTCATGTCTTTTTTTTTTTACCTCAGGTTTTAAAATGAAAACTGTTTGTAAAAAACAGTCATCAGCAAGTTTATTGGGAACATCTTGTCAGTAGAGGGTCAGGGGCAGGTTTGCTCCAATGACTCTATTTTTTTTCGAACAAGAAAACATGTCTCGGAGATTTTGATCTATATTTCAAAGGTCTAAATCCACAACATCCCGAAAGTGGCTCTATTACAAATGCAGTAGCTTTGGAGGCTACTAGAGTGAAAGCAACTCAATAAGATTTCCCAGAAACTAGGTTTTGATGATTTGAGCTTAGTAATATAATGCATTATTCTGTAGAAATCAACCATCAGAAGATAGGTATACTGTGGCAATAAAAATGCAGACATGGTCAGAAACAGCACTCAGGTGGACAGTGGTGTACTGTAAAAGCAATTCTTTCTATACAAAGAGAGCATACCTGTGTGAAAAAAATATGTTCACACCATTACAACACCGCCACCACCAGCCTGAACTGTTCAAACAGGGAAGAATAAATCAAAGCTTTCACTGTCAATACGAAATTTTGACCCAAACATCTGTATGTCAGCCGAAATAGAGACTTTTAAATCCAGGAGACAATATCTAATCTTTTGAAATACATTCCTGCTGAGAGTTTACTTCCTAATCCTACTTTAGGTGTGGTCTTCATGTTTTTTCTGTCAGATATTATGCATCTAAAGATGGTATTCCACATTCTTTGATGGTTCGGCTCAATTTAATTCAGGTCAGTTTATTTATATAGTGCCAATTCACAACACATGTGATTTCAAGGTACTTTACAGAGACAATTCAACCAAATCATACAGTAAAATTCAGGGTTGTGGGTGAAAATTCCCAGCGGATAATCAGTTTCTTAAACACTAAGACCAATCCGTCTGCCACCATTAAACATTCACTCTTGGCCTCTTTTTCCTCCTCATTGAGATGCCAGGTTTAAACCCCAGCAAGACATTTTCACCACATCTTAATTACAAATTGCCTCAACTGTCAGCCAGGTGATTAGCAGTTTTATGTTAAGAAACATTCACCCAGTAAAATGGATAAGTACATTTTCTGCCCTGGCCTCTTCACCCCAGTGTAAGAGAGATAACATTTACTCTCCTGTACCTGTGCGAAATCACCAAACATCAAAGCCCTGAAACACATCCTCACACACCATATGAGCCTCTGTGTAAATAGAGAGGCCTCTAATCAGAGGATACACAACCTTCCTACAGGCTGGCATCTGGAGTGTGCTCTCCGACCTCTGCAAACATGCAAATGTCATCCAAAAGAATCATTTATCTTTATGCAATACATTGCCAAAATGAATCATTTTATAACCCAACTAAAATCCTTGCATATTTTGGATAAGTCAGCATTAAATGATGAGGGTTATATCCTGCAGGGCCACTAATCTCACACACGTCAATGTCAGCTTTGATGTTGAGCTGATCCAGATAACATTCAGGTCAAGTCCGAGTTACTGTACAGCATCCACATTTCCGTGCAGAGAGGCGCAAGGATGCTGAGGCTAAAGCTTTATTTAAACCAAAAGCCAAATATTTATCAGACAAGTTAATTAAACATCCATCCTCTTACCTATCTTATCTGTCAATGTCAAAAGCAGCCAAGAACATATTTAGCGAAAAATAAATAAATAAATATAAAAAAAAAAAAAAAAATACTTGTAAGGCTTTTCCAAACGCCTCAGATGAGGCAGATCGACCGATATCGACTGAGAAAGAATAAGGAGTTGGGAAACATCTCAGTGATGGGTTGAAAAGGTTGTCTGCAAGCTGTTAAAAAATGAAAAGCTGTCAGCGCTTCTGCTGAGCCAACGCCGAGCGGTGCGCCTCCCCAGACCTCTCCGGCAGGCAGGAGGAGCGCCTTTCATTAAGACAAACGCCAGGGTTCAAACGGGACGCTGAGGAGCATCTTAGAGGAAAACAAACATCCAGAACATCCTACCTGACGGCTCTCACTCCTTACAGCATGCGAGCTGGCTGGGATGTAGGCGAGGCGACACGCTCTCTGCAAGCGGGTCAGCAGCGCGGTTTGCCTGCCTGCCTCCTACACGCAGCAAGCCCCTCCTCGATTATCGTACAGTGGAGAGAGATGAGGGCTGAAAATAAATATATAAATAGAAAAATAGGATCTGTGCGACGTAGAGAGTGAAGCGGCGTCACTCCCATCCACTACCGACTATGATACATTTTGATTTCATATCAGGGTGGATTTAAAAAGGCTGCTAAGTTAGCTGTGCTGCTGAAGATAAGATCATACATTCATATAAAACTCCCCCTTTTGCGCGTAAATACAGTGACAGGAGACATAATCTGCCCAAAGTATCTTATTTTGAAAGCGCTCTGTATTTATACACCTTTCAACAGAGCTTGAGGAGTAAAATCAGAGGCTGTCTAACCTTTGATGTGGCCTTGGGCCCAGTTTTTTTAAGGGACCCATTTACAGTTTAACCAATTTCTCACCATTACACTTTGTTTCATTTTAGGCTTCCTATGATTTGCCTTTTGCGACATGTGAATTAAAAAATTTAATTGACAGATGACCTTTGATATGTGATTGGCCGAATTCAGGTGTACAAGCTGACGTATAACTAACTGCATAAAATAACGAGAAAAAAACACAGATTTTAAGACAGGATTTTTTTTCTAAAATAGAAATGTTCTAACTTTTGGGACAATATTTCAATTCATTTTATTTATATAGCACCAATTCACAACACATCATCTCAAGGTGCTCTACAGTTCACCAGATTATCCAGTCAAATTGATTGAAAGTTTTCTATCTAAGGAAAACCAGTTGATTGCATAGACTCGTTGACCCCGATGCAATCCCTCACACTAAGCATGCTTGTAGCGACAGTGGAGAGGGAAAACTCTCTTTTAACAGGAAGAAACCTCCAGCTGAACCAGGCTCAGTGTGAACGGCATTCTGCCGAGGCCGACTGGGGTTCAAGGAGACAGAAGCAGAGATGCAAAAAGCAGCTGTGAAAGGCGGCCCTGTCCAGGAAACACACAGCCAGGCAGACGAGCTCTGAGCCAACTTCAGTGTCAGAGGATGAAGAGAGCACATCCAGCCAGTCACAGTACATTTATATACATGTTTGAGCCAGAATGATTTGAAATTAATGTACTGTACCAGGGCCGTGCAGAGACCACTAAAGGGGCAGGTGCTCAAAAAAAAAAGGGCACATCTTATCGCATTTTAGGACAGAATATTAACAAAGTCACATAGCTTTCAGAGTTTAATGAACAATGATAAATTACAAAATTGTGAGACATACAATCAAAGCTAAGGGAAATCTCTACATAGAACTATGCATACGTAAAATATTTTATTAGTAATTTCTTTCTGCAGGTCTATTTTGTTATAGGAAAGTATTACAATATTCAAACCTGCAATTTAGCCAAAGATGTAAATCAGAGCTGGACCACCAGACATATTTTGTCTTTACAGAATTAAACTGTTAAAAATGCATACAAGGGCACAATGCATTCTTTTAGTGTACTGTAATCTATAAAAAAGAATGTCTGCCTGGTTTGCTGTACTGACAGTGGAGATGGAGACGGTCCATTCAGAAAAGCAGAGCTGCTGCATCAAACTTTAACGTGGAACTGCAGAAAAAAAAGAACAAAACAAACATTTTATTAATGCATGTCACCATGAGAAAAGCCTACTCTGTTTGTGTCTTAGTGTATTTTGTAAGTACCTATATACATTTTCTTCAATCTTGCCTCTTCGTTTTTTCTTGTCAGTTTCTCTTTTCTTTTTTTCCTCATTGTCTCATCTTTTCTGTGTTGAGTGAAGGTCAATGTCTTATTTATTTCAGTCTCTTGCCTTTCTTTTTCCCCCAAACTAAATCCAAGATTATGATGCAAAAACTTATTTTCCGTCATGGTGATTTAACTGTTTAAAAACAAATTCCCATCTTTTAAGCATTTTTGCTATTTTTGTTCTCTTTTGTTCACAGCAGCAGTTTTCTGTTAGCCATGTCTTTAAAAATGTTAATGACCTCACAGTGAATGATTGGCACATCCTTCTCGATTGCCAACAAAAAGGTCTGACAACCGATCCTCCTTGCATAAGCTGCGCAGTTTTGTTTTCACCAGCTTCATACATTATATCTATCATATATCTATCATGGTAGTTTTGGATGAGTTCTCCTTTAAGATACATTTACCTAACGCTAGAATAAATGAAATGTACATCATGCAGCAAAGGAAATTAGAAAATCAGACATATATCCATTATGGAGATGATAGGTTTTTGACGGGCGATGTGCCCCTATTGCATAAGTAATACTGAAGAATGTCCTACTGTCATTAACGACACAGGGAAGCTTTTTAGTTATCTTGCTTTGCTAGCAAAGTCATTAGCTAGCAGTTAGCTCATAGCACATGAACAACAGCCTAATGTCTGTATGATACAAATACTGAATCGATAGATAAGAACAGCTTTTCCTCACCTGGCTGTCTCCTCCCGCTCAGTAGTTCTTCAGAGAAAGAACTACTTTCCTCCGTTTAAACCGCTACTCTTTGCTAAAGTAGAGAAATTATACAACGTTCAAAGTTTTCCGTTGTCTGACAAGTAGGAAGCCTACTCCAGTATTTTCACCAAAAATTATGTTTTTTAATTCACAAAAAAACTGTTCTGTAATCATTACAGACCAGTTTTTTGTGAATTAAAAAACATAATTTTCAATGTAAAAGACTAAAAGCACAGAGTAAACAGTGTTTTAGATCAAACAATACTGCATCATCCATGGGGCTCATTTGGTTTCACTTACATCTCTATTCAGGTTGACATTGGAGAGGCGGTGCAGACTGAAGACATAGCCATCCGTCCGATCATGGTTGATCTTGCTTAGGGCCAAATGAGCAGCGGCCACAGTGTAATGTGGAATATCCGCTACCTTTAGCTCCGCAGTTAGCCGCCTTATCTGACTGTGCGAGAGGCAAGTGCGTCGTCACCGGCAAAAGGTCAAAGGTAACAATGTGATCGGAGGGCTTATTGTATTGTTTATCTTGCCAAAAAAGAAAAGATAATAATAATTTCAGTACATGTGTCAAATAAATAATAAATTATAATAAAAAAAAAAAAAAAAAAAAAAAAAAAAGGGACCAAAAGGGCACATTGGGATCATGGAGCAAAAGGGGCAGGTGCTCAAGCCCCCTTAGCCCCCCCCTCTGCACGTGCCTGTACTGTACAGTAATGCTGTATTTTCATATGAATTCAGTGCCACACAGGTGAACTAAATTGTTGATACCCCTCATTCAAAGAAAGAAAACCCACAATATTCACAGAAATATCTTGAAGCTAAAAAATTAGTAATAATAAATATAAATTCTATGAAAATGGAATGGACCAAATTAAGTTTAGATATTGCTTTTCAGCCATGTTTTAGAGAATGATTTAAAAAAAATAATCTCATGAAACAGTCCTGGGTATCAATGATAGCACTCTAAACTGAAATATCTGCGCCTCAAAGCAAATATTTTGGCCCACTCCTCATAAACAAACTGCTCCAGTTGTCTCAGGTTCAAAGGGAGCCTTTTTCAAATGACATGTTTCAGCTCCTTTCAAAGATACTCAACAGGATTTACGCCGGGGTTATAGACGTCACTTTATAATAGTCAATTTTTTTTACACTTTTAGCCATTCTTGGCTGTTTTTAGCTGAGTGTTTTGGGTCATTACCCTATTAAAGACCCATGACTTGCCAATTAGAGAACACACCTTGATTTAACATGTCCCTTAGGTCACATTATCTTCAGTCTGTTTTAGGGATGCAGTATTTTTTGACTAGGCTTTATGACGTTATGTTTTTAGTCATTCAGCATGGTTGGAAAGCAATGTCTGACTTTCATTTCAACTTTGTCATTGAATTTGTATTTAATATTACTTTTGTGAGATTCAAGTTATTTCTGGGATGAATGTGGGTATTTTCTTCATCAAACGAAGGGTGCCAACAATTCTGTTCACATCTGTATAATATAAAAGTGATGTAAAGCTACATATCTATCTGTTGGAATTGGCAAATGTTGATTAAAGGTGATTCCCAGGGGCTTGTTGTTTAGGCAAACTTCCTGTCTCTGAAATGAGGTGTTATAGGCAATGTGACTAGAGAGTTTATATTTGTGCCTAAACAATCAAAAACTATAGATTATACCAAGTCTTTACCCTGTTTGTGTTATTATTTTACAGGAACCTGGTAGATTTGCAGGTACAGTAGAGGAACAACATCCTCCATCACTTCTAACTTTTTTCTTTGACATTCATATTTTAACTAATAAGACAGCACAAAGTTCTTCGATTTGTATGTAAGATTATTTTGTATAAAATTTACTGAAACAAAGACAGATTTACAGTGCTATAAATCTCTTAATGTTTTTTTTTTTAATCAGAATTTTAGACTTTTTTTCTAACACACACACAGATGAAAAGCTGTTGTATGATAATGACAACTACCTCAATGTAAATGTGACACTGATAAGGTACAGGTTCCCATATCAGTGTCAATCAGGTTAAGAAACACCATGCAGTGACATAATCTGTATTGCTATTGGGCTGTGATGTCATTATCTATAATTTAAAAGGGAAACAAATATTAGATATGTTAATGTTTGTAGTCATGTTAGATGTGTGTAGACACCATGGTGCTGCAGCTTGTAGCACTGTTGCCTTGCAGAAAGAAGGTTCTGGGTTCGATTCATGGCCTGGGGTCTTTTTTCATGAAGTTTGAGTGTTCTTTCCGTGCATGCGTGGGTTCTGTCTGGGTACTCCTGCTTCCTCCAAAAGTCCAAAAACATGACTGATAGATTAGTTGGCTCCTCTAAATTGTCCTTAGGTGTGAGTATGTGTGCATGGTTGTGTGTCTCTATGTTGCCCTGCAGCAGACTGGCGACCTGTCCAGGTTGTACCCCACCTTCCGTCCATAGACTGCCGGAGATAAGCACCGGCTCCACCGCGAACTTGACAAGGATTAAGTGGATGAAGATGGATGGATGGTGAAATTACAGATATAAGCGAATTCAGTTTTAACCTCAAACTGATTATTGTTGAGGGTGAACTTGCAGAAAAGCCAAAGCCTCCTCATTGTTTCAAACTTACATCAGCTACTTATTCAGCAATGAAACATAAAAACATAGAATGTGCATGTAAAGGCTAAATTATGCATGATCTGGACTTCTTAACATCCCATTAAAATTATATATTGATATACCGGTATATATCAATCAATTATCCAACTCTACAAGCATGACAACATGCTGTTTTTTGAGCACATACTGCCCCCTAAAGGAGAACTGACAGCAGTGGACCTACATAAAGGTTGGGAGGCAATAGGGGTTGACTATAAAAGCCCATTGCCACCAAACTGATAAAAAATAAAAAAAATAAAAAAATAACAACAACAACAACAACTTGTATCTCCTATAACTAGGACTCAACTATCCATTACTATGAGATATTACCTCATTATTATGACTTAGCCAGATCTTTCTGTTTCATTGTGATATACTTTTTCCATTTTTGTTTTTTAAAGAAAGTACACCACCTATATTTTACTATTTAGATGTTTTGACAGAAAAGCTACCATTACTTAGTTTTAACCTGTTGATTAATTTCAGGATACAGAATCTGAAAGTACAAAAAGTAGAGACATGAGACATGTGAAGAAGAAAAAAAACATGCTTCTACAATAAATAATGGAAAGCTACAAATAAAAAGCATTCCTATAATATGATTCAACATTACTGATAATCTCATGGCACTCCGGCCTCCAAGAAGGGTTGAAAAGTACAAGTAAAGGACGTGATGTGGTGAGATGGACAAACATTTCCAAGAAGTACCTCACATAGGATGGTACATTCGTGCCACTGATGCCCAGTAACCAGGATGCGCCACTTGAACTTTGTAATGTGATGGGTGGAGTTTTTAGATCCACTTTTTTTGGGATCTTTATAGAATGAAAAGGTACCTTAAACTAGCTATGGACATCCTTACCCATGAGTGAGAGTAAAAAGTCCTGTACAGTAGAGCATGTTTGGAGACAGCATAAAGTGGATACACTCTGCTACATTAAGCAGTTGTAAAACCAAGATGATGTATCAAATATATTATATAAATGTATCAAGCCAAAGTGTAATACTAAATTATGTTAGCACAAGAAACAAGTATTCTCATCTCTGCATGAAATCAGTGGTCCTGTAGCTTTCCTTCTTGTCCCACAAGAGAGCAGCATTGGTCTACGAGCAACGCCTAGAGCACTTAAAGCCAACAGTTATAATTAAAAAGTGATTTTTTTTTTAAACAGTAACATTTGATTAAATGTATCCTAATGTACTATGTAGTACTTCATAGCGTTTTTTGTGTGGACAAATGTTTTAGCTCAAAACTGAGACACTTAAAAATTTCTAACAAAAAAAGATAGACTAAAATACTTATTATTTAATATTACCGCAAAACATATGTGGTGATTTCCTGATGTAATGATCAAGTCTAAAATGTTTTTTTTATTATTACTTAACAGCACAAAGTGACAAACAGAGCATAAACCAACTTTCTCAATTAAAAACCCTTCAGGCCCTTATTATAACGTAATCTTAAAAGATTGCGGATTTGTATTCATGGCCTAATCTTGTATGCAAAGTGGTTTTTGTTAACGTTGATGTAAGAGCCTGTGTTTACACATTGGAAAAAGCAACACATGAGTTGGAAAAAAGTAATTTATGAAAAAAAGTGGTCGGTGCCCTTTCAGGGCCTACATCACTCTGAGCAGCACGGTATCTACTTTGGGTCTATGAGCTTTGTGTTGATTTAGATATCACCATGGGAACCAGCACCAGTAAAAGGAAAGTGGGTGGATCCTGGTTCAGTAGCCAAAGGGGGTGTGGGTTAGATTTATTGCTGTCCTGCTTCATTTAAAACATCTCTGTGCGTCAACCTGGCAGAACCGCAGACCCTCCTTCTTCTGGAAAGATCAATTCTTGCTGTCTAAGCTGTACATTGGAAACAACCATTTGGATTATCTTCATTTTCAGCATATAAGGTAGGCAATTTACTACTATGTTTTAGGATAACATATGTTTTTTAAAAATCTATTCTAACAGCAGCAAATTCATATACAATTGTGATTTTGCAGAGTTTCCTGCCTTTCGCTAGAGAATCCATGTGGGTGGTGGAGAAGATTCGAACGTCAGTAGAAAGATCTAACCTGCCTGTCCCGTCAGCAGAGTTCAACTTTAAAATAAGTGCCATCATGTTAGGAGAAAAGACTGACAAATCCAAGCGGATTCCTCGCTGTCCTAACATCATCACCCCTGACAACATCCCAGAATTCTGCATCCCACCAACAATCTTATCCTTGCAGGAGAAGAACTCCGAACTGAAGGGAACAGCTCGTGCCATCAGGATTTCTCCCTGTGAAAAGGCTAAACCAGAGGCTGAAGTGACATTTTATGAGCCACCACTAAATCCTCATATAATTCAAGTAGAAAGTGTGGATGAGAGCCCTTGTGATGGCTGCAGTGATGAGGAAACCACAAACGCAGATCCCCAGAGCCAGGCCGCCTTGTCCCTCCCTCATCTGGCCAAAGCTCAGACCAGCTATGGCTTTTGCACCTTATTAGAGAGTCCCCACACTAGGAGAAAGGAGTCCATTTTCCATTCTGACTTAGGTTCCTCTCCTCTGCTGCTGCCCAGGAGTCGTTCTAGCACATGTACCAAATTTTCCCACTCCACCTCACCATCCTCCTGCCCATCTTCATTCAGCCTCAACAACCTGACCTCCAGGCTTTCACCCAGGGGCTGCACTCTGAACTGGCAGGCCCCTCTGGACAGTGACACAACATCTTCTACTGAATCCTCCCCTTTCAGCTCGCCCCTGCTGTCCAGATGTCCTGGTAAGTCTTCCCTTTTCAAAGCACTGAGCCATGAACTGTTGCTGTCAAGGAACATAAGAAAAGCAATGGTGTCCAGAAACAATTCCTTGTCAACAGACGAGGGCAGCTCCACAGACAACAGTCCGAATATCATGAGGAGGGCCTCAGAAGGGCTAGCAGAAGGCCTGCCCAACAGCTACAGCCTGGCACCACCCAACATCTTCCCGATGGACTTGACCTTGCACAGAGAGAGGGTAATGAAGGAAAGAATGGTGCCTGTAGGAAAGGATGGCAGCCTCAGACTCTCAGCAGAGTACTGTCCAGATAACCAAAGACTGCGAGTTCGGCTGATCAGCGCCGAGGGCCTTTATCCTGTTTCCATTGACCCAAAGATTATCAACTGCAGCGTCAGCCTCTCCCTGGTCCCTGGAAAACTCCAGAAGCAGCGCAGCACAGTCATAAGAAAGAGCCGCAATCCGATTTTCAATGAAGATTTCTTCTTTGATGGTATCTCAGAGGAGGACATTAGCCAGCGATCGCTTCGCTTCAAAGTGGTGAACAAAATGTGCACCCTGAAAAGAGATTATCTCCTAGGTGACTGTGATCTCCCTCTATCAAGCATTGTAACAATGTAGATTTAACAGCCTATTTAACAGGTTTGTGTTGGGGCTATTTATTTGAAGAATTGTACTTACAGTTTTGTATTTATTTAATTATGGAATGCACTAAGGATGTTTGTCTTGAATCTGTTTCAGAGTAGATCATTATACAATGTCATAAACACAAACTAAAACATTGAAAATGTGTTTCCTTTGTGGTATAGGTGAAATACTTAGTTGAATATTTAGATGATATCTTGTTAACGAGGATGCAACAACAGCTTGTTTAGTCAGACAGCAAGCATCTCATATTTCCTCTAAGCCTGTTGTTTACTTTCTGACCTTTGAAATGATTAAAGTATAATGAGAAACCAGAAACCTTGCAGGTTTGTCTGTCATCGAATCATCATTGATTATGTATATATTTCCTACTCTTCAACCAATGGATTTGTATTTAATAAATTTTTTTAGCTCTAAAACGTATGTTTTTTTACGATTCATATTTTTTTTACCATATGTTTCTTTCTTCTATAAAATATACTTTTACTGTAACTTTTCTACAGCTAAAATAATGAATAAACTTGAAATGATTCAATCGTTTAAAAACAGGATTTCTCGATATGGAGCATAATTATTTACCACATTCAGCAGAGCAACACATCCCCTCATGAGACGGTAATATACGGCTGCTTTCATCCAAAAAGATCAGACTTAAAAGAAAAGGGCTTCAACTGCTGCGAGTAGTTAAAGATTAAAAACGTTTCCCATGGTTCAGAAAAGCTTTAAAAGCAGTCTCACAAGTATACTGGATTAACAAAATGTTAAAACAACAAATAACATATTATCAGTTGTAATAATAATAATAAAGCCATCTACCTTTGTTAGTATTAATATTGTTAATAAAGAAAATTAAGAGGCCTTTCATTTTGGAATCAGTAATTTTCCATGTTGATTCTTATCCAGATTATTTGTCTCAAAGGTCTAAATTTCTCTCTGTTCTTTTATTAAAATAGTAATGTTAGTATTTAGAAGAAATCTATCTAGAAGACACCTTCAGACATCCATACATTGGACAATGGACAATGGACAATATCTGTAAAGGTGAATTATTCTGCTCAGCACTACTCACTGTTGACTCAGCTGTGAAACAATTGGCATTAAATCAAAGTTTATGACCTCAATCCCTTATCTGGTCAACCACTGATAAGATTCGAAGGGATTTTAACAGTAAATCTTGGAGATCTTTTTCTTTCCTTTTAGTGTTATCAGAAAACATCCATTGGTCTGAATGAAAAAAGTAGAAGTAATGCTGATATATGAAATGAATGATGCATGTTTTTACATATAAGAGCAAATTTTATAATTAATTTAATTAACTTAATTTATAATTAAGTTAAAGGCCCACCAATATATTGCTGTCAATTTCAATTGACCAGTTAGGTCATTCAAAGTAATAAGTAGAGAAGATGCCCATGGGAACTACTAAGGGTGCAGTGGAGGATGTTCTTTTTCCGGGTGGATCATCAAAATGAGTGGTCCTCCTAATTGTCAATCATTCTTGTGATATGTTTACGTAAGGCTGTCCTACTTGCTTGTCCCCATTTTCATTTACCAGTGGTTAGTCTGACATAGTGGAAAAATTGCAAATCTTCTTTTAGAAAGTAAGCTTGTAAGAGTGATGCAAGCAACAACTTTTAAACAGAGCGTGCACAAGGAGAAATGGGCTCATGCATGCTCTTGTAAGCATTTAATAAGCATTCCCTTGCAAGAGCCGATACAGGGTTGTGCGTGTGCAATTTTTTTTTAAAAGTAGATAGGGTGGGTCTTTTCAAAAATTCACGAAAATCGTCCACTATACCTTTAAGGAGCTGCAGGGATCCATTAAACTGCAGGGATCCTGCTCTCATTCACATGTACAGTAAATAATGTACAGATAAAAACTTCTGGAATCAAAAATAATTAAGCCAGTTCTCAGTTAAATGTTTCAGATTTTTGTAATGTGTAATATGTTTTGTAAAGTGTGCATTTAAAATTGTCCTTTCACTGACCCATTGATTTGGCCTACAGTAAGAGACCATTTTGACCACAAACTCCTCCAGAAACATGATGTATAAATTTTGGTTTAATGTTCAGCCGTCATTACACTGTCATGAGTACAGAGCAATGAAATGAACTCTCTGCATTTAACCCATCCCCTTGGGTAGCAGTGGGCTGCCACTGGGTTACGGGTATTTTTGCTCAGGAGCCCAGAGTGGCAGTCTGTGGAAGTGGGGCTCGAACTAAGAACCTCAGGATTCCAAGCTCCACGCCCTAACCACTAGGGCACCACTCCCCCATTATTGACTGACTGAATTTAAATATTTTTTGTTTGATACCATTGTTAAAGACAGAGCCAGACTTCACATTGATAATTTAACAATATCTTCTGTGGGAAACATCTGTCTCCTCACAAACTGTTCTCCATAAATGTAAAAGCTGAACTAGGGAAGTACGCTTGCTTAATCTCAAGTGTCCTAGAACAGTTGCCTGGATACATTTGCTCATCACTGTTACACTTTGCACATCTAATGCATGTTTACAACATGCATTAGATGGGGCAACAACTACATTTATAACCTAAAAACATGCTTTAATACTTGGAATCCATTTCACTTCAAATCTGAATCAAAACTAATAGGTTCAATGGGTGAAAAGATAACGTTTTTCAGTATGAATGCTATCTCCTTCTCTAACCATATCACAAGTTTCCATTTAACAGCTTCCCCTCTGAGAGTTTGTTTAAACATGGTCTCTTATCTTGTTTTCTGTTTTGTCAGGTTACTATTTTGGTTCAGAACAGTGGCATACATTTCAACATGTAACAAGAAAACCTTAATCATCCAGTTCATACCAGTTTCTTATGTTCTCAGGCTTATCTTTTTTTTTAAAGAAAGCACAGCATCTTTGTTACCAAGTCCAGAGAACAGAGAACTTGTTGGGATAACGCAAGAACAACAGCTTATGTTATTTAATGTTAAAATAATATAGTGCAATCACGTCATATACTTTGTACATTAAGTTTGTAATACTAACATCAAATAAATACCAAAAAAGTATTTGTTTAATGGTCTTATGTTGCTTTTGCAGCTCTTTAAAGCTGGAATAAAATAGAGTAAACTAGAAGGTTATGAGTATTAATTGTCAGGTTTCATGTGGTAAACTAGATTATCTTGATGTTTCTCAAGGTCTTCACATAATTTCTCTCTTATTTCTTGGCCTTACATATTCTGTAGTTGTACAACAAGTTGAAAATTATCATAATTATTAGAATCTAAATCAAATCTTGATTCAAATCTTAATTCAAATCTTGGTGTATCTGTTTAATCCAGTGTATTATTAAACAAAAACATTCTCAATAATATTGTCATTATTAATATCCATCTATCTATTTTCTGCCAGAGTTATCCCAAATAGGGTCACGAGGGATGCTGGTGCCTATCTCCAGCTGTCTACGGGCGATAGGCAGGTTACACCCTGGACAGGTCGCCAGTCCATCGCAGGGCAACACAGACAAACAGGAAAAACAACAATTCATGCACACACTCACACCTAAGAAGAATTTAGAGAAGCCAATTAACCTAACAGTCATGTTTTTGGACTGTGGGAGGATATAAAATATAATTAATAATATAATAATCCTACAATAATAATATTAGTTAATATAAAACTTAATTAAATTCACTGCAACATTTATCCTTGAAATACATTATACAATGTAGAGTCCATCCGACAACCCGTGCCTTAAACACAGACCTCAACTCATTTTGTTGGGATTTTATGACATTGAAAAGGATAAACTGCTATCAGAAGACCTAAGTCCTAAAAATGTGTGTGTTTTTTTATTTTTTTTATTATCCCACTTTACTTGCCATAAATAATATTGCATTAATACTTAACTTAAGTCCTCTTGAGTTTAATTTTATCTCAAATCTTACAATAGTAAATTATACAATTTGTAATTTTATGTATTTTTTAAATGTTTTTTTTTCTATAAAAATACAAATGTACAGTAAAGGCTGATTTATACTCAGAAACCAGGTCCTCTGCGTGTGCACCTCTCTGAAAGTGTAGGTGACCACAGACACTGCCGCAGACAGGAGGCCTCTGATTGGTCAAATCTACATCCTCTCTACAATATGCATATTCCCTGTTTTGTACCTTACCCGATTGTTTTTTGTTGTATGACCGGCATTGTGAAAAACGATTTGTGAAGATGGACCAGCTAAAAGAGCGAAGCGTGCGAGAACGCTGGGACCCTTTTTCCACCTGGATCCCCGCTCCTTTTTGCCCTCATATGTCCCTACATGGTTACACAAACTTGCCTCTTGCGTTTTTCAACTTCCTCACTGCCTCGGCCGTATCTAGACCCACAGCTAGTATTTTATTGTCCCTCTTGCGTTGTGGTATGGAATAACAGCGCATACCACACTTCAAAATTGGGCATAAATCAAAAATATTTGCGTCATAGCTGCGACAAGCTCACTGCGACACACTGCTGCGGGAGTATAACCAGCCCTTTAGAAAACATCCTAGGTCATCTGACATGACATATTAATTTCCGGAATAGTGGAGTTTGATCATTATTTTATACATTCAATGCAGTGCATCTGGACATAATTCACAGTGCTATACCTTTTTCAACATAGCTGTATTATGGAATTATTCCAGATAATAATAACATACCATTAACATTATGAGTATCAGCACCTCCAAATCCGAGGCCATGATTCTCAACCGGAGAAAGGTTGACTCCCCTCTTCAGGTCGGTGGAGAGTCCTTGTCTTAAGTGTAGGAGTTCAAGTATCTCGGGGTTACTTCAGGAGCTGAGGTGGCTCAGACATCTGTTCCGGATGCCTCATGGTCGTCTCCCTCGGGAGGTGTTCCAGGCATTTCCCATTGGGAGGAGGCCTTGTGGAAGGCCCAGGACATGCTGGAGGGACTACGTCACGGAGCTGACCTGGTGTTGCCTCAGGATCCCCCCAGAGCAGCTGAAGGAAGTGTGTGTGGATTGGGAAGTCTGGGCATCTCTGTTTAGACTCCTGCCTCCACGACCCAACCCCGGATATAGCGGAAGAAAATGGATGGATGGATTATTGGATGGTGGATGGCATAAATATAATCTCCTTCCTTAAAATTCTACACACAAAAGTTGTTTTTTTTTAAATAGTTGCAAATCCATTAAAATTAAAAGCCACTAAATCACATTAATGAATTACTATCTTTTGTTTAATACTTTGTTGTTTAACCTTTGGCAGCATTTATAACGTAAAGTCTTTTTGACTTAGCACACCTTCGTTAGCAGTTTTGCCCCATCTTCTTTCAAGTACCGTACATCTCAGGCTCCATCATGTTGGATGGAGATAAAAGCCTTTTACAGATCTCTACAGAGATATTTACACTTTCCTGCTCCCCTATTAGTTATAGAAGCTCATGATTTATATGCAGCCAATCGGCAAAGATCTTACTACAGTATGTGGTTGTTCTCATAATTTTGGCATTTGACCAATCAGACATCTTAGATGCAGCAAATTTCCTCTTTCTGCAGATATGGGAAAAAGTCCTAGTTTGTCTCAGTCGATCAAAGTAAGTGATGATAAAAATAAAAGCTAACCACGGTAAGTCCTTGAAATGCACACATTTTAAAGTTAAATAGAACTACAGCTGGCCACTCATGGGTATTCACAGAGTGATCTAGAAACCACCCCTGTGAGGTCTCAACTCTGTGCTTTTGGTCGCTGCCCCAGTCCAAAACAACAATAAAGCTATTGAGCAGGTTTTCATCTCATTTTCTGTATTATTTATCTGTATTTTGCTCCAATCATCTATCCCTCTATCTTCACTAGTCTGCCAGTTTCTGCTGCTAAAAGGCATTTCCAGTGCATAAGGTTACCACTGCTATGCTTCAATATAGCAGTGGCTGGTTTCCTCTAAACATAGTAGCTGGCATTCCAGCCAAAGAGTTGAATGTCTTTCTCATTAGACCAAGGAACTATATTCCTAATGCCTGAAGGTCCTCCTTTACAATTTTCAGATGTGCTGCCATTTGCCTTTTTATTAAGGATTTACTTTGGTCTGGCCATTTTACCATACAAACCTGATGGATTCTCCTTCAGGAAGCTTACTGTCCCTCAAAAAAAGAAATGCTGGAGTTTTTACACTGACCATGTGGTTTCTGGTTACCTCTACAGTTGACTGGCTGTCTAAAGCCAGTCAACTGTAGAAAGAGTACAGGCAGTTCCAAACCTCTTCCAATATAAAATAGAAAATCCCTTTATTGTCCCACAATGGGAAAATTCTGGTGTTTAAAGCAGCACAAAGATTATAGAATATGTTCTCTAATATTCCCTGCCAACTGTGGGATCTTATGTAGACAGATGTGTGCCTTTCCAAATCATACCATTCAGCTTAGTTCCCCACAAATTGACTCCATTTATGTAGCAGAGATGGCATCAAGCATGAAAACAATGTGATGTTGAAATTCATGGCTAAGTAAATACTCATAGGAAATTCAATAGTTTTCTATTTATAATAAATTTGCAGCAAGCTCGAAACATTTTTTTTACATTGTCATTATTAAATATTGTGTTGATAGTTTTGATAAATGAAGGAGATTAACTTAAGTCCTAGGCTGTAGGAAAACAAATGCAAATTCTGAGAAAAAGGAAAATGTAGAGCAATAAATGTGAATGTTGCTCCAAAGTTTAAGGTTTAGTAAAGTTTCCTTTACCTAGTCTACTGATTATTCCATCCCTCCCTCTGTTTTCCCTCTGTTCTGATGCTTTTAACTCTTAGGAGTGATATAAAATCTGCCTCCCTATTGGTGCTGTGGATGATCAACATCCCACCACAACTCCCCTTTCCGCCTTAAGGCAATAAACCCCAGTCAAGCGCACCTACATTAGGCTACCACAGTGATAAGGACCATCTGTCCCCTGACCAATGCCTGCAAGAACCTGTTCTGAGGCACAAGCAGGCAGATAAACAAATACACAGACTGATAGTGGACCACGGTGAAGGGTTGGTACCACCTTTTCTGTCCAGAAAAACAACCCAAGCCTTGGACTCAGTTTCATTTATTTATTAGGCCTACTTATTCCCCTCATTAACCCCCTTCTTCGAAATCTCCTCTGGACACCATTGACATGTACTACACTGCCTACAAATAAACTCCCCCCCCCCCCCCCCCCCCCCCCCTCCACTATGTTTATAATGGCCTGATTTAAGTCCAACCAAACCTTGATTCACTATCAAGACATTTTATCTAATCCTGATGTTCACTGAGACTGGATTATTTTATGCTTCACTAATGCAGGAAGAAAATGTATAAAAGTGTATCTTTACTCCTGATAGAGAAGAACTGCAAATCTATTGCCATGACCAATAGTCAAGTTGCAAAAAAAAAGGAAAGGGAGATGGTGGAATTTTTCTTTTTCTTTGGAAGCTTACATAGCCTAATTAATATAGACTATTAGCCTAGGCAATATCCATGGTATGGTTGTTACATGTTAGGTACGGCATTCATTGACCTTCACCAAGGCACATTGCAGTAAAACTGTAGTCAGTCCCTGGACTGGCATGGCTATCACCGCACCTACACAGTTAGGGACAAATCCAGAGGACAAATTTCCCACTGGGATCAGCTTTATAGTCATTGTAGGTCACTTCTTTGATTTTATTTATCTTGCTCAGGCTACTCATAAGCCCACCATCCACCAAATGTTAAAAGTGCAATAATATTGTCATTACTGACACCTCTTTCTAAGAGGGAGGTTGCCATCCCCCCTAATCTCCCCTCAACTTGAGTACTGGTCATGTCCTGCTACCTCATATGACGGGCCTGACATAGTCTTGATAGAACAGTGTTAATCTTCCCATAGTAGGAAAGGGAAGCTAATGAGTTGGTGAAAAGATGGAGAGAAAACATAAATAAAGGATAAGACAAGACAGACATAGAAAAAGAAATGCCTGAGATTTGTATTGTAAAAAAAAACTATAGATTCTTCCATCACTTTTCCTTTTAATTTACCAATATTTACACAACCCTACAAAGTCAGACAATACTGTAATTATTTGGTTAAGAGTGACTAGAATATTCCATGATGTCAGTGATGGTGCTCATTGTTGTTTTAGTTACACAGCGTCACTGTTTTATGGCCCCTCCATTCAAACTAACATGGTTCTCAGTATGTGACCAGTATGAGCAATGAGAAGGGAATCTGCTTCTTTTTTTTTTTTATCACAACTGTGTGGAAAAAAACAGGTAAGCTGAAACCAGATCAGACTGAAGCAGAAACACTCAGCCATGAAAACAAATGTCGTCTATGATATGAGCTCAGTCTTGTCAAAATGAATTAGACAATTATATGCTCTTTTCAAAATCACTTAATTAACCAATCTTTCTCAGATTATAAAGCTATAAGATTTGCTAAATAAACTAAACAAAAATCCATTTGCTCTAACAACCCTATTAAAATTTTTTACTGTCATTTACTGTTAGTAATAAAGAGAAGACCAGAGTGTGGTGCTTCTGCACGTAGCAGACTCCTCATTTAGCCTGTGTACCTGTGTTGTGTTACACCAGCCACTCAATCACCTTAGGCACTGCATGGAGCTGAGTCCAAGCGTGACATGTTAGTACATAACAACCAAACCTTCTGTAGCTTGGACCTCCTCACATCAAATGAGAGTTATATACACAGAACAAAGGTGTTTAAACTCAGTCAACCCTGAAGAAGTGCTGAGGTTCACCCTTCTTAAGGCTGTAAGAGTGATTGGCTTGGGAGGGCAGCTTATCACCACCATTACAACTTTATATTGTACAAGTAAAGCCATTAGAGGTTAATAATGATTCCAAATGAGGTTATACTGGAGACATCAGCAATTTGTGGTCACTTTACTGCTTCACATTAAATAATCCAGATATGGGTGGTTCAGTAAAGACTGAATAGATAATTAAACCTAACCTAAGAGTGTTGGTGTCAGGATGGGTTCACTAATAGCGACCCAAGTATGCAGAACACCACTGACGGACACAGGAATAAAAGTTCAACAAGTTTATTTAGATGCAAGCACACTGAAAGTACTGGTTCTGGTTCGGGCCTGGACACTGGTTCACCGGAGTCTGCGTGAGAGACAGTTCAGTTAGCGTTGCAAGCAGGAGCTTGATTTCTAGATGATAACTGATTGTACCTTGAGGGTTCTTGAGGTTAGCTTTGGGAGAGTCACTGTTGGATCTGGAGAGGAGTTGATCAGCAGAGTCCGCTTGCTGCTTCAGCGTCTCACGTCTAATAATGAACAGACCTGGGCTTTGCGTTTCCCAGCTCTTAGTCCTGAGCTGCATGGAAGTTCTCTATGAATCTTCAGGTTTGGCTCAAAGGGTCGGCTCGGCAGGTTAGCTCTTCCTGAGCTTCTCAGAAGAAACACTGGTTTCCTGGAAGACAGAGACAACGGTTAGAATCCAGGCTGGATTCAAAGTCACAAAGTTACACTGAGGATCTAGGCTTAGGCGCTGACCAACTGGATCAACACTGCGGCTTTGAGGCAAGGTCTGAAGACAGCTTATATAGTGGATCCTCTGATGATCTTGATGGGCTGCAGCTGTGCAGGAGGCTCCCTCAGAAGGATCCACGGCGGACTCTGCTGGAGAAAGGTGGAACTTATCCAGCTCCCAACAGTACCCCCCTCTCAACGACCGCCCCTTGGCGGTCCGGAAGAGGTCGAAGGGCAGGAACGCTCGTACTCCTCGATAAGGGCAGGATCGAGGATGTACGAGCCCGGAACCCACTGGCGATCCTCCGGTCCGTAGCCCTCCCAGTCGACGAGGTACTGCCATCCGCGACCTCGTCGACGGGAGTCCACGATGCGTCGAACTGTGAAGGCTGGATGACCATCGACCTCCAGGGCGGGTGGTGGGGAGTCGGAAGGTGGGCACAGAGAACTTGAGACGACAGGTTTTACTTGTGACACGTGGAAGGTTGGATGAATCCGGAGAGACTGAGGCAGTTGGAGACGGACGGCAGATGGGCTGATGACTCGGGAGATCTTGTAGGGGCCTATGAATCTGGGCGAGAGTTTTCGGACAGCCATACCTCTTGGCCCTCAGTGTACTCGGGGGCGGGACGTCTCCTGGAGTCGGCAAAGCGTTTGTTGGTCTCTGAAGATCGGTTGAGGGTGGCGATGGTTTCTCTCCAGATTTTCTGACAGCGGCGGATGTGTTGGTTTACTGACTGGACCGAAATCTCTCTCTCGTCTGCGGGGAAAAGTGGAGGTTGATGACCGAGACTAACCTGGAAGGGAGATTGACCAGTGGAAGCAGATCTGAGGGAGTTGTGCGCGTATTCTATCCAAGTGAGAAATTGGCTCCAGTCCACGGGATTGTTAGAGGTGAGGCAACGAAGGGTTGATTCCAGCTGCTGGTTCATCCTCTCTGTTTGTCCGTTTGATTGAGGATGGTAACCAGAAGTCAGAGAGGGTTTACAGCCGAGAGCAGAACAGAATGCCTTCCAAACCTGGGAAATGAACTGAGGACCCCGGTCCAAGAGGATCTCTTGGGGAATGCCGTGTAAACGGAAGACGTGTTTGACGAGGAGCTGGGCTGTCTGGAAGGCCGTGGGGAGTTTCCTAAGGGGAATGAGATGGCAGGCCTTCGAAAAACGGTCTACAATGGTGAAAATGGTGGACATACCTCGAGAAACGGGGAGGCCGGTGACAAAGTCAATGGCGATATGGGACCAAGGGCGCGAGGGAACTGGAAGCGGCTGAAGCAGGCCAGAAGGAGGTTGGTGTGAGGCTTTATTACGGGCACATGTGGAGCAAGCCAACACATACTCCTTGACATCTCTATGGAGGGTGGGCCACCAGAAGCGTCTAGAGATCAAAGCTATTGTTCTGCTGACTCCTGGATGAGCAGAAACTTGGCAGCATGCATCCATTGGATGAGACGGGACCTGACGGAAGATGGTACATAGGTTCGGTTAGTGGGACCGTTACCTGGATCGGGTTCAGTAGCCAGGGCGGAGTAGATAAGGTCAGTGATTTCCCAGTTAACCACTCCCACTGTGCAGGAAGCCGGAAGGACAGGTTCAGGTGTCTCGGGATGATCGACGGAGTAAAGACGAGAGAGAGAATCGGGTTTGACATTCTTGGATCCGGGTCTGTAGGAGATGATGAGATTAAACCGTGAGAAGAAAATGGACCATCTGGATTGGCGAGGATTGGCTTGCTTGGTTGACTGGATGTAAGCCAGGTTCTTGTGGTCAGTCCATACAAGAACCGGATGCTCAGCTCCCTCCAGCCAATGTCTCCATTCCTCCAGCGCTAGCTTGATGGCCAACAGCTCTCGGTCTCCCACATCATAATTCTGCTCAGCGGAAAAAAGTCTACGGGAGAAGAATGCACAAGGGTGGATCTTTTGATCCGTGTCAAGTCTCTGGGATAGGACTGCTCCAACTCCAGAATCTGAAGCATCCACCTCGAGAATAAACTGTTTAGCTGGGTCAGGCTGCATTAGCACTGGTGCTCTGGAAAATAAAGATTTTAATTTATCAAACGCAGCCTGCGCCTCAGGAGTCCACTGAAAAGTGCGTTTGACAGAGGTCAGAGAAGTTAATGGAAGGGCGGTCTGGCTATAGTTCCTAATGAACCGACGATAAAAGTTTGCAAAGCCTAGAAATCTCTGTAGCTGTTTGCGGTTCTCTGGAACTGGCCAGTCTAAGACTGCCTTTATCTTGTCCTCAGATGGTTTTACCTGGCCGCCCTCGAGCACAAACCCCAAAAAGGTGACTGAAGACTGGTGAAATTCGCACTTCTCTGCCTTAACGAACAGCTTGTTCTCCAGCAGTCTCTGTAAAACAAGGCGGACATGTTTCTTATGTTCATCGACGTTCTTGGAGTAAATGAGTATGTCGTCAATGTAAACGAAGACAAATACATTTAAAAAGTCTCTGAGAACATCATTCACGAGGGCCTGGAAGCAGGCTGGAGCATTAGTTAGACCAAAAGGCATTACCAAATACTCAAATTGGCCCAATGGAGTCTTGAAGGCTGTTTTCCATTCATCTCCTTCTCGGATCCTAAGAAGATGATATGCGTTCCTTAAATCCAGTTTAGAGAAAACTGTGGCTCCCTGTACAGGTTCGAATGCAGAGGCGAGTAGAGGAAGTGGGTATTTGTTCTTTATTGTGATCTGGTTCAAACCTCGGTAATCAATACATGGTCTCAGAGAGCCATCTTTCTTTCCAACGAAGAAGAATGCGGCGCCCAAAGGAGAGGAAGATGGGCGGATTATTCCTGCAGCTAATGATTCATTAATGTATTTTTCCATGGTTTCTCTTTCAGGCTTGAAGATATTATACAACCTGCTGCTAGGTAGTGGTGTACCAGGTAAAAGTTCAATGGCGCAGTCATATGGTCTGTGTGGAGGTAGGGACGTCGCACTGACCTTACTGAAGACAGGAGCTAGGTCATGGTACTCGGAAGGAACAGAAGAAAGGTCAGGAGAGTCCATCTCCCCCCCACCTCTAGGAGACCCCACCAAGGGGGCAGCTGAACGGAGGCATGTTTCGTGGCATGAGATGGACCATGATTCCAGGTGACGCTCTGTCCAATTAATGTGAGGATTATGCTTCTCCAACCATTCGAAACCAAGCACCAGAGGGGAACATGCAGAGGGAAAAACAAAAAATGTTATTGTCTCTCAGTGGTTACCTGACAGATGTAGCTCGAGGGGCTGAGTTTGATGGGTAACTTGGTGAAGTCTCTTTCCGTCAATAGCAGAAACACTAAGAGGCTGAGTCAGAGGAATGGTTTCAATTTGGAGCTGTTGGACGAGGTTAGAATCGATTAAGTTCCGTTCACAGCCTGAGTCGATGAATGCGGAAAAGGAAAGGCTTTGGTTAGCACAAAACAACATGGCAGGAAGTAACAGTCGAGGAGATTTCTTAGTGTTAATTTGGCCCGCCAGACTCCTCAGATCCTCTGGCGGGCCCAGGCTTTTGATTTAGCCGGGCAGGAAGCGATGAAGTGTCCACTCTCACCACAGTAAATGCATAATTTGCTTAGAAAACGTCTTTGTCTCTCCTCAGGGGTGAGCCTCGTGTGTCCCACCTGCATGGGTTCGACATTTCCTTCGCCCGAATGAGAGGCCTGAAAGGGCAGCGGTAGAGACTGGGACTTAGGTCTCTGAATGGGCAGCTGCTCTGTAGAGGAAGAACAAACAGTCACGTTATGTGAGGCAGAAGAAAGTGTCCCCTGCTTTTTAGAACTGTTTCTGGCACGGATTCTATTGTCCAATCTAATGGTAAGACGAATTAGATCTTCGAGGGTAGCTGGTTCGTCGAGGGTTGCAAGCTCATCTTTAATGTGCTCATTTAAAGCCATGAAATAGGCTCCCTTCAGAGCGCTTTGGTTCCATCCGGAAGCTGCCGCTTTAACCCGGAAGTTGATGGAGAATTCAGCCACAGAAGAATTTCCCTGTTTTAGATTGATAAGAGCTCGAGAGTCAATGGTTTGATCTGTCTCTTGGTTGAATACCTGAGTAAATTCAGAGAGGAAATCAGAGTAATAACAGTTAAGGCTATCGTCGGTGGCAAATCTTGCCTGAGCCCACTCCAAGGCTCTTCCTGTTAGCTGAGAGAGGATGAAGGTTATTTTCTTGTAATCCGTGGAAAAGCTGCCTGGGGAGTTCTGAAAAATCAAACGACACTGAAATAAAAATCCTTTGCAATCTTTCATGTTACCAGAAAATCTTTCTGGAAGATTTGGGCGGAACTCTGATGACGTCACTGCTGGTGACCTCGGAGGTGGAACTGGACCCGGAAATGGTTGAGGTACTGGTGTAGCATTAGCATTATTCAAACGACTGGTGAAGTTTCGGACAACATGGTCTTGAAATTCAATGCGGGTGTTTAACTCACTCAGAGCTTGAACCTGTCTGTGGATTTGGGCATCCCGCTCCTCCAATAGTTGACGGAGATGTTCTGCTGGGCCTTGAGTTTGGCCGCAGTGTTCTGTCATGATGGGTTCACTAATAGCGACCCAAGTATGCAGAACACCACTGACGGACACAGGAATAAAAGTTCAACAAGTTTATTTAGATACAAGCACACTGAAAGTACTGGTTCTGGTTCGGGCCTGGACACTGGTTCACCGGAGTCTGCGTGAGAGACAGTTCAGTTAGCGTTGCAAGCAGGAGCTTGATTTCTAGATGATAACTGATTGTACCTTGAGGATTCTTGAGGTTAGCTTTGGGAGAGTCACTGTTGGATCTGGAGAGGAGTTGATCAGCAGAGTCCGCTTGCTGCTTCAGCGTCTCACGTCTAATAATGAACAGACCTGGGCTTTGGGTTTGCCAGCTCTTAGTCCTGAGCTGCATGGAAGTTCTCTATGAATCTTCAGGTTTGGCTCAAAGGGTCGGCTCGGCAGGTTAGCTCTTCCTGAGCTTCTCAGAAGAAACACTGGTTTCCTGGAAGACAGAGACAACGGTTAGAATCCAGGCTGGATTCAAAGTCACAAAGTTACACTGAGGATCTAGGCTTAGGCGCTGACCAACTGGATCAACACTGCGGCGTTGAGGCAAGGTCTGAAGACAGCTTATATAGTGGATCCTCTGATGATCTTGATGGGCTGCAGCTGTGCAGGAGGCTCCCTCAGAAGGATCCACGGCGGACTCTGCTGGAGAAAGGTGGAACTTCTCCAGCTCCCAACAGTTGGCAAATATAACAAATGGCATTTTAGTAGCATACCTTTTCCATTTTAATAAGAAAAATGATCTCTGTTCCACTGCAGCACCAATAATCTTTTATTTGGGATTAAA